>NW_004443993.1:9817876-9840770 GCF_000243295.1 Trichechus manatus latirostris
GAGCGCGGCGTTGGACGGTGCCCAGCGTAGCCGCCTGCACCAGCCGGGGTGCGGGCGGGGCAGAGCGCGAAGGGGGGGCGCGTGTGTGCGGGGCGGGGGTGCTGGCCCCGGCGGCGCGCGGCCAGGGTCCCCAGGCGGTCGGTGGAGGCAGAGGGCGCTGTGTTGGGATGGGGGGCACACGGGCGCCCCGGAGTGGAGACGAGCCCGGGATGAGTGGCTCGAGGTGGGACCAGCCGGGGTGCCCGGGGCGGCTGCTGCGCCCGCCACCTTTCCTCCCCGGGAGCCCCTCGACTCAACCCTGCCGCCCCCCAGCGCCCTCGCGGCCCCATCAGTCCCTTGGGGGGTGCCCCTCCGGCACCCAGTCGTTACCCCACCCTTCTGCCGGCCCCCGGGCGGGGCGAGCCTCAGCCCCCGGCCCCAGGAGCCCCGGCGGACGGGCGCACCCGCCGGGCAGCCCGACCTCCCTTTGGAACGGGGAGCGGGGGCGGGGGTCATGGGGATGCCGCGAGAGGGAAAGCCACCCCTAGAGCAGCCAGCCGGGTGGACTCCGCACGCCCCGGGAGCCCCCTCAAGGGGCTGGGGGAGGGGCAGTGACGTAATCCCGGGGCGGGGCCATCGGGACCAGTTCAAAGGGGGCTCGGGGGTGGGCCATGCCATGAGGAGAGCCCCGCCGGGTTAGCGTCCCGGCGTCCGGGGCGCAAGGGTTCGTCCTGCCTGCGGCCAAGTTCACTGCTCTATGTGGGAATCTCTCCTGAATTCAGTTTCCCCCATTCAGCACCTCCTCCCTGCTAATCCTGGACCCTCCTACCAAAGCCCCCCAAATTGGGGAACTCCCTTCAGCCACTTTGTCTCCAAAATTCTCAATTCAGGGAATCCCTTAGAAACTGGAATCTTTTCTCAGCCACACCTCCCCAAATCTGGAACCTAGTTCCCCAGTGACCCCGTCCCCCAATCTCGAATCCTCCCTCAGTAGTCCCCCAGATATGCAGCTCGGAGGAAACCTCGTCCTCAGCAGCCTGTTCTCAAATTCAGGCATCCCTCAGGGATCCAGTCCCCGGGGACCCCTTCCCCCAAATCCACAGCCCTCCCCAGCGCCTCCATCTGGGGGGTGCCACCCCTCCCCCTCCCGGTCTCAGCTGGGATTCCCCTGGCCCCCCCCCAATCTCTATCTGGGGGAGTCCCCGTTCTAAGTATCCAGCCTTCCACCTTGGGCTGAATCCCCGAACGGCCAGCCCTGCCGCGCGAGTGGGGGGTCCGAGGTGTTTGGTCCCTGGTGAACGCTAGGGACGCTGAGACACGGGGACAAAGCTGGAGGGTCCCCGAGGATCCCAAGGACGGGGAGCCACCCGCTCTGGGCCCTCAGCGGCTCCACCAGGCTTGGGCTGCTGGGATTCCCGCCTCCTTGCCTCCTTTTGATGCCCCCATCGTTGCGGTCGTGGGGGCGGGGGCGAGGGCTCCTCTTTGTTCGGGGTGCCCTCCTTTCCCCGCGGAGCGGCCTTGCGCCTGAGAGAAGGGAGCGCCAGCCAGCTTCCCTGCTCCTGTGAGGCCAGCTGCTGCTGCTGGAGCTTTTATTAATGGCCGAGGGACTGGGTCGATTCCGCCATTTGCATAGCTCCCCTCCCCCTCCCAGCGTCCCAGTTCCCTGGACCCCTCCCCCTGCCAATCTCACCTTCTGTCCCTTCGCTCCTCTCTTCTGCCTCTGCCAGCTGATACTTTGGCGGCAGAGTACGGGCAGCTGAGGCTGGGGGCGTAGGCTGCCTGTCCTCTCCTAAATCGCAGAGCCCATGGGCTTGGCTGTGAGTCTTTGGCTGGGCTCCCTGTGTCCCCCACAGTGCCCTCTCTGGGGCATTTTTCTCTGCCTGCCGCCTTGGCTGGTCTCATGCCTCCCCTCCAGAAAGCCTCGTCCTGTCCAGTCCTGGGCCTGCGGGGCACCTTCATGATGACGGTGCACTTCTGTGTGGGGCCTGGGCCCCCCCCCCAGCCCCCTGGGGGCCACCACCCGCCACACTCAGTCATCCTGAGAGTTGGTAAATTGGGCTCAGGCTAACAAAACGTCGTGGGAGACCTGGCCTGGCTGGTGAGCTCATGGTCTATTCTATTCCTGCCACCCTGCCCGATGACATCGGCCCCCACGGGGGACGGGGCTGGTGCTATCATGCCAATGGCCGTCCCAAGGGATGGTGGCCCTGTCCCCTCCGCACCCCCTGCAGAAGGTGGTGGTGGGGATTTCCGTTGGCGGGTGTGGCATTGGAAGGCACTGCTGGGCTGGCTCCCGGCAGGGTGGGGGGTACTTCTCCTCCCCCGGAGTCCCTTGCCAGCCCTTGACCTGGTGTGTGGTGGACACAGAGAGGGGACACTCAAATTCAGGCTGCTGCCTGCTGCCCGTGTGAAAATGATCATCCCTTGGCCGTGCTTCCCTCATCCTTAGAGCGTCTGAGCGCCTTTCTTTCTTCCCCGCCTCCCAGGGGGCTGCGGGCGGCTTCCCATGTTAGTGGGCCCCACTTGGGGACATGAGGGGGCCTTTGTTCCCCAACACTGGGACACTGAGACATGCGAATGATAGAAGGGGCGAAGCTTCGTGGCTATCAGGGATTCAATAGTAGTATCTGAGTGGACCATTCTGGAACCATCCCTCCCCACCCATCTTATTCTGCTTTCAGTTGCACAAAGCATGGAGTTCTGCCCAGGGTACCCCAGAGCTGAGACGAATCCATCTGCGCTCAGCCAGCGGCTGTCCAGGTAGTGCCTCGGTTTCCCCTTTTGCTTCCTGGACTGGCGGCAGCAGTACGTCTTACAGGTGTTCGAGCATAGTGCCACGTTCACTGCTGGACTCGGAGAGACCTGTCGCTTTGCTGATTGTCCCAGTACTGGCGTGGGCCCAGCGATGATCAGCGAGGTGGCGCGGGAGGGACGGGCAGAGATGTTGGGGCTCTGAGGTACGTGGCATTTCCACCCAGTGGCCCCATGTTCACCCGCTTCCCGTGAGTGTAGCCGCCGCCGTGCGTGGGGGAGCGGGGGGCATGGAGAGAGGAAAACCCTAAAAATAAAGATGGATATTTATAAACCCAGCAGGTTTGGGGGATAATTGACAAAGCTTAATGTTTTCCGTGGAGAGTGGTTGGTTTCCCCCTCACTGCATTAGGCACTGTTTGCGGAATCCGTTGGAGGGAGGGAAAGATTCCTGGGTTGTGCGCGGGGCTCCGTGGGTACCGTGCCCATTCCGGCTCCCTTCTGGGGGTGTCGGGGTGCTGGAGGGAGGTGGGGGCCTACGAAGGGGCCGTTGAGATACCCCTGGGCTTTCATCTGCATCTAGGGTACACCAGCAGGTGGGTACCCCATTTCTCAGAGTTTGGGCAGGATACCCCTCTCGGGCGAAGCTGGTGCAATCTGCCCTTGACTCTGTCCTTCCCTGCGGCAAATGGTGCCCAGGGTGGGAAATCTTAAGGACCTCCAGCCCCTTACCAGGTAAGGTGGCTCAGCCCCCAGTGGGGACAGGAGGGGGTGACCAGATTAAGTCATAACTTCCGTACCCGTGCAGAAACCATGTGCCAACCTGAGAAAAACCTGCCGTGGGTACGCTGGCAAAGTCACACCACTGCTGATGCTGGATGTTGAGGGGGCCGAAGGCGAAAGCGTGATTACTTTTTTTTAAAATTGTGATCAAATATATATAACAGAGCATTGGCCATTTCAACCATTTTTTACGTGTGCCAGTCAGTGGCATTAATTACGTTCCCCGTGTGGTACAACCATCACCGCTATCCATTTCCAAATGCTTTCCATCACCCTTACCGGAAACTCAGCACCCCCTCACGCAAACACTCTCATTCACTGCCCCCCACCCCCCAGCCCCTGGTGTGTGCCATCGATTTGGACTCATAGCGACACTATAGGACAGAGTAGAACTGCCCCATAGGATTTCCTAGGCTGCAGTCTTTACGGAAGCAGATTGCCAGGTCTCCCTGCTGCGGAGCTGCTGGTGGATTAAAACTGTCGACATTTCAGTTAGCGGTCGAACAGCACTTAACCATTCCGCCACCCTGGTAACCACTAATAAACTTTGGTCTCTATGCAATTGCCTAGTCTAGATATTTCACGCAAGTGGCATTGTACAATATTTGTCTTTCTTTTTCTGTCTGACTTCTTTCACTGGGCGTAATGTATTCAAGGTTCATCCACGTTGTAGCACGCATCGGGACTTGGTTTCTCTTTATGGCTGAGTAATATTCCAGTGCGCGGATGGCCACGTTTTGTTTATCCGTTCATCTGTTTGTGGAGGGACACTTGTGTCTGCCTTTTCGGCTCTCGTGAATAATGCTGCAGTGAACGTTGGTGTAGACGCATCCGCTTGGGTGCGCGCTTTCAAGTCTTTTGCGTCTACACCCAGGAGTGGAATTCCTGGGTCAGATGGCAGTTCTATGCTTAACTTTTTGAGGAAGAGAGCAATTACTTTTAAAACTGTCTATTTTAATTTTTTTAAAATCTTGTCATCTTTCCACCTTACCTTGTCTAGAACCGGAAAATTGCTGGTTTGCAGGGGGAGGGAGGAGGAACGTGCTAGAAAGAGGTTGCAGCTTCACTGCATGAGATCCTTTTAGAAGAACGGCTGACATTCTGAGTCAGGGAACAGAGACCCTCCCCACCCAGGATGCCAGGGAGGAGGGGGAGAAAGTGAGAATAAGGCATCTTAGAGTGGCGTAGTGGTTAAGCGCTCGGCTGCGAACCAGGAGGTTGCGGTCTAACCCACCCAGCGGCTCCTCGGGAGAAAAGACCTGGCAATCTGCTGCCGTAAAGATTACAGTCTAGGAAACCCTATGGGCCAGTTCTGCTCCGTCACATGGGGTCGCTAGGAGTCAGAATCAACGCAACGGCAAACAACAACAACAGCAGAGCAGGTCTTGTTCCGACAGAGGGCAGACCCCAGCCCAAATACACACAGGAAGCAGGTGACACCCACATCTCCCTAACCCCATGGTCTGGGTTCTCACTGCCCTCTGGCCTTCCAGAAGTTCAGGGATGTCTGCTGAGTAAAAGACGGCCAGAAAAAAAAAAAGAAAGAACCCCAACGTACTGTTTCTGTGGGTCCCTGGCTGATATTTCAGAAGTATCGGTGGAGGGGGGGTGCGTGGGGAATATGAAAAATCAATTGGCTTACAGTTCTGGAAAGGTGAAAATTAATGAGCGGGTGGGAATGACTCACGGACAGACACTCGACTTTCACGGAGCTTTATTTCTGTCTCTCTTTTTTTTCTCTCCTGCTCGGAGCTGCCAGCCCTTGGCCTGGCCAGGCTGGACCTGGGGGTTGCGGCTTTTCTGGGCTGACCGTGGAGTTCCTCTTTGGTTCCCCGGCTTCGTGTCCCCCTCAGAGCCCCACTGCAGCCCAAGGGATGATGGCAAATCTGAAAATAAACCCGGGGGCTTTGTCAGGCTTCCTTGCTGCCCTGATTCTCACAGATCCAACCCTGGCGGGGGCTCTGGGATTTCTGAGTCAGGGTCTCCTGCCAGATGCCATAAGTAGGGCTGAATTGCAGCTGTCTCCTTTGTCCGGTATGCTCTTTATGTATCCGTGTGGCCCTGGCGGCTTTTGAGTTTTTGATCTTTGCTGGAGTCCCTGGGTGATGCAAACTTTTCAGCGCTGGACTACCAGCCAAAAGGTTGGCAGTTTGAACCCACCCAGAGGCACCTCAGAAGAAAGGCCTGGTGATCTGCTTCCAAAAAATCACAGCCTTGAAAACCCTCTGGAGCACAGTTCTGCTCTTCACATATGGGGTCGCCATGAGTCAGTATCGACTCGATAGGAACTAACAATAAATTCAGCCCCTTGTAGGATGACCAGGTGTCAGTGGGCTTGCCTGGTGAACTGAAAATCCCAGTGTTTATCCTGGTTTTCCCCTCCCTCCCTTCCTGTGTGACCTCTCCTCTGCCGCTTAGCCTCTCTGTGGGGGAGCTTCCAGGCTAGCAAAATGAGCTTACCCCACTCTGGCTTTGCGGTCAGAGTCCTGACTTCAGCCCCCGCTCTGGTCGGGCTGTACAAACGCGGGCAGGTGGCTTGACCTCTCTGTTGCTTCATCTCTAAAATCAGGGCAGCTGCAGCCCGCCGGGTAGCAAGCCCTAGCATGAGATGGAAATGCCTCCCGCAGGGTCTCGGCACATCCTTTGCCGCCCACGTTGGTCCTGTGATGCTCGGTTCAGGACTTCTCGCGGGGAGCAGGCTCCATTCCAGTGGTCTGGGACCCTCGGACGGGGTGGGCTGGCCAGAGACGGGGTGGGAGCATGCTCCATTTTCACGCTGTCATTCGGGTAATTGAGTGTTGGTGGAAATTTAGGGGTTCTGGGGAAGCGCGTTCGGCGCGCCTGTGTGTGTATAATTTAATGCCGCTTATAATTAACCCCCATGATCAGCAAATGAGGGGATGTCGGGGGGATAATAATAGCTGCTCCGACTTACTGGGAGTTGGCGCCCCGTGCCAGGCCCTGTGCTGAGTGAGCACGTTAGAAGCATCCTCGTCGCCTTTCACTGTGACTTCTTGCGGCACCGTTACTGTTCCTGGAGAGAGGGAAACTGGGACTTCACTGGTCCGAGGTCACACAGCCAATAAGGGACAGAGCCAGGCTTCTTACCCAGCGCCGCCTGATGACCTCAGGGAGGTCGTTTTGATGACAGGTCCCCGGATGGGGGCATTCAAGAGATGGCTACAGAGACTTTTGGAACCCCCATGTCTTCCTCGAGCGCTGGACCGAGGCTGGCGGTTTTCAAATCCTGGCTCTGGTACTCGCTGGCTGTGTGCCCCGGGCAAGTTGCCCACCCCTCTGTGCCTCTGTTTTCACACCTGTAAAATGGGGAGAGTAATAGTAGCCACCGTGCAAGGTTGGTGGGGGAATTAAATGAGTTAATACTCGTCCAGTGCTTACTCCAAGGGCGCCTGGGACAAAGATGCCGCTGCTGTTAATGTGATCATTTCTGATGCGGCGGGGAGACAGCACTGATGTGCGGTGGGACCTGCCCAGCGCGGGCTCCCCCAGCCCCTCAGTGGGTTCACCACGGGAGGGATGGCAACATGTCAGATGACTCAGCAGCGCAAACTGGGGCGTTCCCTGTCACTGGCTACCTAATCAAGGCTGCGCCACCTCTGAGCAAGAGCTGAGCTGTGGGGGACCAGGCGGGTGTAGGGGGCAGACCCCGTGAGGGCAGAGGAGGTCTGGGGCAGTTCGGGGCTGTGACGGTGGCCCCGCTGAGGGACACTGGGGAGCAGTATCTATTTCCAGACTTGGTGTGTGGGCATTCATTCATTCATTCTCCAATTCATTCATTCATTCAATTAGTATTTGTTGAATACGGGCTGCCAAGCAACTCAGGAGCCAGACTCTGGGCTCAAATCCCAGCTCTGCCGTTCATGAGCTGGCAAGCCCTGGGCAAGTAATGGAGCCTCTCCGTGCCTCAGTCTCCTGATCTGTAACATGGGTACATGCGACCATTCCTCACTCATGACAGGGTTAGTGTGAGGAAGATATGGATTCACATACGCCTGGCAGACAGAAAGCCCTAGATGAGTTTCTTTTCTTTTTAAATAAAGATAAATAAAAATAAGATGCTGGGGTCCAGCAGTCAACAGGGCAGACCCCGTCCTTGGTCCCTTCGACCTCGCCGTCTGCCGGGGGGGAAATGAACACATCACTTGTTGTTGCTAGTTGTAGTCGAGTCGATTCTGACTCATAGCGACCCCACGTGTGCAGAGTAAAACTGTGCTCTACAGGGTTTTCAAGGCTGTGACCTTTTAGAAGCAGATTACCAGGACTTTCTTCCAAGGGGCCTCTGGGTGGATTCGAACTGCCAACCTTTGGACTAGTAGTGGGGCATTTAACCGTTTGTACCGCCCAGGGATTCCTTGAACATATATGTAAGCGAGGAAAATAACCTTGGTTCTGGCGAGAATGAGTTAGGCAGCTCCCAGCAGAGCCCCTGGTCACTGTTTGGTCTGCGGGGACAGGGAGGGCCTTTCCGAGAACGTGACGTTTGAGTTGAGACCTGAAGGGTGAGGACGGAGATGAAGGGCGGTGGGGACAGCAAGTGCAGAGGGCATGTATGTGGGGTGAGATTTGCTCCTGCGTAGCCGGAGATGAGATGGGGGTGAGTTGGCCAAGGGCAGACCACACAGGCCCGAAGTGTAGGAGCGCCAATTGCGGCTTTAACATTTGCAGCCAGAGTTTACCCAAAGCCTCCCAGCCCTTGGGTGCCAATGTCGGGGCTGACAGAAACCTTGGTACTCAGGAAACATCTCATGAAAAAGACATCCGGTCGAGGCCCAGAGAGGGAGAGGGACTTGCCCAAGGCCACACAGCCATGCCCATCCACCTGCTGGGTGGGCACAGGAAGGCGGACAGGGTTCCCTGACACCAGCCCGGAGGAAGAACTGAAGCAGGAAGAAGCAAGTGGTACCCTCCGGGCTAGGCAGGTAGCCCAGGGGGAGAGGTGTGGATGGGTCAGGTCCCCACCCTCCGCAGCAGCCTCAAATAGCTCCATGGACAGATCTGCCTGGTTTTCCAAGTAAAACCCAAAGTCTAGATTTGATATAAAATCACCGTATTTTTTGTTGTTGGGTGCTGTTGAGTTGATTCTGACTCAACGACCCCGTGTGACAGAGTAGAACTGCCCCATAGGGTTTCTTGGGCTGTAGTCTTTATGGGAGCAGATCGCAGATTTTTCTCCCTTAGGAGCCGTTGGTGGGTTCAAACCGCCAACCTTTTGGTTAGCAGCCGAGCACTTAACTGTTGCACCACCAGGACCCGGACCCTATTTTGTATCCTTGGATTTTTTCCGCCTTAACACACTGTCATATAAAGATCCAGAACCTCTTGGGCTAGGCTTCCTCCCCGCCGTTTGCTGGTTGTGCGATCTCGGATGCCTCACTTACTGCTGCCAAGCCTCGTTTTCCCGGGCTGTAGAATGGGTTGAGGAATCCCAGCCGCCTCGCCGGGTTATTTGGCGGCACTGGTGTGAGAATTGACGGGGAGGGCTGAGGACAGGGCCTGGGCCAGTGTCTGCGCTCAATAAATGCTGGCTCTTATTATATTAATATTGGCCGTAACGACAAACTTGACTTAAATTAAATGCTACGCCGAAGGAAGCTGGCTCATCCCGCGGGGCAGGGCTGTGAATTATGTGCTGGCTGCAGGACCGACTCCTCTCTCCCTCGTCCTTGCCGGAACATACCTGTTTGTCCTCGGCGCCAGGACACCCGGGTCACCACTGTTTTTTGTAGGTTCCACCAGTGGTTCTCAGCCAGGGCCGATTCTGCCCCTCGGGACATTTGGCAATGCCCGGGGATGTTGTCCCTGGGGGGGTGCAAATGGTTCAGCGCTGGACTATTAACTGAAAGGTTGGTGGTTCAAACCTACCCAGAGGTGCCTTGGAAGAAGGGCCTGGTGATCTGCTTCCAAAAGGTCACTGCCTTGAAAACCCTGTGGAGCACATTTCTACTCTGCACACGCGGGGTCACTGTGAGTTAAAATCAATGGCAGCTAACAGCAACAGGGAACATTGTCATAACTGGGCGGGGAGGGGTGGCTACTGATGTCATGTGGGTGGAGGCCAGGGATGCTGCTCAACACCCTACAGTGCACAGGACGGCCCCACACCTGGGAATGATCCGGCCCCACATGTCAGTACTGCCAAGGTTATAAAACCTGGTTTAAGCTCAAGACCCGTGGCAGTGAGACAAATCAGGCGGGGCGGGCTGTTAGCTTGTTTTTGAAAGAGCCCCCAGTCTTCTTACAGACCCCACATCCCTCAAGGCCAGAGCGCTGAAATTTCTAGCAGGTTCCCGCCGCACGCCCAGCCCGGCCCCACCTCACCGCCCAGTTGATTATTCGAAGTTGGTAATTGTCCCTGTCTGGCCGATTCTGGAAGGCGTGAGAGGCCGGGCCGCTGGCAGCAGTGTTGGCTTCGCTGCCTGAGCCCAGCCAGGGCTGCCGGAGGCCGGGCCTTTCGCTCTCGGTCCTGCCTGGCTTGGGGGGCCCACATGTAAACCCTCCCCCTTCCCCGGGGAAAGACCCACACCACACTCTGGAGGCCCCAGAGCCCCAGGTACAAACCCCAACACAGGCCCCTCCGACTGTGTGAGGCAACCCCATTATCTCCTTCCCCTGAGCCTTTGTTTTCTCATCCGTGAAATGGGGACGAATCTTTCCTGCTATGTCATCAGGGATTAAATGGTGTTATATCGGTACAGTGACAGGTGTACAGTAGGGGTGGCTGGCTGTCCTCCCCTCAGCCCCCCATCTTCATGAACAATTAGGGGGGATAGAGATGGAGCTGAAAACCTACAATTCTGCAAAGAGCTGCAGTGGAGGGTGAATGGCCCACACAGGCGGTGAGAGCCCCTGTAATGGCGGCTGCTGATGTCACCGAGTCCGTGCTGCATGCCTGCACTGGGCTGCATCCCTGGCCTCTCTCATTTTACCATCAGAATAATCCTGAGACACAGCAGCTGAAATGTGGCAGCTCTCATCCCTTCTGCAGGTGGGGAAACTGAGGCACAGAGGGGACAAGAAACAGGAACGACTGAAGCCTTTTCTCAGAGCTGCCTGTCCCCCTGCAGGTGGATGGGGGTGTCGTTGCTGTTTGCCAAGGCTGCACTTGGGGGTGTGTGGTGTGTGGCTGTGCTTGGTTTAATCCTCTACTGTTGCCGTCTCGAAATTCCTAAGGCTTTAACAATTATTTTTTACTTAAAACACCAGACTTAATGGTTTGACTGAGACTGGAGGGATCCCAGAAGACATGGTCCCTGGACTCTCCGTTAGCCCAGAACTAAAACCATTCCCGAAGCTAACTCTTCAGACAAAGATTAGACTGGACTGTGGGACATAAAATGATACTCGTGAGGAGTGTGCTTCTTAGCTCAAGTAGATACATGAGACTAAATGGGCAGCTCCTGTCCGGAGGGGAGATGGGAAGGCAGAGAGGGTCAGGAGCTGGGTGAATGGACACGGGAAATCGGGTAGAAAGGAGGAGTGTGCTGTCACAGTATAGGGAGAGCAGCTAGGGTCACATAGCAATGTGCGTATAAGTTTTTGTATGGGAAACTGACTTGAACTGCAAACTTTCGCTTAAAGCACACACACAAAAAATTTTTTTACTTAATTGTGGTAAAATATGTATCACATAAGTGCCATTTTAACCATTTTTAAGTGTACAATTTAGTGACGTTAATTACATTCGCCACGTTATGCATCCCTCACCACTGTCCTTTCCAAATGTTTTCTATCACCCCCAACAGAAGCTCAGTCCCCCTTTACAGTAGCGCCCCATTCCTCCCGCCATCCCGCCTCTGCTAACCACAAATACACGTCGGTCTCCATGCGTTTGCCTATTCTAGATATTTCCTGTAAGTAGGGTCATGTATTTGTCCTTTTGGGTCTTTGCTTCTTTCACTCAGCGTGATGGTTTCAAGGTTCATCCATGTTACAGCTTGTTTCAGAACTTCTTTTCTCTTTATGCTGAATAATATTCCATTGTGCAAATGGATCACATTTTGTTTCTCCAGTCATCTGCTGATAGCCACTTGGGATGTTCCTAGTTTTTGGTTATTGTGAATAATGCTGCAATGACCCTTAAAAGAAAAAAAAAAAAAAAAGCCTTTTTTTTTAGAGCAGTTCTAGGTTTACAGAACAAGTGAGCAGAAAGTACAGTATCCGCTTTTCTCCCCTGAGCACAGTTTCTGTTATTAACCTCTTGCATCTGGGTGGTACCTTTGTTACAACTGATGAACTGGTATTGATACATTGTTACTAACAGAGGCCCATGGTTTACATAAGGTCCCTGGGTGGTGCGAACGGTTTGCGCTATTTCTGCTCGCTCGACTGCAACTAACCTAAAATGTTGGTGGATCGAACCTACCCAGCAGTGCTGTGGAAGAAAGGCCTGGCCATCTGCTGCCATAACGATTTCAGCCAAGAACACCCTGTGGAACACTTCTACTCTGACACACCTGGGGTCACCATGAGTTGGAATCAACTCAGTAGCAGTGGGTTTGGTTTTGGGGTTTTATAGTTTACATTAGGGTCACTCTTGGTGTTCTGCAGTCCTGAGGGTTTTGACACGGTGTCATGTGTCCCCTGTGACGGTATCCCATGGACTCGTTTCAGCGCCCTGTGCTCCCCCGTCCATCCCTCCCCGGAGCCCCTGGCAAACACTGGTCTCTTCACTCTCTAGTTTTGCCTTTTCCAGAATGCCCTAGACAGTTGGAGGCATATAGTGTGTAGCTTTTTCAGGCTGGCCCACCTCCCGTTTTTGTGTCCACATTCTCAGTTAGGATTTTACGATCTGTCTGCCTCACTCTCCAGACCTCCTCCCCCTACCCAGCCCGCCTGGCCCTCGGAGCCGCCGGCAGCCCGCGGTCCAGTTCTAGCCTCGGTTGTGTCTCATTGCCTCGATTAGACAGGTAATGGCTGGGAGAGCAGTCGGCAGGCAGCTAACGCCCCCGCGTCCTGCTCTGATAATGCTCAGAACAGGTGACGTCGCAGGGAGAGGTAGCTCGATGGCCACCCTTGTGGCTCAGCTCACTCTGCCCTGAGCAGGGTGGCCAGGAGGTTGGTCCTGAGTGGAGGTGCTGTGTGACCTTGGCCACTCACTTGCCCTCTCTGAGCCTCTGCATGTCCAAAGCGTCTGGCACAGAAGCAGTGATGCGTAGCCACCAAGAACAGTGTGTCTGAAGGGTTGGCCTCGAGCCGGAGGTCCGAGGATGGCTGTCAGGAAGTCAGGAAACCCTAAAATAGTCTGAGATTTTCTGTCTCCCGGGAAGAAGCTCAGAGGCCCGGAGGAGCCAGGGACTCAAAAAGTGGGGAGTGACTGGGCCAGGTGATTTTAAGACTCAGCCAGCTCCAGTGTTCGTTTGACACCTGTGGTGTGATGGATTGCTTTGTATGGACTTTCTCACCATGGTCTCTTGATTCCCACCAAGTGAGTGGGTGGGTGTATGCAAATAAGGTGCTTGTGGCGCACCAAGGGGATTGGACAGCTAGCTAATAATGCAGATAAGGTGCATGGCACCCTTGTTGAGGTGGGACCATGCAAATAAGGTATGTGGAATCCTAACAAGGGGGTTGGTCAGTTTTGCCATCCCTCTAGGCTTAAAATGAGCCATCCAGAGGTAGAAAGGGAGGACCTCACTACCTCCAAGAAAGAAGATCTAGGAGTGGAGTGACCCGGGATTCCTGCACTGAGAACCTCTTAGGCCCAGGAGACACAGAGAGAGAGAGGTGACACTGGAGTCAGCGAGAGATAGCAAGAAGCAGCCGCAGAGAAATGGCAGCAGCAGAGGCAGCAAAACCAAGAGACCAGCAGGAGACGGCACGGTGGGCTTCCCGGCTCATGGAGCAAGAGAGCTGAGCGCCTTCAGGCCGAGGCTAACTGGCAAAGTGGGGTGCCTCTGGGCACTTACCGGTGGAACTAAAGAGCTTTGTAACATTTACCCCAGCAGGCAGATGCCGGGCTGGTCCCAGAGGCCCATGGGGCTGAGAGGCCGAGGGCCAGGAAGAGACTTGCCTGTGGGCGCAGCCGAGAAGGTGTCCTGACTGAAGAACTGTATCCTGAGTCGTCCCTGATCCTGAATTTTAACCTGTGACTTCCCTAATAAACTCTTTCATTGTGAGTATTGTCTGTGAGTTCTGTGTGGCCATTGCAATGATTATTGGACCCAGCAGAGAAATAGAGGGTGCGTAGGAGGGAATTGGTAAAAAGGTTGGAGAAAGGACGTATGTCTGACCTCTGTTTCTTAGGAATCAGCCTTAGGCTGTGGAAGTCGATCTCGCTTCTCCTTCCCCTTTGTGAAGTTAAAGGAGGTCAGATGCCCCCTGACCATGGTGCCATTTTTACACCATCACATTTATTGGGCCAGAAAGGTGGAGAAGTTACCAAGGTCCCTCCAGGATCAAATTTAGCATCCAAAGAACCTGGGTTTGAGTCTTGGCTCAGCCGCACCCTCACTGTGACCCTGGGCCAGTGGTTTCTCCTGCTGGGGCCTCAGTTTTCCTCATCTGTAAAATGGTCATGAGAACCTCTCTCGGGTGGTTGGTAGGACTCGTCCCAAGCTTGCATGGAAAGTGCTGGCGTGTCACGGGCCCCCAACGCCTACCATTGCTAAAACACTGCAGAATATGATGGTGGTTAACACCTTCTGGAAGCAAGATCAGGGCCCTGCATTGAGGACTCTGGGGAGCATAGGGTTTGGGGCGTTGGGGAGTGGTGGACTCAGGTTTGACTTTCCCCACGGCCGTTGAGTCGTGCCTGGAGCCTTCTCTCTGCAGGGCCAGGTGGTAAGGGCTAGCAGGGGCTGGCAGCGACAAGCCCCGGACAGATGAAACACCAGGCCAGGCCGACACGTTGGGATCAATGTTGGCAGGAGATTGGGCTGGGACCACCTGAGCCACAGTGGGGAAACTGAGTCATGGCGGGTGACCTTCGAGGTCTAGACTGAGGGCACCTTGCTAGCTACACTTCGGTCTCCGGGCTCCCCATCCAGTACCCGGGGACCACCTGACCTATGTTGGGGAAACTGAGTCACGGCAGATGCAGGGGGTCAGTTCTGATCTTCGAGATCTGAGCTGAGGTCACTCTACTGGCCACATCTTGGTTTCTGGACTCCCTGTCCAGTGCTCTGGGACCACCTGAGCTGCTATAGGGAAACCAAGTCACAGCGGGTGCCCAGATTCAGTCGGTCAGTTCTGCCCTTTGCAGTTTGGGCTGAGGGCACACTGCTGGCCATACCTCGGTCTGCGAACTTCCTGTCCAGAGCTCTGCCTGTTGCCGTTCGCCCCAAATTTCAGTCACTCTCTGCAACAGTTGCCTTTTTCCATGGGCTGTCTTGTCCTGCAAATCGATTGTTGTTCTCATACAATTTAAAAGACAAAACTTGGTCTCACGCTTGTCAGTGAGACCCACTATGTCATTGACATAAGTAGGCGGAACCTTAAAAATAAATGCGACGAGAGCCCAAAACTGGCATTAAATCCTTGCCGGCCACCGCTGCCGCCCCAGGCTTAGAGCAGAAGTCTGCATGCTACTGAGACATTAAGGACATGTTAGCACCCACCGGAGACTTTCTCCTTGGAGCTGGCAGACGGCTTCAAAGAGCCGGGCGCAGGGAAGACCCGCTTGCTCATTGAGTTGTGTTATTTAATGTGGCCGGGACAGCTTGGGGGTCTCCCAGACTTGCTGGGAGGGTGAGTCCCCTGCCGCCCTGGGTCTGAGCAGCTCAGACTTTTTCATTTGCTTCTGAGCCTTCTCTCTCCACGGCCCAGGGAGAAGGTTCTGTCTCCCTGAGTTCAATTAATGAGCCTGTTAAAAACTATTTATTTTCCCTGACAGTTGTTTACCGAGGAGATGAACTGGCTGGGTGTCCTTGCTAAGCAGGAATGAGGCAGGATGGGGGACGCTGGCTGCCTTAGGCCCTGGTGCTTGCGGATGGACCCCAAGTGGAGGCCCTGCCTTTGGGGCCACTGCAGGCAGGGTCTGAGCTAGGGCTGTGGTCAGTATTTCTGACCCTAGAGCCTTTGGGGAGGTGGACTCTGGGATGGGTGGAAACCATCCTGGCATGGAGGCAGGGAGCTGACCCCAGTGACTTCCATCTTGCCCTTCCGGGTCAGAGTCTCTCAGATGCTCTGGTTTGAAGCCCAAGACTTGGCTCCGAGGGCCAAATATGTGTGGCAGTATCCTTCCTCCCGTCTTCATCAGCAGTTGAACCCAGTGATTTTTCTCTGGGCGCATGGCCACCCGGGGAGAAAGACTACATTTTCCCAGTGTAGCTAATGGTAGTCACATGATTCAATTCAGACCAATGGGATAATGAGCAGGATTGCCAGGGACTGCCTTCAAAGGCAGGCAGCACGTGTGCCCCCCCAGGAATACGGAGATGATGGCTGGTGCTTAGGGAGCCTTCTTGGGCCATGAAGCAGGCATCATGGAAAAGAATGGGGAGTCAAAGAGCTGGAAGGAGCATAGGCCCTGATGATCGTTAAATGGCCAAAACAGCCCTGAAACAATGTCCAAAGTCACCAGGGTCACTGTCATCGTCTCAGTCTTCCCAGGTCTCTCTGTGAGGGAGGCAGGTTACCAAGGCCCTGAGAATAGTATAACCGAACATTTATTGAGCTCCTACTGTGTGTCGAACCCCAGGCTGAACAATGTATACCAATGATTAACTCATTTAATCGTCAACAGCCCTATGTGGTGGAGGCAGATACCCTTTTCCTCCACTTCTCCCTCCTCTGCCACCACCTAGTCCAGTCTCATCGTTGCCAGCCTGGACCAGTGCAGTTGCCTCCACCCTGATTCCCCACTCCTGCCCTCGCCTCCCACAGTCTGTTCTCCCTGCAGCCACCAGAGGGCACCTATGAGTACCTGAGTCAGGGCCCACCCCTCCTCTGCTCACAGCTCAGGGCTCCACCACCCTTGGGTAAAAGCCCAAGTCCTCCCCGCAGCCCATAGGGCCCTGCACAACCTGCCTCATCCCCGCCCTCCCCTCCCCTCCTCCTCTCTCCCCCTCGCTCACTCTGCTGCAGCCATGCAGGTCTCCTTGCTGTTCCTCCAACTCACCGGGCCTGGTCTTGCCTCAGGGCCTTTGCACGGGCTGTTCCCTCTGCTGGGAACAGTGTTCCCCCAGATCTTCTCATGGTTCACTCCCTCCTGCTAGTCTTTACTAAAATGTCACCTCCTCAGGAAGGCCTGCCCTGATTACCATAGCTAAAATCGCTTTCTCCCTGTTACTCTCCGCCCTCCATCCCTGCTTTATTTTCCTTCTAGACATGGCATCTAGTAGGCGCTTAATAAGGAGCCCTGGTGGCACAATGGTTAAGTGCTTGCCTGCTAGCCAAAAGGTTGGCTGTTCGAACCCCCCTAGCGGCTCTGTGGGAGAACAGACCTGGCAATCTGTTTCGTTAAAGATCACAGCCTCCCCTGTGTTCCTCCAACTTGCCAAGTCTGGTCCTGCCTCAGGGCCTTTGCACATGCTGTTGCCACTGCCTGGAACACCTTTTCCCCAGATATCGACATAACTCCCTCCCTTGCCTCTTTCAAGTCTCTGCTCATGGAAGTGAAACCTTCCCTGACCAACCCCTTCAACCCAGTTCTCCATCTCCCCTTTCCCTGCTGGCTTTAGCCACAACACTTGACACCATCTGTGTATTAGATGCGTCTCATTTACTTCTGCCTCCCGTTCTGGCCCGGGCTGCATGAGGGAGGCATTTTTGCTCATCTCCTTCACCACCGTGTCCTCCAAAGGGCCTGCACACAATCGAGTTTTGCATTAAATAAGCCAGTTACCATTGACTTGGTTCTAACTCATGGCGACCCCATGAGTAGAACTGGGCTCCATAGGGTTTTCCACGGCTGATGTTTTGGAAGTAGATTGCCAGGCCTTTCTTCCGAGGTGCCTCTGGGTGGACTTGAACCTCCAGCGTTTTTGGTTAGCAGCCGAGCGTGTTAACTGTGCCACTCAGACACTCCATGTTTTGCATAGACCCCATCTCACAGGGGAAGAAACGAGGCTGCAGGACGCCTGAGGTCACCCAGGTGGCAGCGTTTGCACCAAGCAGGTGGCTCTGTGTTCTCTCTTCACCCCCGGAGTTGGCTGGTCTGGGCGGGCCACGTTGGTTCCCGCGGTGACTCCTGCTCCTTACTTCGCCCCCACGTTCTCACCTCGGCCTCCAGAAATAGCCCCTTTAAAATAGCTGCGTCCCCGCGTTCCGGGGCCGCTGCCTGCCCACGGGTGTGACGCGGCGCTGATGGGCCGGCCTTCTTCTTGCTGTGGGATTTTTAAAAATATAGTTGGTGTTAGGTGGTGGTGTTTTTTTTTTTTTTTTTTCTCCTTTGAAGCCTGAAGGAGCCCATCCACCTCCCAGGGCTGTTCTCTTATCCCAAAGCTCTGGTGAGCCCTGGCCTCCGGGGCTGGCTGGTTTGCAGAGCTCAGGGCTTCGGCTGCTGGCTCAGCCAGCTCAGGCCCCGGGTGTGGCTCACGGTCCTACGTCTGGTCAGGTCCTGGCACCACCTCCTGCCGGCTGTGTGACCTTGGGCAGCTGGCTGAACTTCTCTGAGTCTCAGTTTACCTAACTGTGAGTCAGGGACAGTCTTGGTGCTTGGACAGTGGCAGACCTTGGAACCTTATTTTACCCATCTGCAAAATGGGTACAGTCTTGGGGCTTGGGCAAGTGGCAGAACTTTTCTGGCGCCTCGGTTGATAATCTTGGGGCTTGGACACATGGCTGAACTTCTCTGAGCCTCAGTTTACCCATCTGTGAAATGGAGACAGTCTTGGAGCTCGGGCAAATGGCCGAACTCTGAACCTCAGTTTAACCCATCCGCAGGGACAATGGGACTGGACAAATGGCTGAACTTCTCTGAGCTTCAGTTTACCCATCCGTGGAATAGTTTGCCCCCGCAGCCTGGTGCACAGTGGGGTGGCCTTGAGGTGTAAGCCCACCTCATCCCAGATCTCAGCACTTCTGAACTAACCTCCATTGTCTTCCTGAAGGAAGGCGTTAGTGAATTCAGCATCGACTGAGGACGCGGGCAAACCTGTGTTCTAATCTAGGTCTGCCACTTCCAGGCTGTAGATGGAGCCTTCAGAAAATCACTTTTCCTGTCAGGAACTCAGTGTTCCGCAGCCCTAAAATGGGCCCAGCTCACAGGACTGTTGGGAGGCGTCAGGGAGACGGTGCTCAGCAGCTGTTTCCCCTGAGCCGAGCACACAGCAGAGGCCCCCGAAACACCCCTGATGCTTTCCTGTTGTTGCATTTTATGATCCGCATTTATTGAGACCATGTGAGTCAGTGGTGAAAAACTGGACGCTGGGACCCCATCCCAGCTCTGTCCCGTGTTTGCTGTATGGCTTCACCTCGCTGGGCCTCAGTTTCCCCATCGGTAAAATGGGGACGATGACAATTCCGATCTCCCGGGTCCTTCGAAGGATCCAATGAGTTAATCTGAGCAAAGCCCTTAGAATAGCAACGAGCTCAGAGCGTGTGTGATCTAAAAAACCAGGTGCCGTGGGGTCGACTCTGACTCCTGGTGGCCCCGTGTGTGTCAGAGTACAGCTGTGCTCCACAGGGTTTTCCAAACCCAGAGTGCCAGGCCTTTCTTCTGAGGCACCTCGAGGTGAACTCGAACCTCTAGTCTTTCGGTGAGCAGCCGAGCGCCTTCGCCATTTGCACTACCTGGGGACCTCATGTATGATTGGAGGTTTGTAAATCAATATGTTTATTCACTAAATATTGATCAGGCCCCTTCTGCAAGCTGGGCCCTTCCTGGGAGCAGGATCAGCCAGACTAACACTCCTGGAGTCGATCTTTTGGCTTAACTCTGAGGCCCCGGCCCCACCACTCTGTGCACCAGGCCCGGCTGGGTTGGCCTCCCACTGGGGCAGGGATTAGCCCTGTCCGGGCAGACAGGCTGGGCCCGAGCCGCCCCCTGCTTCCTGCCCTTGTCCGGCAGGTGTTAGCCTACCAGATAGCACGGCTAGGGGTGGAGGCTCCGGAAGGCGGCAGAGGACAGGCCCGGGGCAGCTCACGGGATAGGAGGGACCCAGGTGGGGGAGGAGGCAGGCATGCTTCTGCTGCTGCCAGAGAGGCCCAGTGGCTGGTTCAGCTGCAGCCGCCGACGCCCCCACGTCTGTGCCTTCAGCCGCCCAGTTAAACCAGTTACCATCGAGTTGACTCTGACTCCTGGTGACCCCACGTGTGTCAGCGTAGAACTGTGCTCTGTAGGGTTTGTTTTATCTTTCGGCTGCTTAAATTATATTGTAACGTTTTATTTTTATATTTATTTCTTTTGAATATTTTATTGTGCTTTAGGTGAAGGCTTACAGAGCAGAATAGTTTCCCATTCAACAATTTGTGCCCAGAATGTTCCCAGATATTGGTCACGGTCCCCTCAATGTGTCAGCCCTCTCCCCATTTCCGCCCGGGGTTCCCTGTTACCTTCCATCCGGTTTTCCTCCCCCCTCCTGCCTTCTCGTCTTTGCTTTTGGGCACATTCTGCCCTTTTGATCTCATGGAATTAACTGTTCTGAGGAGCTCGTTCCTCTTGGGTGTTACTGTTTATTTTATAGGTTTGTCTGTTGTCTGGCTGAAAAGTGGTCTCTGATAATGGCTTCAGTTCTGTGTTAGAAGGGTGTCTTAGGGCCGTAGTCTCGGGGGTTCCTCCAGTCTCTGTCAGACCCGCAGGGTTTTCAATGGCTGAGTTTTTGGAAGTAGACCACCCGGTCTTTCTTCCGAGGCACCTCTGGATGTGTTTGAACTGCCAACCTTCCAGTTAGCAGCTGAGTGCGTTCACTATTTGCATCACCCAGGGACTTCCAATGGATGTTGTTATTGTTAGCTGCCGTTGAGTCAATTCTGACTCATGGCGACCCCACGTGTGCAGAGTAGAACTGTGCCCCATGGGGTCTTCAAGGCTGTGACCTTTCGGAAGCAGATCGCTAGGCCTCTTCTGAGGCACCTCTGGCTGGATTCGAACCTCCAACTTTTCAGTTAGCAGCTGAGGGCGTTAACCGTCCGGATCACCCAGGGACTCCGCCCTCATTTTACGGATGGGGAAACTGAGGCTCAGAGAGGGGAGATGCCTTGCTTAAGGTCACAGTCAGCAAGGAGCAGAGCCTGGGACCACCCACAGTGAACTGGGCTCTGGACCCCCGCTACACAGCTCTCCAGGTCGCATGGTGGGTTGATCACACTGAGGCAGAGGAAGAGAAAAGGCTTGCCAGGGGCCACGTCGACCTCAGGCCTGACCCTCTGCTGCCCACCCCAGCAGCGCCCGCTCAAGCCCCTTCCTACCGGCCCCTGCATATGGGGATGACGTCTCCCACACTCTTGATGAACACATCACGGGTGACAGGTGGGGAGGTCCCCGCGGACCCTGGCTCTGCACCAGCCGTGGGCCGTGTCCAGACCTGCCTGTCTGTGTCACAGGAGGAAATGAGACTGGCGGCCGCTTATTCTCGAGCCTGCCGCTTTGCTCCCGGCCACCTGATTTCCTTCAAGTTTGCATTGATTGTGAGAGCCCTTCTTTCTTTTTCCCAGCCAGCATCGTCCCACCAACTGGCCGATAATCTCCACCTGGGCACAGTCCTCCCTGCTTGCTTTGCCCTTGGGCATCCCCATGGCATTGACTGGGCACCTATTGTATGCCAGCAGGCATTGTCACCAGATCCTATGCCAAGCTCTGGCACCAGGTAGCCTGGGTTCAAATCCCCCCTGTGCTTACCTCCAAGCTGTGTGACTCGGGCAAAGTGACCTGACCTCCCTGAGACTCAATTCTCTCATCTGTAAAATGGGAAGAATTAGGCGAGTTATTATGTGAAGGAGCCATGGTGGTGCAGTGGTGAAGCGCTCAACTGCTAATAGAAAGGTTAGCAGTTCAAACCCATCCAGCGGCTCTGCAGAAGAAAGGCCTGGCAATCTGCTTCTGTAAAGATCACCCAAAAACCAATCCCACTGCTGTTGAGTCGATTCCAACTCATAGTGATCCTATAGGACAGAGTAGAACTACCCCGTAAGATCTCCAAAGCTGTAAATCTTTACAGAAGACTGCCACATCTTTCCCACAGAGCAACTGGTGGGTTTGAACCACTGGCCTTTTGGTTAGCAGCCAAGCGCTTTAACCATTGTGCCACCAGAGCTCCTAGTCCGTAAAAATTAAAACCACAAAAACCAAATCCGTTGCCGTCGAGTCAATTCTGACTCATAGCAACCCTATAGGACAGAGTAGAACTGCCCCATAGAGTTTCCAAGGAGCGCCTGGTGGATTTGAACTGCTGACCCTTTGGTTAGTAGCAGTAGTACTTAACCACTGTGCCACCAGGATTTCCCCATAAAGATTACAGCCTAGAAAACCCTCTGGGGCAGTTCTGCTTTGTCACATGGGGTCGCTATGAGTTGCAATCAGCTTGATGGCTTACAACAACAGCGTTATAACACCGTCTAGCCCCCAGTACGTGATATACAATATTAGCAGTTATTTTTATTATTGCTATTTGTATTTGATCGTTCACAAATGGAGATATCTAGTCAATCCTCCTTATTCCCAAAATCTGTATACGTGAATTCGACCACTCGCTAAAATTTATTTGTGACCCCAAAGTCGATACCGGTGGGGTTTTCGTGGTCACCTGTGGACTTGTGCAGGGCCGCGAAAAGTTTGAGTCGCCTGGCATGCGTGTCCCCAGCTGAGGTCAAACAAGGCCACGCTCTGCCTTCTTGTTTCAATTCTTGTCTTGTAGACAAGTGTCCTTTTCACGGCTTATTTACTGCCACATTTTTCACATTGTTTTGTGCTTTCTTTCGGTGATTTTGCTGTTTAAAACGCCCCCCAAGCCTGATGCTGAAATGCTGTGACATGCCTTCCAGAGAAAGTTCATGTGTTAGCTAAGCTTCCTCCAGGCATGAGTTATTAGCTGCTGGCCGGAAGTTCAGTGTTCATGAATCAATGATATATGTTAAATAAGGCGTCTTTAAATAGAAACGGAGCCCTGGTGGCGCAGTGGTTAAGAGCTCAGCTGCTAACCAAAAGGTCTGCAGTTCGAATGCACCAGCCGCTCCTTGGAAACCCTATGGAGCAGTTCCACTCTGTCCTGTACGGTTACTATGAGTCGGAATCGACTCAACGGCAAGGGGTTTTTAAAATAGAAACACACGTAAAACAAGGTTACATATGGATCGGTGGATGGAAACATGACCAGAAGCTCACAGGAACCTAACTCTGTATTGCTCCTAGAGCGGTGGCTCAAACCCAAAAACCCAAACCTGTTGCCAGTGAGTGAATTCCTACTCAGACCCTATAGGACAGAGTAGAACTGCCCCATAGTGTTTCCAAGGAGCGGCTGGTGGATTCAAACTGCCGACCTTT
>NW_004443993.1:9841342-9847833 GCF_000243295.1 Trichechus manatus latirostris
GGTTTTTTTTAAAGTAGATTGCCAGGCCTTTCTTCTGAGGTGCCTCTGGGTGGACTCGAAACTCCAACATATCTGTTAGCAGCCGAGCACATTAATTTATTAGATAAGGTGCCTTTAAACAGACACACACATAAAACAAGGTTATTTGATCATTAGAAGATACAGATAGACAGTTGATGAAAACACTGTGACCAGAGGCTCGCAGGAGCCTCACCCTGTATTTCCCTTGGAACAACAGCTTAGTATTTGCAAACTCAGTGTTTGTGGGCACTTTATAGAACAAATAAAACCAAACCAAACTGGTTGCCGTCGAGTCAGTTCTAAGTCGTGGCAACTCCGTGGATTTCAAAACTCCCACAAATAACGAGACTCGACTGTTTTTTTCTCTTCTCCTCTTTTCTACACACCCTGTGCTCCCGGTCGCGTGCCACATCTTCACTGAGAGTCTTGGTATATACAGAGCTGGGGCCGCCTTTTTCAGGGCTGCGTACTGTTCCGTCGACACGCCAAGTTCCCATCCTGGTGAACATGCCACTTTGTGTCTCTCTCTCTCTTTCATGCGAGTGCAGGGTTATCTGAGGAATCCACATTTTAGCATTCTCTGCATGTTGTCTGGTCTGTCTGCACAGAAGGTCTGCCATCTCGGCCCCGCCTGCAGGGAGAGTGGGCCTGAGTTTCCTTTTAACGACTTCGCAGGGAGGAGGAAGTTTTTCTTCTTCTTTTGGTTGCTGGTGTCTGCCTCCCCCAAACCAGCTGCCGGAGCCACACCCCTCCCACCTGGGTCTGTGTTTGTCTTGAGGCTGTGGGGCAAGGAGGGGTGGTTTCAGGTCCAAAATTTTCTCTCAGATGCTGTGAAAAGCTCCTGTGTGTTCAGAAAACAATCATAGGGCCCCAGGACCCTGGTGAGGGTCTAGGGATTGATCAGTTGGTATTTACTGAGCACCTACTGTGTGCAGGGCCCTGATCCAGGTGCCAGGAACAGAGCGGCGGATGAAACGGGAGAAAGCCCTGTCCTTGTGCGGTCCAGCGGGGAGATGCACAATAGACATATAAATAGACTAAATATTTATTAAGGGCCTGATGGCGCAGTGGTTAAGAGCTCAGCTGCTCACCAAAAGGTTTGCAGTTCGAATCCACCAGCTGCTCCTTGGAAACCCTATGGGGCAGTTCTACCCAGTCCTATAGGGTCATTGTAAGTCGGAATTGACTCGATGGCAATGGGTTTGATTTGTGTGTGTGTGTGTGTGTGTGTTTGTCTGTCTGTCTGTCTGTCTGTCTGTCTATGTGTCTATTTGTTGTTGGGTAGAACTGCCCCCATAGGGTTTCCCAGGCTGTAATCTTTACAGGAGGAGACTGCCAGATCTGTTCTCCTGAGGAGCCGCTGGCTGGGTTCGAAGCACCGATCTTTCAGTTAGCAGTTGAGTGCTTAGCCATTGCAGCACCAGGGTTCCTTATTAAGTGCGTACTGGATGCCATGTCTAGAAGGAAAACAAAGCAGGGGATGGCGGGTAGAGAGAGACAGTGAGGGAGCGATTTTCCCTCTGGTGATCAGGGCAGGCCTCCCTGCTACTACCTGCAGCCCGTTGCTGTTATGTTGATTATGACTCACAACAACCCTAGAGGACAAAGTAGAACAGCCCCATAGGGTTTCCAAGGGGCGGCTGGTGGATTCGAACTGCCGACCTTTTGGTTAGTAGCTGAGCTCTTAACCACTGCACTGCTAGTAAAGACTAGCAGGAGGCCAGGGAGTGATTATGTGGAGATCTGGGGGAAGGGCATTCCAGGTAGAGGGAACAGCCTGTGCAAAGGCTCTGAGGCAGGGCTGTGTCTGGTGAGTTGGAGAAACAGCAAAGAGGCCCGTGTGGCCAGAGCAGAGTGAGCGAGGGGGAGAGAGGAGGAGGGGAGGGCAGGGAGGGGATGGGGCAGGCTGTGCAGGGCCCTGTGGGCCGCAGGGAGGACTTGGGCTTTTACCTGAGGGAGATGGGAGCCCTGGAGGCCTGTGAGCAGAGGAGGGACAGACCCTGACTCAGGTGCTCACAGGGTCCTCTGACTGCTGCGGGGGATACAGACTGTGGGGGCAAGGGTGGGCGCTGGGGGACCAGGGCGGAGGTGACTGCTCTGGTCCAGGTGGCTGATGATGGGCTGGAGCAGGCGGGAACAGAAGAGGGAGAAGTGGGTGTATTCTAGAAACATTTTTGAAAAGGGCTAGTAAGATTGGTCAAGCAGTTGGATGCAGGGGTGAGAGGGTGAGAGAGTCGAGGACAACACCTGGGTTTTTGGCCAGAGTGCCTCCAAGGACAAAGATAGTCAACCAAGAAAGGAAGGATGGCGTAGGCACCCCCATACTTAGCCCAGGGGGTGATGAGGCCGGTTCTCCCACGATGGGTCCTGGTGGGCCTCCTGCAGGGCTGATTCCTGATTCGGTCAGCATGGTGACTGGGGTCGGCATCCAGTGCTGCAAGGAAGCCAGCGGCCCCGGACAAGGCACATCCTTTTCTCCGCCTCAGTTTCCCCATCTGTAAGATAGGAATAACAGCAGCACCACTGGGTTGCAGAGCCAATGACACAGAAGTTAATATGTACAAAGCAGTTAGAACAGTGCCCAGCAGAGGCAGGGGCTTTGGGGTTGGATGGGGCTGGGGTTTGTGGCTTTGCCAGCTCCAGGCTCCGCTGGGGCTCCGGGGGCCGAAATTCCAAGATTTGCTTGTGGCTTGTGTTGATTGCAGTGTGGAGGGAGGTCTGCTTGGCATATGGGCAGGCTGAAACCCAGAGAGGTTAAGGCGCTTGCCCAAGGCCACAGAGCATGTGGCCCACATCCATCCCCCACCCCCAGCTCTCCAGCCCCTGGAGGCAGCAAGCACCACTCCTGTCTTTTTTCTGTATTTTCCACCCCCTAGTCTGCCAGCTCCAGTCTTTGGTGGTTTCTAGGCTCCCCTCGGCTCCAACTTGGCAGTCAGCTCTTGCCTCCTCGAGCTCTGGGCCCAGGGCCCGGTACCAGCTGGGCTCGGAGGCTGGAGATCTTGGTGTGTGACCCTCCTCCTTACACCTAGGGTTCCGCCTACCCGGTCCCCTTACCCCTCTCCCCACAGCCCCACCGACAATGGAACAGAAAGGAGAGCACCCGAGCGAAATATACACACAAACGTATAAAAATTAGTTTAGGAGCTGGGCCAAGAACCACTCGCGCTTGGCCGGGCATTGTGGGTAATTCATTGCCTATTACCATAAAAGCCAGAGCCGGGCTGACAGGCGGCTGCGGGGCTTTTGTTTAAGATTCTGATGAATATATAATCTCTTTCCCAGCCTGGAGCCCACGGTCCCCCAGCTGCCGCCAGATCCCCACCCGCCCTGCCCACGTCCCCCCAGTGGGAATGTCCACAGGCTTCCACCCAATGGGCAGGCACGTCAGGTCTGCTCAGAAGCAGGCTCAGGCCTGGCATCCTCCAGGACTGTGTTGGAGAAGTTTGGGTTGGCATTCGATGCCTATTCCAGTCTCCAGTGATCCCAGGCTCTGCACTGTGGTCCCAGCTCTGGGCTGGGTTCCCTCGCTCCTGCATTCAACTATTGGGCTCCAACTGTGTGTTTGGCCCCGTGTGGGTGCTGGGGACATGGGGGCGACCGAGAGGGATCCACATCCCTGCCCTTGCAGAGTCCGGCGGGGTGACAGATGAGTAGATGGCATTTATCCCTATTTAAAGATTTCCTACATCTTGCCTGGGAGTTGCAAATGAAAACAACGAGGTACCATTTCTTGTTCATCCACTTGGCAAAAATGTTTGAAATGAGATAATATCCAGGGTGGCCACGGCGACGGGTAACACACCCTCTGGGTACCACTGGCAGAGGAGTTAATCGACATTGCTGCTTTGCAACATCTTTTATTTTTAATTTACCTTTCTGGCTGGATAATGCGTGCATGTGGGACAGATTTGAAGATGCTGGGAAGAATGCACAGCAAAGCCACCCTCCCACTCCCTGCATCCCTAGCTCCCCTCCCTCCGGAGGCAGCCACCGTGTCTCCTTCTAAATCAGGGGTCGGCAAACTTTTTCTCTAAAGGGCCAGATAGTAAATCTTTTTTGGCTTTGTGGGCTGGCTGGTCTGTGTTGATTGTAACAACTCTACTGATGTAGCATGGAAGCAGCCAGAGGCAATGCATGACGAATGGGCATGGCTGTGTGCCAATAAAGCTTTATTGACAAAAACAGGTGAAGGGCCGGATTTGGCCCATGGGTTGTAGTTTGCTAATGCCTGCTCTCGAGCAGCACTGTCCAATAGAACTTTCCACAGTGACAGAGATGTCCTTTAGCTGCACTATCTGCAGGTGGCTGTTGGGCACTTGAAATGTGGCCAGTAGGACTGAGGAACGAAATGTTTAATTTTATTAGATTTTATTGAATTTAAATAGCCATATGCGGCAAGTGGCTACAGTGTAGTTATCTGAGATCTGTGAATATTCAGTAGGTGTGCAGATTTATATTCTTTTTTTTTTTTAACCAAATCGTAGCATCTTTTATATGCTGTTCCGCGCTCTTTTTTTCTTTTGTTTTCACTTAAAAATATGGTATCTTATAAGCCGTCCCATAATTGTACATCTGTTTTTTTCCTCATTTTAAAAAACGCTTTTTATTGTGGTAAATACATGCCACACAAAAGTTGCCATATTAACCATTTTCAAGTGTACAATTCAGTGGCATTAAGTACATTCAGGAGCCCTGGTGGTGCAGTGGTTAAGAGCTCAGCTGCTAACTAAAAGCTTGACAGTTCAAATCCACCAGCCACTCCTTGGAAACCTCATGGGACGGTTCTACACTGTCCTGCAGGGTCGCCATGCGTCAGAATCGACTTAATGGCAACGGGTTTGGTTTTGGTTTTGAAGTAAATTCACAACATTGTACAACTACCACCACCTTCTATTTTCAAAACTTTTTCATCGCCCTAGACAGCAACTCTGTACCCTGTAAGCAATAACTCCCTATTCTCCCACCCCTGATAATCTCTAATCTACTTTCTATGAATTAGCCTGTTGTACGTGTTTCATATAAGCGGGATCAGACACTGTCTGTCCTTTTGTGTCTGGCTTCTTTCACTGAGCATGATGTTTTCAAGGTTTATCCAGGTCACAGCGTCTATCAGAACCTCATTTCTCTTCACGGCTGAGCAATATTCCATTGTATGGATAGATCACATTGTGTTTATCCATTCACCTGTTGACAGACACTTGGCTTGTGTCCACCTTTTAGCGATTGCGAATCATGCTGCGATGAACATTGGTGTACACGTGTCTGTTTGCGTCCCTGCTCTCAAGTCTTTTGGTCCCTACCTAGGAGCGGAATTGCTGGTCACGTGGTAATTCTATGTTTAACTTTTTGAGGAACTGCCAAACTGTTTTCTGCAGCGGCTGCGCCATTTTACATTCCCGCCAGCAGTGCACAAGGGTGCCAGTTTCTCCACATCCTTGCCAACACTTGCTATTTTCTGATTTTTTTTAATAATAGCCCTCTTGGTGTGAAGTGGTATCTCACTGTGGTTTTGATTTGCTTTTCCCTGATGACTAATGAAGTTGAGCATCTTTTCATCTGGACTCCTTTTCACAGCTGCATAGTATCCCTGTGTCACTCTTTGGTCCTCTGTACCGTTACCTGTTTAGCCAGTCCTTGATTGATGGGCATGTAGGTTGCTTCAAGTCTCTGGCTGTGCGGGCTTTCTACAGTTGTTATTTTGTGAGAATGCATCTGTTGGATAGATTCCCAGAGGTGGCGTTAGCAGGCCCAAAGGGAATATACAAACTTCCTTTTAGAAGATAACACTCAGCTGTCCTCCTCGGGGACTGTGCTGATGGACACATTCCCAACCGTGGGTGAGGGGGACCTGGTTGTTTTAGAATTAACCATAAGCAGACCCACCACCCCAAAATAAGACCTGCTACCCCATAAGCAGACCCACAACCCCATAACCAGACCCACCATCCCGCAAGCAGACCCTCCACCCCATAACCAGACCCTCCACCCCATAACCAGACCTTCCACCCCATATCCAGGCCCTCCACCCCATAACCTGACCTTCTACCCCATAACCAGACCCTCCACCCCATAACCAGACCCTCCACCCCATAACTAGACCCACCACCCCATAACCAGACAGCCCACCCCACAAGCAGACCCTCACCCCACAGCCCAGCCCGCCACCCTAGCCTCTCACCTCTCAGCATCGGCAGGAGAGAGAAATGCTTCCCCAAGGTCCTGGGAGGCCTCAACGTGGAGACTGACCACGGCGTTGGGTGAAGCCGGGAAAAACAGAACCAGCCTAAGTGTCCATCCGCCAGGGATTGGAGAATAAACAGGCACAGCCTGGTAATGAAGGTTATAGGGATGTGTGTGTTCAGTAGATACGGTGTCTTTTGTGTGAACAAAAGCTAGTTGTAGAAGGATAAACAAACGGGAAGATACAATTTCACTTAAGAAATCGCTCCGGGTTCTATGATCACTGCTAG
>NW_004443993.1:9849196-9850678 GCF_000243295.1 Trichechus manatus latirostris
TTGAGCCTTCTGATCTCTGAAGGGGGACCTGCCCCAGGGATGGCCATTTTTGGGGTGAGCCGTGGAGGAGGCGTCTGGCAGCATGGGGCCGCATAGACTGACAACGACTCCCTTTTCAGTTCTTAACACTTTATGGAGGAGGCCTGATGGTGCAGTGGTAAAGGGCTCGACCAGTAACTGAAAGGTGGGTGGTTTGAACCCACCAGGAGCTCTGCGGGAGAAAGGCCTGGTGATCTGCTCCTGTAAACATTACAGCCTAGAAAACCCTATGAGGCAGATCTACTCTGTCACATGGGCTCGCTATGAGATGAAATCGACTCAGTGGCACCTTACAACACTTCAAAGAGAAAGGCTCGGTGTGGTGCAGGCGTGTGTTTATTAAACACCCAGCACCTGCCAATCTCTTTATAACAAAATCCAGTCAGACTGTTGGTGTTCGCAACAGTATCCAGTGAAAATGGAAGAACTTGCTGTATCCCTTCATTGTATCTTTCTTGTATCATTGCATCGGTTAATTTCAAGGCGGAGTAGAGGATGCCCCTCTCCCTTAAAATCCAGTTTTGCCCTCCAGCTGATTGAGACCTACCGTGACTACCTCTGCGTCAGAGTAGAACTGTGCTCCGTAGGGCTTTCCGTGGCTGATTGTTGGGAAGTAAATCACCAGGTCCTTCTTCCGAGGCTCTTCTGGGTGGACTTGAACCTCTAACCTTTTGGTTTTTGTTTTTGTTTTTAATTAATATTTTACTTTATTTTTGGTGAAAATATACAGAGCAAAACCTGCTCTCGTTCCGCTGTTTCTGGACATGCTGATCAGTGACATAGGTCACGTTCTTCATCTTGCGTCAACATTCTCGTTATTTCTGTCCTGGTTGTTTCGCTTCCATTGACTTAGACTCCCTGCCCCCAACCTTGTTGTCTGTGCTTTAAAACAGCCGTTGTCCATTTGGTCTTATATTGATAATTTTTTTTCAAAGAATACAATACTCAAGGGTGACAACCTTTACTTTTTTTGAGCTCAACTATTACTTACTTTAAAAGCTGACTTCAGGGGATAGTTTCAATTTAAGGTTTGAAGAGTAACTCAAGAGAATAGTCTGGGGGACTGCTCCAGCCTCAATAGATCCACTAAGTCTGGATTCTTTGACAATCTGAAGTTCTGTTCCACATTTTTATCCCTTTCGATCAGGATCCATCTATCGTGTCCCTGAGCAGAATTCCAACCTCCAGCCTTTGGGTTAGCAGCTGAGCGTGTTAGCCCTCTGCACCACCCACGGACTCCAGGTGGTGCTTAGTACATGCGTTATGAGGTTAGTTTCGGATGTAAATTAAGGAAGAGGCACAGCCAGTATAAGGAACGAGGAAATGCAGCAAGCAGCGTGAGCAAGGACGGGAGGGTGCTTTGGGAGGCTGCACCTCCCCTCTTCAGGGGCTCGGAGAGCGCAGACAGGGAAGGTGCTTGAATGGGAGATGCACAGGCTCCTT
>NW_004443993.1:9851748-9852826 GCF_000243295.1 Trichechus manatus latirostris
GGAAAGGAGGAGTGTGCTGTCACAGTATAGGGAGAGCAACCAGGGTCACATAACAATGTATGTATAAATTTCTGTATGAGAGACTAACTGGAATTGTAAACTTTCACTTAAAGTATAACAACAAAAGAAAAAGGTTGGCAATTCGAACTCACTCTGTGGCTCTGGAAGAAAAGCCTGGCAATCTGCCTCCGTAAAGATGACAGCCAAGAAAACCCTATGGAGCAGTTCTGCTCTGTAACACATGGGGTCACCATGAGTCAGCTTCGACTCGATGGCAGTGAGTTTGTTTTTTTCTTTTTTTTTGCTGTGTTCCAGGCCCTGGAACCCAGTGGTAGCCAAGCCCGACCCTGGCCCACCCTCTCAGCTCCCAGTCTCCGGCACAGCGATTTCTAGAACTTTCTCCGGCGGTGGACGTGGGCTATATCTGTGCTTTCCAATATCACAGCCCCCAGCCACACTTGAAATGTGGGTGGTGCAACTTAGGAGCTGAGCTGAATTTTAAATTCAATTTATTTATTTCCATTTAAGTAGTCACGTGTGGGCAGTGGCCCCTGTAGTGGACAGCACAGGTCTAGACAGTAAGCAAATAAAGAAATAAAATTATTTCAGATGACAGTAAGTGCCAGAAAGGAAAAGAAATAGGGAGTATGGGATAAAGGAGGACAAAGATGCTATCTGAGCCGGGGTGGTCAGTGAGAATGTCTTGGGGTGATGTTCGAGTGAGAACTGAATAGTGAAAAGAGAACCATCATGGAAATGGGAGGGGGGCATTCCAGGCAGAGAGAACAGCCCATGCAAAGGCCCTGAGGCAGGACTGTGCCTGGTGAGTTAGAGGAACAGTGAGGAGGCCCGTGTGGCTGGAGTGGAGTGAGCAAGGGGGGAAGGAAGAAGGGAGGGCAGTCTGGGGACAGGGCAGGTCGTGCAGGGCCCAGTGGGCCACCCGGAGGGCTCGGGCTTTTACCTGAGGGAGGTGGGAGCCCTGGAGGGCTGTGAGCAGAGGAGGGAGGGGCCTGACTCAGGTGCTCACGGGCGCCCTCTGGCTGCTGTGAGGAGGACGCACTGTGGGGAACAAGGCAAC
>NW_004443993.1:9854122-9898240 GCF_000243295.1 Trichechus manatus latirostris
GGGGTGGGGCACTGGCTCTGTCGTGCTCACTGCCATGACCCCAGCAGCTGGGCACACAGTAGGTGCACAATCAATGTTTGTGGAAAGAAAGAATGAAAATGACAAAGTGCGAACGATTTCTGTGCGGCCGAGGAGTGGATTATGGGTAATTTTTATTTTCTCCTTTATGCTGATTTCCCCTAATTTCTGCTGCATGCGCCTATTTTATAATTAGAAGAAAAGTTATTTTGAAAAAAAAAATTACCCCCAAATGTCCCAGCTGCGGGAACTGACGTGATCCAGCCCCGTGCTCCTCCCAAGGGCAGCCGTCTCCCGGGGTGCGTGCAGAGGACGAATTGACCAAACGATTCCTTCAGGGGCTTCCAGGGTTCGCCCTCAAGGGTGCTGGGTGGGTGGGGCAGTCAGAGAGGGCTGCCTGGAGGTGGCAGAACTGAAGGGTGAGGTGGGTTTGGAGCAAGGAGAGAGAAGCTGAGAGTCCCGCACTGGGTAGGTAAGCACCAAGGGGCTGGGAAGTGTGGCGCCGGCCCTGAGGCCCAGCAGGGGGTGTCCTCCCTCCCAGTGGGTTTCCAGGTGACTCACACCCAGGGCCGGGGCAGGCTTGGCAGAGTCCTCGTGAAAAGAAAACAAAACAAAAAAAGTTGCTGTTGAGTTGACTCCGACTCATGATGGACTCACGTGTGTCAGAGTAGAACTGTGCCCCATAGGGTTTTCAGTGGCTGGTTTTTTGGAAGGAGATTGCCAGGCCTTTCTTCTGAGTGCCTTTGGGTGAACTTGAACCTCCAACATTTCAGTTAGTAGCAGAGCACATTAACCGTTTGCACCACGCATGGACTCCACATATTGTCCTAATTCAGAACAAAAGCAATAAAAAAAGCTAATCGAGGTAGGTGCTGATATTAGCCCTGGTTTACAAATGGGGAAACTGAGGCACAGAGAGGTGAATTAACATGTGCAGGGCCCCACAGCCCAGGTCACTGCCCCGAGCACGAGTCCCAGCTCACGAAAGTGTACCCCACCTGCCCCTCACTCACCTCCATTTCAGTGACATGGGGCTGATGTGAGTGACGTCCCCCTAGGCCCTGGCCCTGGATTTCCGGGGCCACACTGATGTCCCGCATCTGGAGGCTTGTCCACCTAATCACACTGCATGGCTGAGGCTCAGTTTCCGCATGTGTGAAGTGGGTATCACATGGGCATCTGCGGATTCTGAGGGCGAGACGAGATAATGCAGGAAAATGCAGGCATTGAGTGGGTGAGGGAGCTCGACCTAGAGGGCGCAAAAGCCATGACAGATTCTCATTCGCCTCCTCTCTTCCTCCACCTGCTCCAGCCCCATCATCACCCTTGGCCTCCTGGACCAGTACAGTCACCTCCGCCCTGGTCCCAGGCTCCCGCCCTCACCCTCCACTGTCTCTTCCCGCCACGGCAGCCAGAAGGCGCCCATGAGCACCTGAGTCAGGGCCCGTCCCTCCTCTGTCCACAGCCCTCCACCTCCCTGTGTTAAAAGCCCAAGTACTCCCTGTGGCTCACAGGACCCTGCATGACCTGGCCCATCCCCTCCCCAGCCTCCCCTCCTCCTTTCTCCCCATCTCTCACTCTGTTTCAGCCACACGGGCCTCCTCACTGGTCTTCTAACTCACCTGGCACCGTCCTGCCCCAGGGCATTTGCACGGGCTGTTCCTTCTGCCTGGAAGGCTCTTCCCCCAAATATCCGTATCTCCCTCACTTTCCCTCCCTCCTTCAGGTCTCTGCTCCAATGTCACCTTCCCAATTCCTGACCATCCTATTTAACAGGGGTCACCCCTTCCCATCCACCCACCTTCCTCCCTGTCCACCCGCCTTCCTCCCTCTACACCCACCTTCCTCCCTGTACACCCGCCTTCCTCCCTCTACACCCGCCTTCTCCCTGCCTTATTCTCATAGCAGTTACTGACGTCTGACCTGCCATGTGTTTTTTTTCTCTGTAGTCCCACTGAGCGTCAGTGCCACAAAGGTCTTTGTCGGTCTTGGTCGTTGCAGCATCCCCAGGGCCTAGAACCTGGCCTGGCACACGGTTGTCAGTTGCCGCCAAGTCAGCTCCAACTCATGGCGACCTTATGTACAACGGGGTGACACGTAGCCCAGTCCTGCACCATCCTCACGATCACTGGTATGTTTGAGTCCATGGTTGCGGCTATTTAGCATGCAGCAGGTGCCCAGAAAGGGGCCCTGGAGATGCAGTGGTAAGGCACTTGGCTGCTAACCGAAGGTCGGCGGTTTGAACCCACCCAGCAGCTCTTCAGGAGGAAGACCTGGCCATCTAAAGATGGCGCCCTAGAAAACACCATGGGGCAGTTCTGCTCTGTTTTATGGGGTCACTGTGAGTCAGAATTGACTCGATGGTGCCTGACGACAACAGGTGATCAGAAATGCTTAGGAAAGGGTAGGTGTAGACAGTGATTAGTGACAGGGGTGCTGCAGTGTGATGTTTTGGGGGAGAATAAAGTCAGAGGGGGCGCTCCTTGGTGAGGACAGTCATGACCGTTCATGTAAATGTTTCCTGAACACCTACTGTGTGCCATGCCCTGTGCTGAGCTCTACAGACACAGCGGTGACCAAGACAGACCCACACCTGCCCTCCGAGGACATAGTCTGGTGGTGGTCTGCCCCACATCACACTGTGGGCAGACAGCAGCCATGTTCGTCCAGACAACATGCATCCATTGAGTGCTTGTTGTATGCCTGGCGTATATTGTTATTGATGTTGGGTGCCGTCTAGTCGATTCCCAACTCCTGGCGACCCCATGTGACAGAGTACAGCTGCCCCATTGGGTTTCCTAGGCTGGAATCTTTACACAAGCAGATCGCCAGGTCTTTCTCCTGTAGCACCACTGGGTGGGTTTGACCTGCCGACCTTTCAGTTAGCAGCCAAGTGCTTTACCATTACGCCACTAGGGCTCTTCTGGCTTGTATTACAGATGGGGAAACGGAGGCCCAGAGAGGTGCAGGTTCTTGCCTGAGATTCATGTACTGAGTGATCCAAGCTGCGATGGGGGCTCAGGGTGCTGTGCAGAGGGGCCGCCCAGCTGATGGGTAGGCCAGGTCTCCCCCTGCATGGGGGTGGCTGTGTTCCCAGCCCAGTACAGTCACATCATCCCATGGGGGCAGGAGGTCATCTCCAAAGAGACCTGGGCGAGAGGCCCAGAAGGGGCAGGGCTGGTGAAGGAGAGGGCTGCAGACATGGGCACGTCTGCCCCGGGTTGACACAGCAGCTGTGCTCCTCCTGACAACACCCATTCATTGAGCGCCCGTTGTATACCAGGCTTATATTAACCATTTGCTGTTGAGTTGACTTTGACTCATGGTGACCCCATGTGTATCAGAGCAGAACTGTGATCCATAGGGTTTTCACTGGCTGATTTATTGGGAGTAGATCGCCACCAGGCCTTTCTTCCGAGGCACCTCCAGGTGAACTCAGACTTCCACCCTGAGCTGAGCATTAACCGTTTGCACCATCCAGGGACTCCTGGCTTATATTTTTGTTGTCGGGTGCCATCGAGTCGATGGCAACTCACACGACAGAGCAGAACTGCCGAGTAGGGTTTTCTTGGCTGTAATCTTTACGGGAGCAGGTTGCCAGGTCTTTCTTCCGTGGTGCCTCTAGGTACATTCAAACCTCCAACCTTGCAGTTAGCCGTTGAGCTAGTTCACTGCACCACCACTCGGGGGCTCCTGGCTTACATTACAGATGGGGAAACTGAGATCCAGCGAAGTACAGTTCTTGCCCGAGGTCACATGGGGTGTGCTGGAGTTCAGACCCGGGTCCATGATAGCCTCGTGCCTGGACTGTCAGCCAGAAGGTGTGAGCAAGGCACCTACTACGTGCCTGGTGGCATTTCTGGAGGGCCCACTGTGTGCCCTGGGGAGCCAGGGAGGCTGTGCTGTGCAATTCCACACCCTCGTTGACACAAAGCTCCTCCCATGTACTCTGCATAGAGCTAGGGTGGGGCTCCATAAAGCACCTACTGTGTGCCTCGCCAGGGAGGCCACGGTGACGATGACCTGTGTTAATCAGCACCTATTGTCTGCTCCGTTGTACAAGGGCAGGTGGAGAGTTTGTGTCCAGATGTTCGCAGAGCACCTACTATGTGCCCAGCATGTTGGGAACTCCAGCTCAGCCCCCTGAATATCAGGGGATTGTTTGTTCCGTTTTGCAGAGGAGGAAACTGAGGCACAGAAACAGAGAAGGGCAGGCTGGGCTCACTTGGCTAGGGGAGGCATTTGGTGCTGAGAGTGGGAGTGGACCCTCTGAGGGGGCCATGGCAGGGTGGGATGGGCCACAATGAGAAGCCAGTTGTCCCTGACCAAGTCAGCGGCTCCTCTGGGCTTCCATGTCTGTATGCCCCCATTAAAGCCCTGGTCCCACCCAGCTTGGTTAGCCCCACTAGCTGGGGAGCCCTTTGGAGGGTTGGGGCTGGTCTGACACAGCTGTTGCTGTTGTTGGGTGCTGTCTAGTCTATTCCAACTCATAGCGACCCCATGTGACAGAGTAGAACTGCCCCATAGAGTTTTCTTGGTTGTAATCTTTACAGTAGCAGATTGCCAGGTCTTTCTCCCGCGGAGCCGCGGGGTGGGTTGAAACTGCCAACCTTTCAGTTAACAGCGGATTGCTTCATCATTGCTGCACCCTGGTTCCCCAGAAACATCCAGTGGGGCTTTAAATTTTATAGTGATTTGTCGTTGGCGGCCGGAGCTTCAGGCCTCCGGTATAGCCCTGCGGGCGAGAGCTCCGCCCATGGACTCAAACCTGGGTTCCAGTCTGCTCCTTCTGCCCGTGGGCAAGCCATTTCTATGCCTCCGTTTCCCTCTTTGGGAAATAGGGGTGATGGGGGGTGGGGCGCCTCCTCGGACCGGCGTGCAGGTTACACGAGCAGATTCAGTGCGCGGTAGACATTGAGGTTTGTTCCTGAGCGCTAATGGTGGAATGAGAGACGTCGTCGCCAGGGATGGCGAGCAGACGGGGTCCCCGCCCCTCCCTGGCTGCTTCCCTAAGCCCCCCAGACCTGCCGGATCTCCCCATCTCCTGGTGGCCCAGTGGAGTTTTCAAACCCGCACCCAGGGCAGCGCGGGCTCGGATTGGCTGCCCAGGTGGGGCCGCCCCTCCCCCTCCCTGTCCCCTTCTCCGCCTCTCCTGGATCGGGTGTCGCGGGCCTGGCACTGGCGGCCCCATCTGTTTCCAATCTGGCCCTGCGCTCCCCGCCCCCTCCTCAGGGTGGCGAGTAGCGTGGGGGCCTCTGCCACGGCGTCCTCCATTCATCCCCCTCGACCCCGACCAGAGGACCCCCAGGGGAGGGGGCCTCTTTCTGCCTGTCTCCCTCCCCCACCCCCGGGGTGTCCCTGTTGAGGTGTCCTCTGCCGCTGGGCCTCCCATTCCGTCCCCAGCCTGGTCGGGAGCCCTTCTGCCCCTTCCCCGACCTCCTGTATTTAGGTGTGTTTGGGGAGCCCTCTGCCCACTGGTCCCTCCTCCGTTGCCATGGCCACGATCAGTGCTGGGGGGAGAGGGAACAGGGGAGGGGCGCCCTCTGGGACAGGCTTCTGTGGGGAGGGACTTGGGCTGCGCCCCTCGACGTGACCCCCCCGCCCCCAGCCATGTGCATGTTGGGGACTCAGTGCCACACGGGCGCCCATTGGGGCTGTCAGGCCCCCCAAATGGAGCGCCCCTCTGATGTCCCCACCCCACTTCCGGCTGGGGCCCCGCCCTCGGCCCGCTCAGAGTCCCGCCCCGGCCCCGCCCCTGGCCCCGCCCCCAGGCCGAGCTCGCTGGGCCTGGCCTCTCCCGAGTCCTCCCTGCGCCTCTGCGCGCCCTGGGCGGACCGAGTGGGAGGGACGAGCTGCGGTGACCCGCGGAGGCAGCGCGCGGCGGAGGGGCACGGGCCCCACTCCGAGCCGCAGGGTGAGTGCACCCCCAAACCTTCTTCCACCCCCAGGCCTGGTCCAAGCTGGGCTTTGTCCCCCTTCTGCCCCCCGAGGCTCCGAGGGGGGACCCGCATCCCCCCACCCCGCACGCCTCCAGGGTCAACGCAGCCCGCGGCTGTCTGACGCCCCCCCACCCAGGCCCGTGGCCTGCACTTCGGGAAAGTCCGGACCGTTATGCTGCACGGGCCCCTCCCCCGCCCTGGCCCCGGCCCTCCTCCTCCCCCCTCCCGGGGGCGGAGCCGAGCGCGGGCTGCCAGCCCCGGGGCGCTGCCGTGGGGGCCCGTTTGGCATCCTTCCGCCGGGACCCGGAACGCGGGGGAGATGGCAGGACCACGGTGGGGTCGTGGAGATCTGAGCTACCCTTCCCAAATCACAGAAAGTTTCCTACCTTGCTATTTGTCCCTGCGCCCCTGAGCCTGGGGATCGCAAGAAGACGCAGTGCCCGCCAGGGCTTTTAATCAGCAGGGCTGATTGGGCCCAGGGAGGGGTCTGGGGCCTTGGTTTCTGGGATGGTCTGGGCAACACATATCAGTCCTACCTTCCCACTCCCCATTCCTGTCTCTAAACTGCATGCCTGCGCCCCCCCACCCCCCAATCGTGCTCCCAAGCCGTGTCTCAGCGCACCTATTATTGCTCCAGTTCTCCTTCGCATGGTTTCTTCTCTGAGTCCTGGGTGGACTGGCTTTGGTGACCCACCCCCAAGTGACTTCCAGGGGACTTCTAGGCTGACTCCAGCCCCCCAAGCCCTGTCTGCCTCTTCCCAGCCTCTCCTCCACCCCGGAAGACTTGAGCGGACTCCAGGGCAGACTGGAGAAAGTTGCAGCTGGAAGCTGTGCCAAGTTGGTCTTTCTGCCTGCAGTGGCCTCAGTTTCCCCCTCTTAAATGGGCAGGATCACAGCCCCGCTTGGGGCTGAGCATCAAGTAGGCACTTGTTGGTGAATGGAGAGGCTGTACTGTGTTCTTAGGGGAGATGAGAAGGTCCCCATCCTGGGGGATGACAGGCGTGTGACAGGAGCACAGCTGTGATGGGGACTCAGGATGCTGGGGGAGCCCAGAGGGACCTTGATCCAGGCTGGGACATCGAGGAGGGCTTTCTGGAGGAGGTGACGGAGCATGAGCGTGAGAGCTGAGGTTTGTTGGGGAGTGATGAAGGGTGTGCTGGGTGGAGAGAAGTACATGTATAAATACCCCCTGCAGAAGGGCAGGGGGTCAGGAGACCAAGGGGTTGCGAGCATGATGGTGGTCGGCAGAGGTTAGGAGTCTGGATTTTATGCACAATGATGGGGAGCCACAGAAGGCTTTAGAGCAGAGGAGGGGCAGAGCCAGACGCAGCCACTCACAGCCCCAGGGTGGGGATGAGGGGTTATGGGTGGGCTGAGGAAGGGTCCTGGGGTGGGAGGAGGAGCTTGGGGTGCGTCAAGGCTCAGCTAGGGTGGGGAGAACTTATGGCTGTGGCGTGAAGAATGAGTTGCCAGGTGGGTCAGCTGGGGAAGTATCGAGACAGCCTGGACATTCTGGAAACTTCGGTAACCTTCGCAAGGGCTCGTGGGAAGAGGCAGCAGGAGGATAGGCGCAGGGTCGTGAAGGGCCTGAACGCAAAGCAGGGGAGCTGGGGAGGGGCACGCCCAATCTTGGCATCGCCTGCTCCTGCAGAAAGCCATTGCGGGGGACACGCTGGCAGAGGCCAGACTGGCAGCCGGGCCCCTGGGGAGCGTGGACTCTGGGCTCACATCCCCACCCAGCCCAGCCCCCTCCTTGCCGTGTGACCCTCAACCAGCAGCAGCTCTCTCTGAGCCTCAGTTTCCTCATTTGTCAGACAGGAAGAAACATGGGGAGCATTTAATGGGGTTCAGTCCATGAGGATACCTGGCGAGCATCACTGATTCCACTCTCTGGGGCTGGGCCCGGATTCCTGCCCGCCCCACCCTGCCACTCCTGGCTGTAAGGACCCTTGGGGACGGCGCCCTGAGCCTTCTTGTTTTCCCAATACAAATTGATAGTCAATTAAAGCCGGATCCCTCAGTCCCTGTCTCAGACCCTTCCCGGAAGGGTGGTAGGGCGAACCCCAGCCCGCCCTACCCTGAGCCCATTTCCTGGTGGGGGACAGTAAGGCCTCAAGGGGGAGAGGGCTTCGTCAGAACCACTTCGAGTACACCAGTGGTTACAGAGCAAAAGCCCAGGGTGGAGGCTCATTGGCCTCAGTCTCTGTTCATCACGAGTGGAAGGAGGGTCCATGGAGTTCAGAAGCTGGGTCGTGCCCTTGAGCCCTGGAAAGGGGTCCCAGGCTGCAGTAACACCCCATGGGTCCCAAAGGAGGCGGGAGAGGCAGGAGGAGGGTGGGGAGGGCACAGGAGGTTTGCCGCGTCAAAGGACTTTTCCGAGGGCCCCATTTCCAGCGTGGTCACTGTGAGCTTCCCCTGCCTGGGCCCTGGGCTGCCCTGGGGGTCAGGATGGGGCTGAGGAGCCCCTGGGTCAGGGCAGGGCAGGGCACCCAGGCGTCCTTGGGCCCTGGGAGGATCCGCTTTGTGCAGGCGACACAGAGTGTTTGCTGCCCAGTGCTGGGTCATAATCGCCCCTTTATGCTCCATGGATTGTGTGGGCACACGAGGCTGATTCCAGGACCGCATGACCCTCGCCTTGGCGCCTGCTGGAGTGGGCTCCCACTCACTCTCCATTAACGCTTCCTCAGCAGAAGCCCCCACAGTCCCCCACGAGTTCAGCTGGGCGCCCCCAAGGCCACTCAGCTGAGCAGGCCGTGCTGGGCCCAGAGAGGGTCGTCCACTTCCCTGCCGTCACACAGAGGCCCCAGGAGTCCACAGTCAAGCAATGAACTGTGGGCTCCGGGGGCTAGGGGTTGCTCCTCCATGAGCCTCGTTGTCCCCGTCTGCCTCAGCCCGGCTGTGGGCACAGAGGAAGCTCTTAGCAGCCCTTTGCAGAGAAGCAGCTGGGTGGGGCGGCTGCTCCCTTTCCTCCCCTCCCACCCCGGATTAGCTTCATTTACCACCCAGGTTATCTCCTGTGGCCCCATGGGCAGCCTGTCCCATCTTCATGGCCACACCAGCCCCCAGGAGTGTGGGGATTGCCCCATCTTGCTAACTGAAAGGTCAGTGGTTCGAACCCACCCAGCGGCTCTGCGGGAGAAAAGACCTGGCGATCTGCTCCCAGAAAGATTAACCAAAAACCCGAAGCCATCGAGTCAATTCCAACTCATGGTGATGCTATAGGACAGAGTAGAGCTGCCCCGTAGAGTTTCCTAGACTGTAATCTTTATAGGAGCAGATCGCCACGTCTTTTGTCCTGTAGATCTGCTGGTGGGTTCGAACCTTCCAGTTAATAGCCAAGTGCTTAACCTCTCTGCCACCAGGACCCTCCTGTAAAGATTACAGCCTATGAAGACCTATGGGGCAGGCCTACTCTGTCACATGGTATCACTATGAGTCAGAATCAACTTGACGGCACCCAACAATAAGCAGTTGGCTTGGGTTCTCCTTTGCAGCAATGGCAGGGCTGGGTGCCCAGGCACTTTTCTGCAAAAGGGTCAGGGCAGAGGGTTGACCAGGTACCATCATGGCCACATCCCTGCCTGCCCAGGACGGCCCAGGGCTCTTAGCTGCCCCGTGGGCCTGCTCCATGCCACCTCTCTGCTCTCAGTTCTCCAACTTCCTTCCAGGGGGTTCTCCCTGCTGCTTCTTGCCCTTCCTCAAGCTGTTCTTTGTGCAGTGACACCCCTGGCCCTGCTCCTATTCACCCTTTAATTCTTGGCCAAATAATAACAATATTAAATCTGGAGGCAAAGTGGTCCAGGCAATGGGAACAGCCTGTGCAAAGGCCCTGGGGCAGGACTGGATCTGGCGAGTTGGAGGAACAGCGAGGAGGCCTGTCTGGCTGGAGTGGAGTGAGTGAGGGGAAGAGAGGAGGAGGGGAGGGCAGGAAGCGGATTGGGCAGGTTGTGCAGGGTCCTGTGGGCCAGGGGGAGGACTTGAGCTTTTACCTGAGGGAGGTGGGAGCTCTGCAGGGCTGTGAGTAGAGGAGGGGCGGGCCCTGACTCAGGTGCTCCTGGGCACCCTCTGGCTATCACGGGGAGCACAGACTTGGGGGGCGAGGGTGGGAACTGGGGGACCAGAGCTGAGGCGACTGCATTGGTCCCGGGGAGCAATAATGGAGGCTGGCTAGGCAGAGGGGGCTGGAAAGGGGCAGAGCTGGGATAGAATTTGAAGGCAGAGCTGATGGGACTTGCTGACGTTCTCCCTGACCCCTTGCAGAAGACCCCACGCCTGGGATCTTCCAGGAATCAGGAGTAGGCAAGAGGGCTGTGGAGCTTTGCAGGGTCCTGCCTCCATTCTGGAAGGTTCCTCCAGGGAGGATCTGGGGCCTAAGAGACGCTGGGACTTTGAATCTTCTGTGGTGGCATCTGAACCCCCTTTCCCAAGTCGGCTGTGTGCCTTGCTGCCCCCATTCCTGCATCCCTCACCCATGCCTCTAAAGCCCCCATGCTGTGCCTCCCTCCCCAGCGGGCCTGATGGCCAGGTTTAGGGGAGCCGGGGGTCCCTGGCTGGCCCTGTCTGTGCCTGGCTCAGTCAGGTCCTGCCCGGGAGGGTGTGGGCCCAGCAAGGCCGGGGCTGCGGAAGCCAGGGGGTAATTAGAGGCTGCCCCATTTAGGAGGTGGTTGCCTGAGCTCCCGTGGGGGCCGTGGGGGGCAGGGGAGGCAGCTGTGACTGGGGTACTCCCATACCCGCATCCCACCCGCGCTCTCTAAGGAGGTGACCCCCACCCACGCCAGCCCGTATTCCAGGGGAGGAGACTGAGGCTGGACTAGGGAGGTCGCCACCCTGGGGTTTCAGCCTCTCTGGGCTGCAGTCTTGCTGAGCTGCCTCAATTTCCCCTGAGGCTGTCTGAACCCTGCTCCCCAGATGTGGCCAGCAGATGGGTGTCTGTGGGCGGAACCGGCCACTGTGGTTACCCTGGACACAGCTGGCTGAGAGCTGTTTTTCCTGGCCGGGGCCACCACCTTCTTCGTTGGCCACTTTTGCTCTTAAAGGGCCCGTGGTCGGGACCCGGGGGAAGGGGCTGTGCCCTGGGCCTCTGTCTCCCCATCCAGCCAGTCCGCAACAGGTGGTATATGAGTGTGTATCTGTAGGCTGTCACGTGGCGTGTACGTATGTGCGTATGAGAGACATCTGACTTTGCATGTCTATATTTGTGGTCTGACTGTGTGCAGGGGTGGTCTGCTGACTGTGTGGCCTGTCTTTAGCCTGACTGTGTGCACACCTCCGTGTCTGTGGTGTGTGTGTGATGTCTATCTGCCTGTGCTCCTGAATGTCTCTGGTCTGACTCTGTGTTGATACCTGCCTACGGGCTGACCGTGACCCTGTGCACGTGTATATTGTCTAACTGTATCTGTGGTCTGTGTGCATGTGTACCCACTGTGTGCATCTCTAATTTGACTGTGTGTACTTCCACATGCTTGTGGTCTGTGTATTTCCAGCCTGATTGTGACCCTGTGTGTATGTCTTGCCTGAATCTCTGTGTGTGTGTAGAGTCTGATTTTGTGCCTGTCTCTGTGGCTGACTGTGTGCAAATTGTATTTGTCCAGCTGAGACCCTGGGTGTGAATCTTGTCTGGCTGCATATCGATGGTCTCTGTGTGTTACCTGCGTACGTCTCTGATCTGACTGTGTCTGTCTTTATGTGCTTGTGGTCTGTGTTGGTATATTTCTGGCTTGACCGTGACCTTGCACGTATATCTTGCCTGACCCTGCGTGTGTCTCTATATGCTTGTGGTCTGACTACGTATGTGTGTCATCTGCCCGATTGTGACCCTGCATGCCTGTCTCGTCTGACTGTGTATGTCTTGGGTCCGACTTTGCACATCTGTGTCTGGGTTCTGATTTTATGCTTCTTTATGCTTGTAGTCTGACTGTGTGCACATTGTAGCTACTGGATGTGTGTGTGTGCCCATCTCTGTTGGCTGGCTCTATGTGTCTGTGTGTCTGCCTGTGGCCTGACTGTGTGCAAGTCTGTGGCTTCTGTCTGGCCTGTCCCAGTTGCCTGACTGTGTGCACATATCTGTATCTACATCTGGTCTGTGTGTCTGTGGCCTGACTGTGCAGGTCCGTGTCGTCGGTGTGTGTGGCCTGACTCTGTGCCTCTCTGCGGTCTGTGTGCGTGCCTGTGTAAGTCTGCGGCCTGACTGTGCACACATCTATGTCCATGGTCTTTGTGTGTCTGTGGCCTGACTGTGTACATGTCTGTGTGTGGTTTGTGTGTGTCTGTGGCCTGACTATGTGTGTATGCCTATCTCTGTGGCCTGACTGTGCACACATCTATGTCTGTTCATGGTCTAACTGTGTGTCTGTGGTCTGTGTGTCTGTGGTCTGACTGTGTGCATGTCTGTGTGTAGTCTGTGTCTCTCCATGGTCTGACTGTGTGTATCTGTGGCCTGATTGTGTGCATGTCTGTGTCTCTCCATGGTCTGTGTGTGTGATCTGCCTGCACACATCTGTGTCTATACCTCGTCTGTATGTGTGGCCTGCATCTCTGTGATCTGTGGCCTGACTCTGTGCATGTAGTCTTTTCTGTGTCTGGTCTGTATGTCTGCAGTCTGACTGTGTGCATGTTGAGCCCCCCACCCCCCAGCTTCCTGCATGCATGACCCCAGGCACCACCAGCCTGGCTTCCCCAGGGACCGCCCCAGGGCTGGGTGAGGTGACCGCAGGCGGGTATTTTGGGACCCAGAATCACAGCAGCTGCCCCATCATTATGTGGCCTTTGTCTCTGCCACCATGAACCGGACCCACCCAGGGCATGCCTCGTGGGGGTACAGGGTGGCCTGGCCATTGTGCCCCTCCCTGGCCCTGAGGGCACTCTTCACCCTGGATGAGTTTGGGTTCTTGTGCAGGGAAACGCTAAATGATTTGCATTCATATTTAATTGCAAACCACAGTAAACACGTCAGAGGATGATCTTAGTAATTTCTGAGGCTGTGGGACATGGAGTGGGGGGCGTTGGCCTTTGAAGGGCAGGGAGCGCTTCCCTGAGGAGGTGACTAACGCTTGAGCTGGGACCTGTGGGAGGAGGAGGAGGAGGCAGCCATGGGGGGAGGCGCAGGGAGCAGCCAGGGGATGGGGCGGGGAACAGTGTTCGGGCACAGGGCACAGCAGGGACAGAGACTGAGGTGGACTGAGATCGGCCTGTGGGCTGCACCCCGAGCAAGAGGAAGGGCTGAGGTTGGCGGAGGAGCTTCTCCTGGGGGCAGCTGGAGCCACTGGAGGTGTGTGAGCCCGGGTGGGGATGAGCAGGTATGCCTGTTGGGAAGCTCTGTCTGGTGGCTGGGTTGCAGAGCCAAGTAGCAGCTGGGGGCGGAGCAGGGGCTACTAAGAAGTGGAGGAGAAATCGCACGTTTGGACCACCCACGGGGCTGGTACTCTGTCCAAGATCAGGGTGCAGCCCAGGGTCAGGGCTCAGTCCAAAGTTGAGGCTCAGCCACAATTGAGCTGGGATTGTTTGTGGTTGGGGCTTCATCTGAGGTTGGGGCTTAGTCTGGGGTCGGGGCTCAGCCCAGAGTTGGGCTAACTGGGATCGGGACTCCATCCAGAGTCCAGAGTTGGTGCTTGGTCCAGGGTCAGGACTCAGCCCAGAACTGGGACTCAGCTGGGGTCGGGTCTCCATCCAGGTTTGGGGTTTGTCTGGGATTAGGGCTCAGTTTGGGGTTGGGGCTCAGCCCAGAGCTGGGGCTCAGCTTGGGTCGGAGCTCCATCCAGGGCTGGGGTTTGGTCAGGGATTGGGGCTCAGCCCAAAACGGGCTCAGCCAGGGTCAAGGCTCAGCCCAGAGCTAGGACTCAGCTGGGGTCGGGGCTCCATCCAGGGCTGGGGTTTGGTCAGGGATTGGGGCTCAGCCCAAAACTGGGTCTCAGCCAGAGTCAGGCTCAGCCCAGAACTGAGACTCAGCTGGGGTCAGGGCTCCATCGAGAGTTGGGGTTTGGTCTGAGATTAGGGCTCAGTTTGGGGTTGGGGCTCCATCCAATCAGGGCTTAGTCTAGGGTTGAGCTTCAGCTTGGGGTCACAGGTTCAGTCAGGGTTGAGGCTCAGCTGGGATTTGGGTACTCATTGCTTCCTTCCTGCCCTGCCCCTGCCTCCCCCCACCCCGCAACCCTCCCTCATCCCTCTGTGATCCTCCTGCCGCCGCTTCTGTGCAGGCTGCCAGATTTCCCTGCTCACGGTCCTTCCATTGTCTCTGCAGACGCTGCCCCATCTGACGCTCGGCTCGAGGCCTCTCTCTGAGGGACCGAGGGGCCATCCCCCCGCCAGGGCGGAGGTCAGAGGTCACTGCCAAGCATGGCGCCTACCCGGGGCCCTGGCGTGACGTCTGTAGTGCGTCCCTTGGGCCTCTTCGTGGTCCTACTGGTTGGAGGCTGCGTGGCAGAAGGTAAGAGAGGCTGGCATGGGATGTGTGTGTATGTGCACGGGTGGGTGTGTGTGTGTGGGTGTGTGTTTGTGTGTGTGTGTGAACACATGTCCCCATCTCCTCCCTGGGGCTTCCGATTTTTCCAAGCAGAGCCCCTGCCTTCCACGAATAAGGAAGCTTAAAGCACCTATTGTGCGCTGGGCTGCGTGCCGAGAGATTCAGAGGTAAATAATAATGACGTTTCTGAAACAGTAACAGTAATGGTGATGATGATGACGTTTGTTTCCTGAGTATCAAACTCGGCACCAAGCCCAGTGCTAAGCACAGACATTACCTGCTTTAGTGCCCTCGAGCCTCACAAAACCCGCTGTGCCAGTTCTGTTACCTTCCTGTTTTCCAGCAAGGGAAACTGAGGCTCAGAGGGGGCAGGGACTTCCTTGAGGTCACTCCTGAAAGTTGGTTCCTCTTCCCTCACAGCAGGCAGCAAATACCAGTGCCCGGGTGGCAGACAGACCTTCTCAGGCAGAGCAGGAGGAGGAGTTGGGAACGGGGAGGAGTCAGGAGAGGCTTCTTGGGAGAGAGGGCATTGGAGCTGGGGCTTTGTGGATGTGTAGGAGTTCGCCAACGGCTGGGTCACTCCCTGGTGGAGGTGACAACACATGGAAAAGCCTGGAGAGGAAGGAGGTTGGTGTAGTTTGGGGGAGGGCAAGGCTGCATTTCTGGCTGTAACATGGGGAAGATGAGGGTCAGTTCCAGGCACGACGCCAAGACCCGTGATACCACGAGGGGCCTCAGAGGAGACATCACTGAGGCCTGTTGGGGGCACAGGAGGCCAGGCCAGCAGGGCCCCTTATTGTGAAAAGAGATTGGATTCTGCAGCCATCCAGCCTGCTGTGTGACTGTGGGCCAGTGACTCACCACCCCATCAACCACCATTTCGGCCTTAATTAAATGGAGCTGATGACATTGTCCACATCCCAGCATCCTTGTGACAAGGACACCCGATAAGCCCTGTATGCTGTTCAGTGCGCACAGTAGGCCCACAGTCCGGTGCTACCATGAACATAGTAATTGCTGCTGGACCAACGTTGGAGACATACATGCCTACCTCATCCATTTGTGTTTTTTCTTGTTTTCATTTTGCTTTGTAATTGGGTAAAACATATATAACATGAAAGTTGCCATTTTAACCACTTTAAAGCATACACTTCAGTGGCGTTAATTAATTACATTCACAATGTTGTGTAACCATCACCGTCTAACTCCAGAACTTTTCATCACCGCAAATAAGAGTGGTATACCCACAAAGCAAGGAGCCCTGGGGGCTCAAGGGTCAGGTGCTCGGCTGCTAACCCAGAGGTTGGTGGTTGGATCCCACCCAGCTGCTTTGTGGGAGAAAGACCTGGTCATCTGCTTCCGTAAGGATAACAGCCTAGAAAACCCTATGGGGCGATTCTACTCTGTCGTGCAGCTTTGCTGTAAGTCAAAATCGATTCAGCGGCACCCAACAAGAGCCACACCACCTCACCCACTAGGCAGTCACTGCCTAGTCCCCTGCCCCCGCCCCAGCCCTTGGTAACTTCGGATCTGCTTTCTGTCTCAACACATTTGCCTGTTCTAGACGTTTCACGTAAATGGGATCATACAGTATTTGTTCTTTTAATTCTGGTTTCTTTGAGGTAGCGTGATGTTTTCAAAGCTCATTCATGTTATAGCATGTACAAGGACTTCATTTTTTTTTAGGGCTAAATAATCACTTTTTTTTTTTTTTTTTTTAATAAACGCCTCACCCATTTATGTATAAGTACCACCACAACCCAATTAGACAAGGGCTGCTATCATCCTTCCGGTCCTACAGATAGGGAAACTGAGGTACAGTGAGATTCAGTTACAGGCAGGAAGTGGCCTGCTGAGATCTGAGCCAGGTTTCCCAGTCCCAGAGTCCGGGTGCCCACCCACCATGCTACACTGCCCCTGGGCTGTGATGGTCTGTTTGGCTACCCCCCCGTGCCTTAGTCATCTAGTGCTGCTCTAACAGAAATACCACAAGTGGATGAGTTTAACAAAGAGAAGTTTATTCTCTCACAGTCCAGTAGGCTACAAGTCCAAATTCAAGGCATCACCTCCGGAGGAAGGCTCTCTCTCTCTGTTGGCTCTGGAGAAAGGTCCTTGTGATGCATCCGTCTTCCCTTGGTCTGGGGGCATCTCAGCGCAGGAACCTCAGGTCCAAAGGACACGCTTTGCTCCCGGCACTGCTTTCTCGGTGGTCTGAGGTTCCCACACGTCTCTGCTCGCTTCTCTCTTTTATATCTCAAAAGAGTTTGGCTTAAGACACTACCTAATCTTGTAGACCTCATCAGTATAACTGCCACTAATCCATCTTATTACATCATAGTGATAGAGTTTACAGCACACAGGGAAATCACATCAGATTCGAAAATGGTGCACAATCGTACAGTACTGGAAATCATGACTCAGCCAAGTGGATAGAGATTTCTGGGGGCCACAATTCAATCTGTGACATTCCAGTACCTCTGCTCTTCTGGGCTCTATTCCCTGCAGTGGGAAGGACAGCTGAAGGGGCTAGCATTTTTAGTTTTCCATTCAGTCATTCAGTCATTCATTCAATGCAGGGTCTCCCCCCCCTCGGCACTGTGGACATTTGGGGCTGGATCATTCCCTGGGGTGGGGCCGTCCTGTGCACTGTAGGATCTTGAGCAGCTTCCCTGGCCTCCACCCACTCGATGCTGTGGCATACTGGCATACCCCCCCCCGTTGTGACAACCACACACGTCTTCCGAAAAAACTCTCAGCCCCTCCCCCCCAAACGAGAACCACTGCTTGAACTTGAGTGATTGAATAAATAATGTTTTTACTACTCCGTCAAGGAGCCTTGGTGGCACTTGGCAACAGTTAAGTGCTCAGCTGCTAATCGAAAGGTCAGCGGTTCGAACCCACCCAGCGGCTCCTTGGGAGAAAGACCTGGCAATCTGCTCTCGTAAAGATGACAGCCTAGAAAACCCTGTGGGGCCGTTCTGCTCGGTCACATGGGGGTGCTCTGAGTTGTAAATCCACTGAGTGGTGTTTAACAGCAACACCTGCTTCAGCGTCTTGCTCCGATAATAATAACCAGCCTGGGGTATGAAGCGGCGTCTGTTTTATCAGAGCCTTAACAGCCCTAGAGCTAGGACCGTTTACAGGTGGGGAAACTGAGGCTGGAAGTGGCCATTGTGACGGGGGTGGAGGGCGTGGAGTTTAGCGGCTGCCCCGCCTGCATTCAAATCCTGGCTCTGCTGGGTGACTGCAGGGAGGTCTGCGCTCTTGTTTGTTCATGCAGTGGGCACCTGCTGTGTGCCAGGCCGTTTGAGGCACGGGGACAGAGCAAAACATGTCCCTGCCCCCCGCAGAGCTGAGATTCCAGTACCGAAGAGACAGTATGTGTGCTGGATGGGGGGTGTGCCTGGGAGCACAAGAAAGCAGCAAGGGAGAAGAGAGAGGAGGGGGAGGGCTGGGGGCTGCCTTTTAGACAGGGTGGTGGGGAAGGGTGCAGTGAGGAGGGGACATCTGAGCAGAGACCTCCAGGGAGTGAGGGTGTGCCCCGTGGAGACTGGGGAAAGGTGTACCAGGCAGAGGGCACAGCCCGTGCAAAGGCCCTGGGGCAGACTGTGCCTGGTGAGCTGGAAAAACAGCAAGGCGGCCCGTGTGGCTGTAGTGGAGTGGGAGGGGATGAGGGGAGAGCAGGGAGGGGGCGAGATAAGTCGGCAGGGTCCTGTGGGCCGCAGGGAGGTCTCCCCGAGGTGGGAGCCCTGGAGGGCTGTGAGCAGAGGAGGGACGGGCCCTGACTCAGGTGCTCACGGGTGCCCTCTGGCAGCCCTGGAGGCAGGGAGGGCTTGGGAGTGAGGATGGGAGCTGCAAGACCAAGGCGGAGATTCTGACACGAGCTCAGGTGACCGATGAGGCGGGTGTGACCCAGGACGTTGGCACCTGGCAAGTAGCAGGAGCCTTCTTATTACTGTATGTGCTGGTTGGAGCCCTGATGGTTTAAACCTACCCAGCAGCTCCACAGGACAAAGACCCGGCAATCTGCTCCCATAAAAATTACAGCCTAGAAAATGCTATGGGGCAGTTCTAGTCTGTCACCTGGGGTCGCCACGAGTCAAAATCGACTTGACGGCACCCAACAACAGCAACAACACAGGTGCTGGTAGTAGGTAGACTTGAACTCAGGTCTCCTACCACCAAGGCTGGGCCAGCTGGACCCCAGCAGGTGGGTCCCTTTTTCAGAGTCCTGTCACCTGGGGCCCAAGAGTGGGGCCTGGGCTCAGTGGCTGGTGCCGCCAGCTTCAGGAGGTGGCCCAGGAACAGGGAGCCGGGCAGGGTGGAGTGGGAGATTCAGGGCGGGTGTCTGAAGCATTCATCAGCCAGCACCGCTCAAGAATCAGCTCCTGGTCCTGTGGGGCCTTCCCAGGATGCCGTGAGGCTGGCCTGGGGGGACTGGGAGGGGATGAGGTGGGTGGGTCACGGGCTCTGGCACCGGAGTCTTCTCTGCAGAATCTGAAATGGAAAAATAGGATTCAGGCCAAGACCAACCGGGGACAAGGAAGCTCAGGTCCCAGCCTCCAGAGAGGCCTGGATTCCTCTTACTGGCATTACCACTCTGAACCTCAGTCTCTTCGTCTAGAAAATGGAGACACCTGTGGTGCTTGCGATTGATGAAGATCCACAGGCCTGTATTCTGAGAGGGCTTTGGGACCTGGGTCAGGTCGCTTACCCTTTCAGAGTCTCAGTTTTGCTCTGCGGTGACACATGGGCATGAGCACGGTGCCAAGGCCCAGCCCTAGTGAGCTGCTTGCTCATCACGAGCCGCAGCCATGGCCTCCTCGCTTCCCGTGCTTCCTCCCTGTGTCTCAGGCCCCTTGGCCAAGAAGAGGAAGGCAGGGTTCATCCAAATGAGAGATTCCAAGTGTCCGCAAGAAATGTTCTAACAGGGGACGCAGCTAGCAGAGAGAGCTCTTCTGGACTGGCTCGGCTCCTGAAGCCGGCTGGAGGTGGGCCGAGAAGGCATTTGCTTGGCAGTGGGACCCAACAGGATGTGTAACCCCTCTGCTCCCGGGAGCCAGCCAGCTGCTTCAGGGGGCTTGGATGTCCAGCCGACATCAAGGTCAAGAGGCCTGTTCTCTTGAGGGCCGCTGGGCACAGAGAAGGGATATAGGGTTTGGGAGTCGGGGTGCCCCGCACCCACCCTGCCAAGCAGCACCTAACCAAGTATCTCAGCAGTGTGATCAGAGCTGCAGTGGGGGGTGCACAGCCAGTGGCGGGGACCTGGCTGGCTGGAATCTGAGAAGGCTCCCCAGGGAGGTGCTGGCTGAGCTGAGGTTCAGGAGCCAGGTAAAGAAGAAGGAGGGGCCACCGGGAGGAAGGAACCACACGGGCGAGGGCCGAGTCCAGGCCCCCTCGAGTCTTGCTGGCTGGATTGGCGGGTGCACGGGGTGTGTCTCAGCTCTGAGTTGTAAACAGGCCCCGGATGCTTCTGCTACCCACAGTCAACTCTCCTCCTTCAGCTGCTCCCGAGGGAGGATTTTCCCAGAAGTAGGATTCCTGACCCGGCCACAGTGACTTTTCCCCACGTTCTTGGCTGGGGACAGACGTGGCCCTGGCTCACCATCCCTGAAGCTAGGAGGGAGAACATCCCCCTCCCCGGCAGTCAGAGCCAGGGTGTGGGCCAGGACTCAGTGTGGAGCAAAACATCCGCCTAAATCAGGCTCGGGCTGGAGGCTCTGGGAACCCAAGAGGGAGCACTGGGAGACAGAGGCCCAGGTTCAAATCCTGGTGCAGCCTTTTCTGACCCATGTGGCCTGTTAGCTCTCTCGAGTCTGTTTTCTTACCTGTATAGTGGGTCTAACAATCGCGGCCTTGGAGGGATACAGAGGGGCTGAGTGAGACCACACATGTCTGCACATAGTAGGTCTACTGAATTTTGAGAGAAATGGTCTCTGCATGCACATGGTCCCATCAGTGGGAGCGGGGCCTGGAATGAGGGGGCTAAGACTGGTCAGGCCAGTGGGGCGGGGACTCTGTCTTATTCCAAGTCCAGCCTGAGCCAGGGATGGGAGGAGTTGGGATCTGTGTGGACCCAGACTTGGATCTTGAGCTTCTCGGAGCTTCTGAGCAGCCAGAACATTCCTGGCAAACGTGCACGGCCTCCGCACTAACCCCATACATTCGCAGCCAATCCTGGCGGCACAGCGATCCAGCGTTTCTCCAGCTTCAGTCATCCAGCCTCTGCCTCTCTTCAGTCCCCACACTTTATTAATGGTTTTCTTTCGTCAGCTCACCTTTTTATTTAAATGACTTTTAAATAGTTCTAAACCTACATAAGGTACCAAGGAATGAAGCCTCCCTTCCCCATGTCCAGCCACCTAATTCCTTTCCCTGGAGGCAGCCGCTGCTTCTAGCTTGTTGAAAATAGAGATATATTTTTTCACACACACACGTGTGCACACACCCCTCCCACATTCCCCCTTTGCATTTTTCTTATCACATAAACAGTGGTTGTATTCTCTATACTTTCCTGCCCCTTCTCTTTTTTTCCCATTTAACGATAAATGTTGGCAATCCTTCCAAAGTAGTTCACCAAAAAACAGTCTCTTCCTTTTTCACAGCTGTGTAGTACTCCACTGCACGGCTGAACCATAGCAAAAGAGGGAGGGGGGAGACAGTTGCTGTGAAGTCAACTCTGATGACAGTATGTGTATCAAAGTACAACTGTACTCTACAGAGTTTTCAATGGCTGACTTTTTTAGAAGTAGATCACCAAGCCTTTCTTCTGAGGCACCTCTGGGTGGACTTGAACCTTTAATCTTTTGGTTTAGCAGCTGAGTGCTTAACCATTTACACCACCCAGGGACGCCAGTGGCTGGACCAGTCTTGGTTTAATCAGTCCCCTTTTGTTGGATATTTCACTTGTTTCCAGGGACCTTGTATATATGTTATAGCTCTTGAGTCTGTTGATAAAAATCTCAGGAGTAATTGCATTCATCTGATGGGATACACTGTAGCATTATTGTGAATCCAGGCTACTTGTGGGTGATTCAAAGGTTACTGTAAATGGTCAGTAAAAAGAAAACAATGTTGTTGAACACTTCTGGATACTTTTGCCTGTCCCAGGCACAGAGTTGAGGCTCCTCTAGGGGAGCTAAAGACATTAACAACAGTTTAGTGCTCGGCTGCTAACCAAACGGTTGGTGGTTCAAACCCACCCAGTGGCACCGTGGGAAAAAGACCTGGCAATCTGCTTCTTCTGTAAAGATTCCAGCCTAGGGAAACCCTATGAGGCAGTTCTACTCTGTCACATGGAGTCACTATGAGTCAGAATCGACTCAGTGGCACCCAACAACAACAACAGCTCCCACTTGAGACCATTTTGGAGAGTCTTGATACATTAGATCATGGTGATGGGCAAGGAACATTGGTGCAGGAGCCAGCCTGGTTCAAATCCTGGCTCAGGTCCATCCATACAGTGGAATATTCTTCAACCATAAAAATGACTGAAGTCCTGATAATGCTTCTTAGACGAATCTTAAAAATGTGATGCTCAGTGGAATGAGCCAGGTACAAACGGTGCATGTTATAGGATTCTTTGTCCAGAGTAAGTAAATCCATAGAGACAGAAAGTAGATTAGTGGTTGCCAAGGGCTTGGGGAGATGGGAATAACTGATTGATGGGTTGTTGTTGTTGCTGTCGAGTGGCCCCCGACTCAGGGTGACCTTGTGTATAACAGAACGGAACATTGCCTGGTGCTGTGCCATCGTCACGGTCCTTGAGATGTTTGAGTCCATTGGTGTGGCTGTTTGGTGAAGCCATCTCATGGAGGGTTTTCCTCATTTCTGCTGACCCTTTACCAACCACGATTCCCTCTTCTAGCAATAGCTCTTTCCTGGTGATGTGGATTAATGGTACAGGTTTTTATTTTGGGCTGATGAAAATAGTTTGGATTAGATAGAGGTGGTGGTCGCTCAATGTTGGGAATGTACTAAATGCCGCTGAGTTATATACTTTAAAATGGCTAATTTTATGTTTTGTGAATTTTACGCCAATGGAAAAGAAAAAATCCCGAGTCAGCTCCTGGTGGGCTCTGTGTATCCTAAGCAAGTGCCCTGCTTGCTCTGTGTCTCCGTTTCTTCATGCGTCAAGTGGGGATGTGACAGCCCTGCCCCTCCACCTGTTGGAAGGGTTAAGGGTTCTAGTATGTACAGCACCCACATAAGTAGGCACTTGGTAAAAACTTCCAGAAACCTGGTCACTGTTTCTTGAGCCTCGGCCCAGAGGTTGGGCCGTTCTCCTGGGCTTGACCCCTCACGTCCCGTGAACTGAGAGGCCGGAGCCCTGGGTTCGAATTCTGGCTCCAGCCGCAGATCCATTAGCCACTCCTTGCGTCTTTGCCCTGTGGCTCGATTTCCCCATATGTCCCACCAGAAGATAGTTACCTCCTTCCAGGTCTTTTCAGGGCCAAGGACCCCCCCCCACCCCGCCTCAGGGTTTGGCTGGTCACCCCTGGGGGCCTCCAGGTGCTGAATTTGGGGGCCCTAGAGTCTCAAGGGTTCCTCTTCCCACCAGAGGCACGTAGGAGCAGGTGTGCCCATGTGCGGTTGTATGCACAAATGAGAGTGTGTGGTGGTTGTGTCTGGGGCGAGTGGGGGTTCTGCAGATCCCCTGGCACCTGCGGGTGCTGTGGAAGGGGGGGGCATTAAATTGCCAGCCATTCTGTGGGGCCCATGTGGTACCCCGGTGGCTGGGCACAGGGTGGAGGACACATTTGCATGGTCCTATATGTTCACAGCCCCACCCGCAGATCTGCCTGACCCCTTCCTTCCCCCCGCTCTCTCCCCAGAGCCCCCCAGGTTCATCAAAGAACCCAAGGACCAGATCGGCGTGTCGGGGGGCGTGGCCTCCTTCGTGTGCCAGGCCACAGGTGACCCCAGGCCACGAGTGACTTGGAATAAGAAAGGCAAGAAGGTCAACTCCCAACGCTTTGAGGTGAGCGAGGGCCGGGCGGGGAGGCAGCCTTGGGCCAGCAGCCCCCAGACGCGGCCACGGCACCTCAGCCACAGGATAGGCTACAAAATGTTCTCCAAGTAGAGTAAGGGCAGCCGGGGCCGAGCAGGCCTGGCTGGACCCCCAGGCCACCCTCGTCCACTCCCTGCCCACCATGCGGCCCCACCTGGCAGGCTTCGTGCTGTGTGGCCTCCAGCCAAGTCCTGCCATCTCTGAGTTCTTACGCAAGCACACACACACAGCACCACCGCATGCAAAGATAGGAATTCACAACTCCGTACACACATACGTGCTCACACACACATCCAACCTGCCTTCACACGGCTTTGCACACCTGTTCCGCAGACTCACAGACGTGCACATGTGAGTACTCTTTACTTGCGCATATCTAAGCCCAGGTTTCTGCGTCCAGCGCATTTACCTCGCCTTCCATGTGGGAGACCCAGGTTCGATTCCCAGCCAGTGCACCTCATGCACAGCCACCACTTGTCTGTCCGTGGAGGCTTGCATGTGGCTCTGATCCTGAATAGGTTTCAGCAGAGCTTCCAGACTAAGACGGACTAGGAAGACAGGCCTGGCAATTGAGTTCCAAAAATTAGCCAGTAAAAATCCTGTAGATCACGATTGTCTGATCCACAACCAGTCATGAGGATAGAGCAGGACTGAGCAGCACTCAGTTCTCTTGTGCGTGGGGTCACCATAAGTTGGGGCCCAACTTGATGGCACTAACAACTGCATAGGTTTACACGCACACGCGCGCACACACACACACACACGCGCACACACACACACACACACACACACACACAGTCCCTAGCTTCTCTCCCAGCCATCCCTGGGGCCACGGGGGTATCTACCATGTCCCCATGTCCCAGCCCGTATGGGACCCTTCCTGGGGCCCCGGCCTCACCCTGTCCTCTCTGCCCATGGCAGACGATCGAGTTTGATGAGAGTGCAGGTGCCGTGCTGAGGATCCAGCCGCTGAGGACGCCCCGAGATGAGAATGTGTACGAGTGTGTGGCCCAGAACTCAGTCGGGGAGATCACGGTCCATGCCAAGCTCACCGTCCTCCGAGGTACTGGGCTTCTAGGGGCAGATGGGGAGGGACTGGGCTGTGAACTTCAGGATCAAACATCAAAGGAATCCTTGAGAGTGACTCAAAACCCTTTTACTTTGGATTTCCCCTTTTGGGGGACTCTGATCTCCCTTCTCCAACCTGTAACACCGCTAGGGCCCAGAGCCTACTGGTGGGGATTTATAGAGCCTTCGCTGGAGAGAGAGGAGTTAAGGGACCAAAGAGACAAGTCCTTGGTGTTACCATTCTCATTTGTCATCTTAATCATGCCCAAACTCAAACTGTCCCAAGCGAGAAAGAAAATTAATTGCATTCTCAGCTGTTAAACAAAAGTTGGAAGTTCAAGTTTACCCAGAGGCACCTTGGAAGAAAGGCCTGGCAATCTACTTCTGAAAAATCAGCCACTGAAAACCCCATGGAGCACAGTTCTACTCTGACACACATAGGGTCACCACGAGTCAGAAATGACTTGATTGATGGCAGCTGGGTTTTGTGTAACTAAGATGTCTGTGATTCAAGTCTAGCTTCAGGTTCAGCTGGATCCAGGGGCCCGTGTAATGTTCTCAGGGCTCAGCCTCTCTGCCTCTTGGCTTTTTTTTTTTTTTCCATATTGTCTTTACCTTCAGTAAGATGTCCCCCTGCAATTTGCTTCAGACACAGGTCCTCACCAAAAAAAAGAGGACCATATGGCCCAAGGCTGCTGCTCTTGTCCATCCCTGAGCCAATCACTATGGCTGGGAGGTTCGAATCTCTGATTGGCCAGACTCCTCTCTGGAGCCAAGAGTTCCCAGCCCACATAGAAGGGGCTGGTAAGGGGTGATGAATCGTTGCTAGACAAGTAGATGCTGTGCAGGCAGAAACAGCTGCCCGCCACTTCCACTGTTCATTCACACGGACCCTTTGGAAACATTGCCGGGCTGCTTGCTGGCTCCTCCAGGTGGGCCAATGGCTCAGGGAAATTACTTCTTTGTTATAAAACAGCATCATTCAGACAGCCTCAACACAAACCCACTCTCAGCTGCTCCCTGCTGCCTTTTCCATTGCAAGCTGGTTTTAGCTCAGGGTTCGGGGGTTTGGGCACTGGGGCTAAACTGCCAGAGTTCAGATCTTGGTGCTGCCGCTTGGTTGCTCTGTGACCTTGGGCAAGTTAACGAACCACTCTGAGCTGCAGTTTCATCATCCCAAAAGTGGGGCAATAATGATGCCTTCCACAAGGGTAATTATGTGAATCAGATGAATGAGTGATACAAGTAAAGAGAGAAGCACAATGCCAGGCAGGCAGAAAGCACTTATTATTGTTGGCATTGTTATTCTGGTGTTAATAAGAGGGCTGTGGCCAGCTCTTCTGCAGCCCTCAGGTGGGTGGGTTCTGCTGTCACCTACAGGTACAACTGGACCGTCTCTAATCCGTGAGTGTGAAGCACACCCTGCTGTTCACTGGTGGGTGACCCTCCTGTGGCCTCCCAGGGTGGGCTTCTCCTGGTGTCCTCCTGGGCAGTGGAGCCCTCAGAGGAGAAGTCATGGTGGCCCCGGGGGCACTTGGTCCCACCCCCTGGGTCCATGAAGCCGGGTAACTTTACAGGCACATGACCTAGGCACTAACAAAGGACCTTGTGCCCCCAAGGGCCCTCCCCCTTGGTTTAATGCTTTGTTGTCGCCGGCTAGAAATTCCTAATACTTTTTGAACCAGGGACCCCCCAGTTTCATTTAGCAGTTTGTTGTTAATTTCCATTGAGTTGATTCCAACTCATGGCGACCCCACGTGTGCAGAGTAGACCTGCTCCATAGGGTTTTCAAGGCTGTGACCTTTTGGAAGCAGATCGCCAGGCCTTTCTTCCAAGGTGCCTCTGGGTGGGTTCAAACTGCCAACCTTTTGGCTAGTAGTGGAGCGCTTAACCGTTTGCTCCACCCAGAGATGCCTTCGTTTTGCGCTGGACCATGCAAATCCTGTAAGCTAGTCCTGCTGGAGATGGAGGGGAAGGGAGGGGGAGGAGCGCACGCCCTGTCTGCCTCTTCCCAGCAGATATTTTTGCCCTGACTTTTCTCTGGCACAGACAGAACAGCCTGCCTTCTGCGTGTCCCACACCAGCCACCATTCTGAGCGCTCCCGGAGTTAAAAGGACAAGCTGTGAATCTGTTAACCGCCCTTTCCCTGGGAGGTTGGGAAGGACGTGCCTCCCCTCCCTGCCCCCCATCAGGGCCGACCTCTTCCTCTGTTCTTTGGCTGTTCAGAAGGACAGGGTGCATGGGCAGGGAACACCCACTCCAGGCCCTGCCCCCAGGCTGGGCTGTGGGGCTGCTCTCAGCGGCTCCCAGCGCTCCCTGCCTTTCTCTGCCTCCACCATCTGATTGCAGACCCCGCGCACGCCTCCTGCGCTGTTGTTTTAATTAAACTCCGAGGAATTAGGCACAATGTGGGCCGCGATGAACATTTTTGTTTAATTAGGAGCCGCGGCCAGCCCCGCCCCCACACACGCTGGCTCCCCTCCCCGCGTGCTGCTACCCACAGGCAGACAGGCCCCCCGCCCGCAGGACTGCGTACAAGCTGGGGGTGTGCGTGTGTACACATGGGGGTGCAGGGACGGGCACGGGGGGCACGCATGACAAGTGCACAGGCACACACCCTCGCAGAGAGAATGTGAGGGCATCCATGGAGGCATGTGTGCACACAGGCACACAGGGACCCTTGCCGAGCCCACCCGCGCTAAAAGGAATCGAGGCCCACTTGTCTGTGTGAAACCTCCATTGTAGTCATTGGTAGCCAATCAGAGCCAGCTGCGAGGTTAGCCCGGGCTTGGGCCGGGGAAGGAGAAGGGGGCCTGAACTACCTCAGGGACGTCTGACCCCGGCTGTGTCCAGCCCTGGTTTGGGAGCTCTCCAGCCAGCCAAGCCCAGCTTCCTCTGGGCCCGGCCAGTTGTTAGTTGCGAGTGCAGTCAATTCCAACTCCTGGCAACCCCACGTGTGGAGAGTAGACCTGCTCCATAGGGTTTTTAAGGCTGTGACCTTTCAGAAGTAGATTGCCAGGCCTTTCTTCCAAGGTGCATCTGGGTGGATTTGAACTGCTAACCTTTTGGTTAGTAGTCGAGTGCTTAACTGTTTGTACCACCCAGGGACTTGACTAGGCTAGAGCTGGATTCAAATTCCAGTCCCACCGCAGCCTGGCTACATGACCTAGGGCAGGTGTACAACAGCCTGAGCTGTGCAATGGGCCGCATCTCGGGGATGGTGAGGGAACGCGAGGGTGCTTGTACAGCGCCTGGCATGTAATTAGTGCTCGTGACTTAGTGTTTCGTACTTGGGACTGGGGTGATTTTTTCCCTCCTCCCAGAAACCCCTGGCTGGACAGAACTATAGTTCTCTTGCTCCGTCAGGGAAAGGGAGGGATTCTGCCCCTGCCTGCCGCTCCGTTGCTTCATCTTGGCCTCCTGCCCCCCTACTTCATGCCCGAGGCTCAGTCCCCTCCCAGGTTGGCCACTCTGTCCCCAGCCCCCTGATCCTATGCCCCATGTCCCTTCTGGGCATTGTAAGCAGATACATATATATTGTTTCCTTTTCTCATGAACACCGGCATTGTCTGCAGCAGGAGTTGGCAGACTTTTCCTGCAAAGCGCCAGAGAGTAAATATTTTTGGCTTTGTGGACCAGTCTCTGTCACAGCCCCTCAACTTTGCCATCGTAGCCTGAAAGCTGCCATAGACCATGGACAGGCGAGTGGACATGGCTGGGCTCCAATAAAGTTTTATTTACAATAACTGAAGGTGGTCTGGATTCAGCCCGGGGACCATGGTTTGTGACCCTTGGTCTAACACCGTCCTTCACCTTCAACTTTTTCCACTTAGCATTATGTCTTGGAAATTGTTCCAAAATTGTTCTGAAATTTGTAAAATGATTCTTCCTGCTTTTTTCAGTATTCCGTTCCATGCTGGCCTGGCGGCCTCTATTTAACAAGTCCCCTGTTAGAGCCCTGGTGGCGCAGTGGTTCAGAGCTCGGCTGTTAACCAAAAGGTTGGCTGTTCGAACCCACCAGCCGCTCCTTGGAAACCTTATGGATCGGTTCTACTCCGTCCTGGAGGGTCGCTATGAGTCAAAATCGACTCGACGGCAATGGGTTTTTTGGTTCTATTGACAGATGTTTAGTTTGTCTCCAGCCTTTTGCTGTTCTGACCAGTGCCTCAGGGATAACCCCGTGCATTCTTCCTTCAGTGCAAGGGAACACGTAGGTAGACTGGAGATGTCTGTGTGTGGGTGGCACCAGATTGTCCCTTCCCAATACAAGTTTTCGCAAGCAGAATTCCCACGAACTGTTACTGAGAGTGCCTTGTTCTCCTCAATCTCATCAGCACTGTTATTTACTCCTTTTTTGTGTTTTGTTTTTGGGGGGAGAATAACCAGGGGTATTGAGATTTGTTATGCAGAGAAAGTCTACTGGAGTATTGTTTCACTTTTGTACGCGTGTGTATATACATATAAATCAGAAACCAAACCTGTTGCTGTCAAGTTGATTCCGACTCATAGCGACCCTATAGGACAGAGTAGGACTGCGTCCCCATAGGGTTTCCAAGGAGCGGCTGGTGGATCCGAACTGCTGACCTTTTGGTTCGCAGCCAAGCTCTTAACCACTTTGCCACCAGGGCTCATATATCTACACGTATGCATATACGTATGTAAGTACGTATGTCTGTGTGCGTATCTATATGTATACGTATCTGTCTCTGTGTGTGTATGTATGTGTATATGTGTAAGTTACCATTTTAACCATTTACCGTTTTCTTTTTTTAAGACTTTTTTATTTTAGAGGGGGTGGTGGTAGTTCAATAGTAGACTCACAACTTCCACGCGGGAGACCTGGGCTTCGTTCCTGGTTAATGCATCTCATGTGCAGCCGCTGCCCGTCTGTCATTGGAGGCTTGCGTGTTGCTAGGATACTGAACAGGTTGCCGTGGAGCTTCCAGACTAAGACTCGGAAGAAAGGCCTGACAATCGACTTCAGAAAATCAGCCAATGGAAACCCTGTGGATCACGACAGGCCGATCTGCGGCCACTCGTGGGGATGGTGCAGGACCGGGCACCATTTTGTTCCATTGTGCGTGGGGCCTCCGTGAGTCAGGAGCCGACTTGACAGCAGCTAACAGCAACAATTTCTTAGAGCAGTTTTAGGTTTATAGAAAAGCTGTGCAGGAAGTACAGAGAGTCCCCGTGTACCCCCTCTTCCCCCGCACATTCTGTCCCCTGTTGTCACCGTCCTTGCATTGGTGTGGTGCATTTGTTACAACGGATGAACCGATATGATACATTGTTATGAACTAAAGTCCATCGTTCCCATGAGGATTCACTCATGGAGTGGTCCAGCCCTGTGGGTTCTGACAAATGCGTAATGTCAGGTGTCCACCGTGACAGTGTCACAAGAAATCGCTGCCCTAAAAATGCCCAGTGCACCACCTACTCATCACTCCTCCCCTGCCCAAGCCTCTGGTAGCCACTGATCTTTCACTGTCTATTTGGTGCAAACAGTGAATGTACTCACCTGCTAACCCAAAGGTTGGAGGTTCGAGTCACCCCAAGGTGCCTCAGAAGAAAGGCCTGGTAATCTACTTCTGAAAAATCAGCCATTGAAAACCCTGTGGAGCCCAGTTCCACTCTGACACACATGGGGTCGCTGTGAGTTGGGGTTGATCCAGCAGCAACCTGTTTAGAGTTTTGCCGTCTCTACATCGTTGCCCCTTGTCAAGCAAATGGGGGTCTGGTGGTTGTTTGAATTTGCGCTGAGGAGGCTGTACCTCTGTGGGCCCTTTGTCCATTACCTGACCCAGGTGAGAGCCCAGACAGAGCTGGGGGGTTAGGGGTCCAAGCAGGAGGAGCCTGGGGTACAGATTTCGGGAAAGGAAGGTGCAGACAAAGGAGCTGGTGGGGCCTGTCTGGGAGGCCCATGAGCTGCCTCCGCGCCCTGGCGCCGACTCTGGCTAAATTAGGCCGCAGAGCGCGTTACTGCGGTTTGCAGAGGGCTGGAGTGGAGGGAGCCCACCCATTAGCCGGCCCGCCTCATTGCCTCAGCCCAAACCATGTTCCCGCTGCTCCTGAGGCGCAAATCACTGGGACGACCAGCTGATGCAACTCTGGGATCGGAAGCTTCCAGTGTGTGCGTGTTGAGGGGGGCGGTCTGTCTGTTTTCTCTTCATAGCCCACCACTCGACCACTGAGGGAGGTCAGGCCCTGGTGGACAAACAGGGAAATAGGATTAGAGATGCAGTGCCTCTCACAGGCTTGTCAGCAACTGAGATTGAGCCATTCGTTCATTTATTAAGCGGCCACTGTATGCCAGGCCTGGTCATGGGCGCTTGGGACACTGGGGTGCTAGGGATGAGTAAGTATAACCAGAGTCTGCTCTGGAGAAAGGGGCCCTGGTGGCGCAATAGTTAAGTGCTTGGCTGCTAACTGAAAGGTTGAGGTTCAGATGCACCCAGTGGCTCCTTGGAAGAAAGACCTGGCAACCTGCTCCCATAAAGATTGTTGTTGTTGTTGTGAGGTGCCGCTCAGTTGGCTCCAACTCACAGCGACCCCGTGTACAACAGAACGAAGCACTGCCCGGTCCTGCGCCGTCCTCACGGTTGTTGTTATGCTTGAGCCCATTGTTGCAGCCACTGCGTCAGTCCATCTCGTTGAGGGTCTTCCTCTTTTTCGCTGACCCTCTGCTTTACCAAGCATGATGTCTTTCTCCACGGACTGGTCCCTCCTGGTAACGTCTTCAAAATACATAAGATGTATCTTGCCATCCTTGCTTCCAAGGAGCACTCTGACTGTACTTCTTCCAAGGCAGATGTGTTCATCCTTCTGGCGGTCCATGCTAATCTTCGCCAACACCACCACTCAAATTTTTCAATTCAGAATTCATAATTCAAAGCGATTATTTTTTGGTCTTATTCATTGTCCATATTTTACATGCATATGAGGAAATTGAAAATACCATGCCTTGGGTCAGGCACATCTTAGTCCTCAAGGTGAGATCTTTTTAACACTTTAAAGAGGTCTTTTGCAGCAGATTTGTTCAAGGTAATACTTCATTTAATTTCTTAACTGCTGCTTCCGTGGGCGTTGATTGTACATCCAAGGAAAATGAAATCCTTGACAACTTCAGTATTTTCTCTGTTTATCATGGTGGTGTTTATTGGTCCGGGTGTGAGAATTTTTGCTTTCTTTATGTTGAGGTACAATCCTTACTGAAGACTGTAGTCTTTGATCTTCATCAGTAAGTGCTTCAAGTTCTCTTCACTTTCAGTAGGCAAGGTTGTATCATTGGCATATTGCAGGTTGTTAATGAGTCTTCCTCCAATCCTGATGCCACATTCTTCATATAGTCCAGCTTCTTGGATTATTTGCTCAGCATACACACTGAATACCAAATCAGACCTGTTGGCTATCGAGTCGTTACAACTCATAGCGACCCTATAGGGCAGAGTAGAGCTGCCCCATAGGGTTTCCAAGGAGTAGCTGGTGGATTCAAACTGCCAGCCTTTTGTTTGGCAGCTGAATGCTTAACCACTGCGCCACCAGGGCTCCATACACATTTAATAGGTATGGTGAAAGGATACAACCCTGATGCACACCTTTCCTGATTTTAAGGCACGCAGTATCCCCTTGTTCTGTTCAAACAACTGCCTCCTGGTCTATGTACAGGTTCCTCATGAGCACAATTAAGTGTTCTGGAATTCCATTCTTCACAATGTTACCCATAATTTGTTATGATCCACGCAGTTGAATGCCTTTGCATAGTCAATAAAACACAGGTAAACATCTTTCTGGTATTTTCTGCTTTGAGCCAGGATCCCTCTGACATCAGCAATGATATCCCTTATTCCACACCCTCTTCTGAATCCGGAGAATTTCTAACAGTTCCCTGTTGATGTACTGCTGCAACCGTTTTTGAATGATATTCAGCAAAATTTTACTTGCATGTGATATTAATGATATTGTTTCATAATTTCTACATTCTGTTGGATCACTTTTCTCTGGAATGGGCACAAATACAGATCTCTTCCAGTCAATTGGCCAGGTAGCTGTCTTCCAAATTTCTTGGCATAGACGAGTGAGCCCCTCCAGCACTGCATCTGTTTGTTGAAGCATCTCCATTGTTAGTCTGTCAATTCCTGGAGCCTTGTTTTTCGCCAATGCCTTTAATGCAGCTTGGACCTCTTCCTTCAGTACCATCGGTTCTTGATCATATGCTACCTCCTGAAATGGTTGAACATCGACCAGTTCTTTTTGGTGCAGTGACTCTGTGTATTGCTTCCATCTTCTTTTGATGCTTCCTGCATCGTTCAACATTTTCCCCATAGAATCCTTCAATATCGCAATTCGAGGCTTGCATTTTCGCTGCAGTTCTTTCAGTTTGAGAAAGGCTGAGTGTGTTCTTCTCTTTTAGTTTTCTAACTCTAGGTCATTGCGCACATTGTTATAATACTTCACTTTGTCTCTGCGAGCCGCCCTTTGGAATCTTCTGTTCAGCTCTTTTACTTCATCATTTCTACTATTCGCTTTAGCTACTTGATGTTCAAGAGCAAGTTTCAGAGTCTCTTCTGACATCTATTTTGGTCTTTTCTTTCTTTCCTGTCTTTTTAATGACCTCTTGCTTTCTTCATGTAGGAAGTCCTTGATGTCATCCCACAGCTCCTCCGGTCTTCAGTCATTAGTGTTCAGTGCGTCAAATCTGCTCTTGAGATGGTCTCTAAATTCAGGTGAGATATACACAGGGTAGTACTTTGGCTCTCGTGGACTTATTCTGATTTTCTTCAGCTTCATCTTGTACTTGCATATGAGCAATTGATGGTCTGTTCCACAGTCGGCCCCTGGCCTTGTTCTGACTGATGGTATTGAGCTTTTCCATCATCTCTTTCCGCAGATGTAGTTGATATGATTCCTGTGTATTCATCTGGCAAGGCCCACGTGTATTGTCACCATTTATGTTGTTGAAAAAAGGTATTTCTGATGGAGAAGTTGTTGGTTTTGCAAATTCTGTCATGTGATCTCCGGCATCATTTCTGTCCCCAAGGCCATATTTTCCAGTGATCCAGCCTACTTCTTTGTTTCCAACGTTCTCATTCCAATCACTAATAATTATCAAGGCATCTTTATTGCATGTTTGATCAATTTCAGACTGCAGAAGGTGGTGTAAAAATCTTCAGTTTTTTCATCTTTGGCATTAATGGTTAGTGGGTAAATTTGAATAACAATAATAATGGATATTATCCTATCACTGATAACATTGTACTTCAGGACAGATCTTGAAATGTTCTTTTTGATGATGATTGCAATGCTGTTCCTTTCCAATCTGTCATTCCTGGCATGCTAGACCATGTTATTGTCCAATTCAGAATGGCCAATACCAGTCCATTTCAGCTCAGTAATGCGTAGGATATCGATTTTTATGTGTTCCATTTCATTTTTGACGACTTCCAATTTTCTTAGATTCATACTTCATACATTCCACGTTCTGATTATTAATGGATGTTTGCAGCTGTTTGTTCTCATTTTGAGTCATGCCACATCAAAAAATGAAGGTCCCAAAAGCTTGACGCCATCCATGTCATTAAGGTCGACTCTACTTTGAGGAGGCAGCTCTTCCCCAGTCATCTTTCGAGTGCCTTCCAACCTGAGGGGCTCATCTTCCGGCCCTATATCAGACAGTGTTCTACTGCTATTTGTAAGGTTTTCATGGCCAGTTTTTTCAGAAGTAGATCGCCAGGTCCTTCTTCCTAGTCTTTCTTAGTCTGGAAGCTCCGCTGAAACCTGTCCACCACGGGTGACCTTGCTGGTATTTGAAATGCTGGTGGCATAGCTTCCAGCATCACAGCAACACGCAAGCCACCACAGTATGACATGCTGACAGATGCATGGTGACCCATAAAGTTTATAGCCTAGGAAACCCTGTGGGGCAGTTCTGCTCTGTCATATGCAGTCACTATGAGTCGGAATCGACTCAGTGGCACCCAGCAAGAACAGGCTCTGGAGAAGTGATTCTGGGGCCCAGGAGAACCCATAACAGAGGGGCATGAGCTAGTCCAAGGTGACACTGGATAGGCAGGTAGAGGAGAGGGTAGATGTTCAAGGCCAAGGGGACGACAGAGGCAGAAGTGACACAGGAAGGAGCCAGTGACTGAGGACCGAGCAGGCCAGTGTGGCTACCCAGGAGGGAGTGAGAGGAGGGAGCACGGTGCAAGGTGAGGTGGGTTGGGACAGTTGGCGGCAAGGACTTGTGTTTCTCCTGAGGGTGATGAGGAGCCACGGAGGTAGTGTAGCAGGCGAGGAGTGTGGTCTGTCTTATGTTTTAAAAGCTCCTTCAGCTGCTGTAAATGAACCCAGCACTTCCCAACCTCAGTACTATAGATATTTTGGGGTCGGATCATCCTGTGGGGTGGAGCCATCCTGTGCACTGCAGGGTGTTGGGCAGCATCCCTGGCCTCCACCTACTCGGTTCCGGTATCACCAACCACCCCCCGTCCCCAGCTGTGACAACCACAAATGTCTCTAGAGATTGCCAGTGTTCCCTGCAGGCAGCATCATCCCGGCTGAGAACTGTTGGTCTAGATGTTAGTGATAAGAGATGCTCAGTTGCTATTGGGGAAATTTAGCTCACCATATTATACTACAAGGAGCCCTGGTGGTGCAGGGGTCAAGTGCTCGGCTGCTAACCACAAGATCGGTGGTTGGAACCCACCAGCTACTCTGCAGGAGAAAGATGTGGCAGTCTGCTTCAGTAAAGATTACAGCCTTGGATACCTTATGGGGCAGTTCAGCTCGGTCCTGCAGGGTTGCTATGAGTTAGAATCGACTTGAGGGCGGTGGGTTTGGGGTTTTTTTTTTTTTTTTTTTTTTTGGCTATGCTATAGTGCACAGAATCCAGTCGTTGTTCAGTCATAGAATTCTCACCTTCCACGTGGGAGACATAGGTTCGATTCCCAGCCACTGCACCTCATACATAGTCACCACCCGTCTGTCCGTGGTGGCTGCTGTGTTGTTAATGATGCCGAACAGGTTTCAGCGGAGCTTCCAGACTAAGACGGACAAGGAAGAAAGGCCTGGTGATCGATTTCCAAATATCAGCCGTGAAAACCCTGGGAATCTTAATGATTCCTTTGCAGCTGATGACAGGGACAGCGCAGGACCAGGCACCTTTCATTGCATTGTGCATGGGGTTGCCGTGAGTCAGGGGCCAACTCGACGGCCACTAACACCAACAACATCGTACGGGATCCTTGATCTCAATTCTGATATTTGGAGCCAGAGCCTTCTCTGGGGCGGGGCTGTCCTGTGCACTGTCGGATGATGAGCAGCATCTCTGGCCTTCACCCACTAGATGCCAGTAGCACCCTTTCCCCCGTCATGACACCCACAGATATCTCCAGACACCACCACATGTCCCCTGGGGGCAGATTCACCCCCAGGCGAGAACCTCTGATCTAGCCCGATGGAGCCCACCAGCCCTGCCAGGAGAGAGAGGAGCAGATAGGCTGAGGGAGGTTGGGGGCCAAGGCCACCCGGTTCCCGAGCCCGGAGGGATGGCCGCCCACATGATAACCAGGTCTCTGCCCTGTTTCCCCCCGCTCTCTGTCCACAGAGGACCAGCTGCCCCCTGGCTTCCCCAACATTGACATGGGTCCCCAGTTGAAGGTGGTGGAGCGAACACGGACGGCCACCATGCTCTGTGCTGCCAGTGGCAACCCCGACCCCGAAATCACCTGGTTCAAGGATTTCCTGCCTGTGGACCCCAGTGCCAGCAACGGGCGCATCAAGCAGCTGCGATCAGGTGAGTGCAGGTGGGCCGCAGGATGTGGGAGCCACCGAGTGTGGCAGGAGGAGGGTAGCCTCTCTGGTGCTCAAGCCCCGAGGCATAATGGGGGGACAGAGAGGCAGAGCCATGTGGACATTGGGAGGTGAAGGAGAGTGACCTCGAAGCCAGGGCCTCGACAGGTGGGGGTAATGGGGAGCTACAGAAGATGGTAGGAGGAGAGTTCTTCATTGCCTCGCCAGTGGGGTATAATGGCCCAGACATGCACAATGATAGGGAGCTGTGGAAGGCTACGGAGGGAGAGTGTCTCCATACCCAGCAGTGAGGTCATAATGAGGCACAGACAGTGCATTTGATGGAAAGCCACAGAGGATGGTGGGTGTCTGCAGTGCCCAAGCAGTGGGGACATAATGAGAGGCAAAGGCAGAGGTCATCAGAGCCATGGAGAGTGGTGAGGGGAGAGCATCTTGTATGTCTACCCAGTGGGTATATAATGGGACACAGACAGTTGACAGAATAAGGAGCCATGGAGGGTGGCAGAGGGAGAGCTTGCAGTAGGTACATCCAGTAGGGTTATAATGGGGCACAGACAGGTTGGAGTAGAGGGGGGCCATATAAGACAATGGCAAGAGGGTATTTCCAGTGCTGAAGCAGTGAACATGTCCAGAAGAGATGTAGTGGGCCATAGATGAGTAAGGTGGTGGGGAGCCATAGAGAGCTACAGGGAGAGAGTGTCTCCAATGCTGAAGCAATAAGGACGTAATGGGGCAAAGGCAGGCAGAGGCGAGGAAGAGCCATGGAAGATGGTGGTGGGGGTTCATGTCTGAGATGGCACCCAGGACAGAGGCAGCCTGTTTGCCCGGGTCCCGCCTGGGCTACGGGGGCCTTGGGACGGAGCACAAGGCCTTGGGGATGAGTGGCCCCACAGCTGTGTCTCGGCCTGGCGCCCACGTGCCCCATCTCCAAGGCCATCTGTTCTTGAGACTGTGTGTGCTTTGTGTCCGTCACCCCACTGCCTCGTGACATGTTCTTGTGTGTGTGTGTCTGGGCTCCCTGAGCCAGCCTGACCTGCATTCCACGTGTGTGCAGGCTAGGCCATGGTACATAGGAGTTTGCCTTCCCCTTTGGGAGCAAAGCTTGTCCATGTGTGTATCTTGGCCACCCGTGAAGCCGCATTAAGGTCCCCCACGTGCACCTGCACGCAGGCAGTCACCCACTTGCACACACCTCTGCACACACTTCCTCGGTGCTTGTGTGTGCAGATGCGTGTATGGTGGGGTTGTGTCCCTGTGCACGCATCTGTGTCTCAGTACATCGCGAGCACACGTGTTTGTGTGTACGTGCGTGTCTGTGTCATATGGTTATTTTTCCCACTGTTAACGGCTTGAGACCTTGCCCCTGTTCAGACTCCCATTGAAATCACACAGCAGCTCGCACACACACTTCTTTTGCTTTCTCTCCTTCCTCTGAGGGCCCCACCTTGGAAGCCACCCCTCCCGGCAGGCCCCCCAACCATCCCCAGTGCCCCCTCACTGCCCCAACCTTGTTCTCCAAGGAGCCCACCCACCACCCCCTCTCTCTCCGCCCCCCAGAGGAGTCTCACTTCCTGAAAAAGGGCAGAGGTGGAGCTCAGGGTCTCCTCCGTGGAGAGACCAGATCTTGCTTACATTGGGAAGAGAAACAGCCTTCCCCTCCAACCTCTCTGAGGCTACTCACAGCCTCGGGTGCTTATAAGGGGAACGGTGTCAACCTTGGGAAATCAGTTGCACCATCAAAGCCCAAGGGTGGTGAAATGATTCCGAGCGCAAAGCCTGATCCCCTGAGCTCAAATCCCGTGTATCGAGTGAGTCCAAGGGCTTGTTACCCTCTCTGAGCCTCAGTTTCCCCATCAAATGTGCCTATTTCATAGCGTTACAGTGAGGTGCCTGTGATAGAATATCTGGCATATCCTAAATGCTCAGCAAACATACGCTGCTTTTATTGGTAATAACAAAGAACTATTGCTGTTGAGTAGATTCCGGCTCATAGCAACCCTAGAGAATAGAGTAGAACTGCCCCATAGGGTTTCCAAGGCTATAATCCTTACGGAAGCAGACTGCCACATCTGTCTCCCACGGAGCAGCTGGGGGGTTGGAACCACCAACCTTTTGGTTAGCAGCTGAGCGCTTTAACCACTGTGCCACCAGGGGCCCTTAATAATAAGAAAGCGCGTTATTAGTCTCACTTGCCCTCCTCCCCTAGCCCACCCCAACAAGGATACGAGCTTCTGAGTAACCACCCAGTAACGTTCCTGTTCTCTTTTCTTGTCCCTCTGTTGTAAACATTCAGAAACCTTTGGTAAGTCTGATTTCTTGAACGTCGACGACTAACGTCCCGTTTTCCCCCTGCCCCGCCCCTCTCCTCTCCAGACTAACAGCCACCGTGACAGTAACTGCGACCCGTTGCGCGTGGCATGTTCACTAACGCCTTCCCCTCTCTAGTCACCCAGCCCTCCCTAGTGGGGCACCAGCGGGCAGCAGACAGAGGAGCCCAGAAGGAAAAGAGGAAAAATGACAAGGCCAGAAGGGGCTATCCAGACCCTGGGGTGAAGAATCCTGGGGCTGGGGCTGGAAAAGGGTTTAATGACAGACATTTGGGGCTGGGTCCAGGGTTGGGGGGAATTTTCCAGCTGAGCTGGTGCTGGGCACTTTGCACCCTCTTTTCCCAGCATTGAGCCCGAATGCCCTGAAACTTACTGCTGGGCTAATTCTTACTGAAGTGAGAGTGGTTGATAATGACACACAGTAGTCCCTTCTCATCTTCCCCAGGTGGGAAACAGAACCACCTTTAATACCCGAGAAGTACGTCCTTTTTACCCAGTATAGTGGCCCTGTGCAATATTGGGAAGCCCAGGTCTTTGGCCCCTGGTTTCCGCCATCATAAACTTAGTAAAACCGTCTAAAGCAGGGGCTGACGTGGATTCCATGGTGTGACCTCGGACAAATTCCCATTCCCTTGTGTTTGAATTAAGTATAGAGAGAGCCCTTAGGGGATTGAGGATTTAGAGATGTATATGGGGCCAACAAAATTCAGGCTAAAGGGTCCCCAGCCTGGGAGGTTGGAGAGCTGAGTTCAAGCCCCACCCCAATTCTGGCTCATGATGTGACCTCAGACAATTCCTCGGCCCCTCTGGGCCTCAGCTTGCCCATCTGTAAAATGGGAAGGAACCTGCGCTTTCTTGGCTGGGTTATCATCGGCAGAGAGAAGGGGCCCAAATCTCCCCCTTGGGAGGTGAGCTGAGGGTGTAAACTCCAGTCCCAGGCCTTATTTTCTTGGCTTCTCACCCCTGAGCAGTCCCTGCCCCCACAGCCCAGATGGACAGACAGATAGCCCTTTCCTCTTTTCCTTGTGGAAGAACCTTCTGGAAGTTAAGAAGGCTCTGCTGTGGACCCACGTCACCGCTCTTCCCTGCGCCTCTTACTCGGCCTGTGTGTAACCCCCTTCCCTCTGCTTTATTAATCCCACGGCCCCGGGCCACTAACCCCTTTTTCCCTGTCTCTTAACAAGACCCCTGAGACCCAATCATTCCAGTCCCTCCTGCTGCCATCTTGAAAGCAGCCCCTTCCTGGGCCCCAAGGAGGAGAGAAGGCAGGGAAGTCTTGAGCCTCCCTTCCGCGGGCCCAGAGGGAAGGCAGGGAAGTGTTGGGCCTCCCTTCCTCGGACCCAGAGGGAAGGCAGGGAAGTCTTGGGCCTCCCTTCTTCGGACCCAGAGGGAAAGCAGCACACAGGGCCAGGCCAGGCCGACTGATCTTCCCAGGGCATAGAAGCTTCCAGAATCAGCCCCCCACCCCCTGCCCCACCAAGAGTCCTGCGGGAAGCCCTCCTGCTTGGCCAGCTCCCAGCAGCCTTGCCCCCGTCTTTCTCGGCCAGGACTTCAGGGTCCACAGGCCCAGGGCAGGCTCGGCCCCTGGGGGCAGGATGGCCTGGCTCGTGGCCCCCCAGACTGCTGTCTGATTTTCACCTGACTCTCTCTGCTTCCCTTACAGAAAGCACTCCGATCCGAGGTAAGAGGCGCATTCCTCACTCACCCACCCACTATGCTCTCTGGCTGCCCGCCCGGCCCCCAGGCCCCACAGGGGCCTGCCCCCGGCCCCTCTCCACATGTCTCCCCCTACTCGTCCTCCTGCCCAGTGTCCGTCTGGTCTCCGTGTCTGTGTTGCTGTCCGTGGCTAGGGGTGGCAGAGTGCGCCAGAGGCGACTCCTCGGACACCTGGCTGCTGGGAGCGGGCTGTCCCTGCTCCAGGAAGAGGCGGAGCCTCCCACACCCACTCAGAGCCCCAGGAGCCAGGTTCTGACCATTGCTCTAGAAGAAGCCCTTGTTTCTTCCCAGCCTCTGTTTTTCCATCTGTGAAATGGGAGTGCGGGGGGCGGGGGGGCGCCTTCTTGCTCTTTGTGATCTCCCACTTGGGGGAAGGGCAATCCAGCCTGAGGGCCGGATCTCAAAGGCCAGGTCTGACTCTGGCCCCTGGTGCTGCCCTAGAAAGGAGACTAGAATAGGCCTGGGTGGGAAGCAGGATCCAGTATCTAGCCCTGGCTTTGCCATGAAATGCTGTGTGTCCTAGAGCAGACCTCCTGCCCTCTCTGGGCCTCCATACTGATACCTGTCTGCCTGCTTCTCCACAGCCTTGAGGTCAGGGCAAAGTAGGAAGTGTTATATGGGGCCAGAACCTTCCTCCACGGCCCCTAGAAAGAATCTCCCTGTGCTTGGGGCAGGCACCCAATTCTGTGGGTCCCTGTCTCCCCCACCACCCCCACTCCATGGGGCATTCATGAGCACAGCTGGGGAGGAGGGCTCCTGGTGCCAGGGGCTCCGATCAAAGCCTGTGATTCAGACACACTCGGGGATAGTCACTCATTTTCATTTACTTGCGGTCAACGCGGACTCTGGTCCTGGCCCACGATTCACACATACTTGTAGATATTAACTCAGTGTCATTTACTCAGGAAATTGAGGCTTGATCCAGGCCTGTGATTTCAAAAATACTTTTGGAAATCTTGGCCTCGTTTTTATTTATTCATGGGTGCTAGTGTATTTTATCGAGGCCTGTGATTTCAGACAGAGGTATTCACTCAGCTTCATCTACGAGTGGAAATAAGGACTTGTTCCAGGCTTGTGATTTCAAATACCCTTGGGGAAATCTTGGCCTCATTTTCATTCACTCATGGGCACTAAAGGGTTTGACCAAGGTCTTGATCTCAAATAGTCTTGGGAAGGCTCATTCATTAGAAGTAAAGTCTTTGATCTGAGCCTGTGATATCAAACATATTACGGGAAATCAGCCCCACTTTCATTTACTCATGGGCACCAAGACCTTTGATTCAGGACTGTGATTTTTAATTATGCTTGAGAGAAGTGGCCTATCTTTATTCACTCATGAGAAATTCAAATACACTTAGGGCATTTTCACATCAACTTTACTTGTGTGTATTAGAGGCTGTCACTCAGACTTGCGATTCCAAACCAGGGCGTCGAACCGATTCGTTCTGCTTTGTCCTTCTAACCAAGTTCCCCGCTGAGGATTTGCATTTCCACCCCAGATATACTGAATCAGAATCTACATTTTAATAAGATCCTCAGGTGATTCTTATGTAAAAGTTCTTGGGAATATGTTAGAAATACAAATTCTCAGCAGAGGTTCGAACCAGAATGAACTGGTTCAAAGCCCTGTTTCAAACACTCTTGAAAACTCAACCTAATCCTCATTTCCCCATAAGCACCATGGAGTTGGATCTAGGACTGTAATTTCAGATAGACTTGAGGATGTTCATTCTGTTACTCGTGAGCGCCAGGATCTTGAATCCAGTCCACATATGGTTTTTAAACGTATGTGGTTGAATTTAGGTATATTCTTATTTATTTAGATGAGTTCAAATATCTGGGGAAATTCAGACTCATCTTCAATTAGTTTCAGGCACATAAGACTTTGAGACCTTTGATTTTCAAATACACTTGATACATTTTCAAGTCTCAACAATCCTTTACCTTAGCTATAATGGGGTGTAACCCAGCCCTGAAATTCCAAACACTCTTGAAGAAGTAGAGCCCTATCTCCGTTAACTTATTGCCACTGAGGGTTCTGAGGCCTGTGACAGTTCCAAACACACTTGAGGAACTCAGGCCTTTGTTCCTTTACACATGGGCACCGATTGACAGTAGCAGAACACCTCCCTGCTCCCTGAATTTGCACGTGACTCACGGTGGTCCCTCAGGTCCCTCAGTCTCTCCTGTGACTGCTGCGGGGTAGTGAGTGCCAACCCACTCTGTCCTCGTTGCTTGGAGTGTCACTTAAGCGCTTTCACAAACACATCTCTATGGTACGCTCCCCGCCCCCAGCTTTGTAGTTCACCGGCCATTTGGTTGGCTGCCTTTACAGTGAGGTGGAGGGTTTGCCGCGGACTCAGGTGTGTGTTCAGGCAAGTTCGGGGCTAGGCTTGGGGTTGGGGGAAGGTGAGCCAGGGAAGCCCCGGCCCAGCTGGGGCTTCTAGGCTAACTCGCTCTTTCCTCTGCCTCCTGGGCCTGGCCAGAACTGGAGACAGGGCAGAAAGGACTCTGGGGGCAGCCCTCCCATCCACCCCTGGGGCTCCCCTGACTGGCCAGGCTTTCTCCCCTCTCCCCGCAGGGGCCCTGCAGATTGAGAGCAGCGAGGAGACCGACCAGGGCAAATATGAGTGTGTGGCCACCAACAGCGCCGGCGTGCGCTACTCCTCGCCCGCCAACCTCTACGTGCGAGGTAGGGACCGCCGCAGCCAGGTCGAAGGCAGGGACCCGCCCCGTCCTGCCCCCTCCCTCCTCGGGCTCACAGCCTCTGGGCTCCCCCACCCCCTGCAGACCAGAGCAGGAAGGCCCCATGCCGATCGGTCAGTCTTGAGGCAGCAGCCCCTTCCGGACCTCAGTCTCCCTGCCCGTAAAATGGGGGCAGCTGGAACAGCCCGGGCCTTGCTGTGGATGCCCGGTGGGCACGGGACCTGGGGGAGGCAGTGACGGCAGGGCAGGAGGGGCCGGGGCAGGCTGGGGAGGGGGGGTCAGTCTTGGGCCTACAGGGCCGGGGGAGCCTGCAGGCCTCAGCCCCGCCCGCCCGCCCGCGTTGGCTTCTGTGGTGTGTTGTGCCTCCCTTGTTGTCTGCTGGCTTTGCTTCTCCAAACTCCGTGGCCTCGTAGTTCCCTGCTTCACCGCCCCCCTTGAGTCCCCTCCATCCAAGCGTTGGGGAGGGGTCTTAGAAGCCAGCCCCCACCCCCTTGGCTGCCCCAGAGCCTGGTGCTCTGTTTTCTCCTAAGAACCCTTAGGGAAGGACACGTTTAGGCCCAGGTGAGATGGAGCCCAGCAGGCACAGCGGGCCCGGGGTCTCGGTGTGCCGGCAAGCTCCTTGCTCTCGGTCTCCAGTTCCCACTCGGTCAGGCCCGGAAGCCCGGGTTCCTTACCCCAGCACCCCCCCATCTCCCCACCAAGGAAGTCTGGGAAACATTTACACAGACTTCCTTCCGGATCCCTTGGGGTGGCGCCAGGGGCCTCCCCACGCCCTGTTGACCCTCTCTCGTGCCTGTATTTGCATTCTTCGAGTCCTTCTGACATGTGAAGCTGCTTTCTCCGCCCCCATTTGTGCCCCAGCCTTCCTTCTAGCAGCTGTTTCTGATCAAGTCTGTGGTAGAAACAGCTTCCACCAGCACACTGGGAGGCCTGGTTCAAATCCCAGCTTTGTCCCCATTGGTTCTGTAGAACTGAACCAATCATATCTGCCGCCCGGCCTCTGTTTACCCCCTTGGACACACCAAGCCCTTCTCAGTCATCCACTCGGGGGCCGGGCAGCTCCTCCT
>NW_004443993.1:9898666-9900907 GCF_000243295.1 Trichechus manatus latirostris
CTCCTTCCTTTTGGGGGCAGTTGAGGGGGCTGGGCCCAGCCTCCCCATCTTTGCCTGGGTCTCAGACGCTCCAAAATTGGACTGAAGAAAGAATCGTGGATCTTGTATGTTGAGGGCAGAGTGGAGGAAAGAAAAGAAAGGTCATTGCTGTTCTTTTTATTTTTTAATTTTGATTTCTTTTTTTGGTTTAAGGAAAAAAAAAAAAGCAAACTATTGCAGCTTTTAGCCTTGGGAAGTCCTCTTTTTACTCTCTGTATCTCCCCTATTTTTTCTCTTCTCCCCATGTCATTGTGTTCCGCATCAAACCCCTTTTACATCCCTCAGAGCTTCGAGAAGGTTGGTGTGTTTTTTTCTTTTTTACTTTCTTTACCCACATTTTTACATTCTGAGAAATGACACACACAGACACGAAACGCACTCAGACACACACAGAAACACATGCAGACACACACACGGAAAAACAGAAAAAAAAACAAATATAAGAAAAAACAAACAAACTGGAATATAAGTAATTATTGCAAAGTGAACAAACAAAAAACCGCCAAGCGAGAGCAAAACCCAGAAAGACACGAAAATCTCAGCCGCACCCAGCCTGGCCTAGGGCCGGCCGCACACATGCGATGCTTGCATTGTGGTCGCCTCTCTGCATCCGTTGGTAATGTTGTTGCTAAGTTTTTTGCACTCCTCGTTGTCATGGTAACTTGGGCCTGATGCATGCTGGAAGAATGTAAAAATTTCTCTGCATGCCACTCTTGTCGGTTTGGTTTGGTGAATTCCTGACACCTTCTGTTGGAGTGTTTCTCGTCATCCGTTCCTTTTTTCTCCTTTGGTTTTCTTGTTTCTTTCTTTCTTTCTTTTTTTTTTTCTTTTTTTTGTTTCGTTTCATTTTGGGGGGAAAAAACCGATTTGTTCGTTATTTTTTCCCTCCCATCCCCCTCACCTGGCCCCCTTCTCCCCCAAAGCGTTTCGTCTTTGGTTCTGTCTTGTGTTTCTGTGCTATTTGGTTTCGGTTTCTTGGGCTGAGCTGTCATGTGGTTGTTATCCAAACGCATTGTGATTTAAAAGCCAGTGTTCCTGTCCAGTGACCATCCAGGAGGGCAGAAGGGGTCCCACAGCTGGGATGCTGGGGCAGAAAGTGACCGCCTGGGGCACCAGGGCACAAGGGAGGGGGCACAGAAGGATGGCAAAAGGCCCGAGCCTGGGTGGAGTGAGTGGGAACAACAGCCCAATTTGCCTGACCTCAATGGCCACCTCCCTTTTCCCAGAGATGATGCCTTAGCCCCCCAGGGTGGCCATGTTGGAAGGGAGTTCAAGCAGGTGTGTTCCCATCCTTCTGCCTCAGCATGAGATCACCTCCCACTGTCCCAAAGAAACAAACAAACCAAAAAAAATAGGCATCTGAAGTGCAGCTGAGTGGGCAGCAGCGTTCTGAGTTTGCATCCAATATGACGACACATCCAAACATGGGAAGTGGTCAACTTAAAATGAGGGGTGATGATGGCACATCCTTCCTGGGCCATGCATGCTTGGCACATAGTCAACACTCAAAATGGTAGCTGTTGTGATGACTTTTGCGTTCTGGCTGGGCACAAATCTGGGACTGCCCATCAGAAAATAATGTAGCATGACAGATGCTGTAAAAAAATAATTGGCCAATTTTCCTGCCCTGGAGCACTAAGTGTCCGCCTCCCAGGCGACACTGGCTGCTTCCCCCACCCCCTCCTCAGGCTCTGGGCCCAGGCCACGGGCACCTTTTGTCCAGCAGCACAGCACGGTCACTTTCTGAGTGCCTGAGTATCAGAGCTGTGGAATTCTGGCGAAAACCCAGGGGAACCTTGGACACAGCCCCCTCCCTCTGCCTCCTCAGCTCTCTCCCTGCCTCTTTCTCTCTTTCATCTCTCTTTCACTCTGTGTCTCTCTCATTCTTGCAAACCCAAGATGCACGCCCCTATCTTCCAATCCCTCCCCAAGGAAAGCAAGCCCTTGAGTGTCCCACTGTAACCCTAAATAAAAACCAACCCCCAATTAAAAAGCTATTTAGATTTCTAACCACCAGTCCCCAGTTTATTAGCCCACATAGATGACAGTCTGAGGGTAGAGGCCATTCTGTTTAGGATCGCCTTTTTTTCCCCTCTTACCTCTCACCCGCTTTCTCTAAATTCGTGGTTATCAAGTGCAAGGCCAAGTTAACAAGAGGACTTTCGATGCAATGAGAGGGGATTTATCTCTTTATTAACCCAG
>NW_004443993.1:9901007-9903574 GCF_000243295.1 Trichechus manatus latirostris
GTGTTCCCATCCTTCTGCCTCAGCATGAGATCACCTCCCACTGTCCCAAAGAAACAAACAAACCAAAAAAAATAGGCATCTGAAGTGCAGCTGAGTGGGCAGCAGCGTTCTGAGTTTGCATCCAATATGACGACACATCCAAACATGGGAAGTGGTCAACTTAAAATGAGGGGTGATGATGGCACATCCTTCCTGGGCCATGCATGCTTGGCACATAGTCAACACTCAAAATGGTAGCTGTTGTGATGACTTTTGCGTTCTGGCTGGGCACAAATCTGGGACTGCCCATCAGAAAATAATGTAGCATGACAGACGCTGTAAAAAAATAATTGGCCAATTTTCCTGCCCTGGAGCACTAAGTGTCCACCTCCCAGGCGACACTGGCTGCTTCCCCCACCCCCTCCTCAGGCTCTGGGCCCAGGCCACGGGCACCTTTTGTCCAGCAGCACAGCACGGTCACTTTCTGAGTGCCTGAGTATCAGAGCTGTGGAATTCTGGCGAAAACCCAGGGGAACCTTGGACACAGCCCCCTCCCTCTGCCTCCTCAGCTCTCTCCCTGCCTCTTTCTCTCTTTCATCTCTCTTTCACTCTGTGTCTCTCTCATTCTTGCAAACCCAAGATGCACGCCCCTATCTTCCAATCCCTCCCCAAGGAAAGCAAGCCCTTGAGTGTCCCACTGTAACCCTAAATAAAAACCAACCCCCAATTAAAAAGCTATTTAGATTTCTAACCACCAGTCCCCAGTTTATTAGCCCACATAGATGACAGTCTGAGGGTAGAGGCCATTCTGTTTAGGATCGCCTTTTTTTCCCCTCTTACCTCTCACCCGCTTTCTCTAAATTCGTGGTTATCAAGTGCAAGGCCAAGTTAACAAGAGGACTTTCGATGCAATGAGAGGGGATTTATCTCTTTATTAACCCAGGGTTAGAGCTGCCACACTGACCCTCAGGGTTGGAGAGTCCCAAAAAATAGGAGAAAGGGGTCTCCCAGCCCCCTCACCAAGTCTGCATCCGGGTGAATTGGAACTGAGGGGTGGCCAAAGGACTCTGAATACCACTTGGACTTTTTGGGCAGTACCGCCTAGTAGTGAAAGGAAACCCAGATTCAAATTCTGCCTCCATCTCTCACTGGCTGTTTGACCTTGGGCCGATCACTTGACCTCTCTGAATCCCCAGTTTCTTGTCTCAATAATAGAGATCATAAATGTGCCCAGCTCACAAGGTAATTCGAAGGATCCCCTTGAGCTGGGCACCCTGCGTAGTGCATGGCATGTAAGAAGTGGCTAGTGGAATTGTCATGAGACAAGAGAAGTAGAGGGTTCAAGCAAGTCACTTCCCTTCTTTGGGAGCCTCAGTTTCCGTCTTATGTACTTCACAGGCCCACCGTTTGAATGAGATGGCATTTAGGAAAACTGCTTTGCAAAGCATCATTCCGCAGAAGCGAATTCACTAGCTCAGATCTCGTTCTCTGCCAGTGTTTTTCTGAGCCCATCCCATGATCTCAGTTTCTCCCCATGAGACTAGTGGCCTTCCCAGAGCCACAACTCTCATCTCAAGTACATGTTCCCCCCGTCACGCCCCCAGGAAATTCAGTGGCCAGAGTACCAGAAGGCGGCAATAAAGGTCCAATTGGAATGTTAGCTACCCTTGCAGATAAGTACCAGCCCGCCCGAAGAGATGGGCCACCTGGCTTTGTCTACCCTGAAAGCTACAAGTGTTACATTGTTGTTGGAACAACCAGTCAGGGTTGCAAGGCATCCTCACCTCCAACCTAATTCTTCCCTCAGCTGACAGTTGCTGGCTTCTGCCGGCTTCTGGGGGGAGGGAAGGCAGAGTATTCAGACTTTCCCTTCTAAAATTTATCTCTGGGATCCAAAGGAGTAAAGGCAAAACCAAGCCTGGTTGTTAATGCATTTGGCAGTTGAACGCCTCTGGGGAAGATGCAGCTTAAGCTCTTGACAAAGTGGGAAGACGATCAGGTTACACTCTCCTGGCTGTTAATTTTCTTTTTGTCTTTAAATGTGTAAGCCTTTAAGGTGTGGGTTAGTGGAGAAAGATAGTGTCATAAGCACTCAGTCTAGTAACACAGCATTATTGAACCACGGTGCACGAGACCCAGTTAAATGGTGTGCTACCCACCCGATGCTGTAAGAATGTTCAGGGAGAACTCTGAGCAAGCTAGAGACATTGGGAACTTCCCACTTTCAAGGGACATAGAATATCTTCAGGGTTTTGGAGGAGGCCAGATGGAGCTGGAATAATTTACCACAAGGCCTTGAATGCCGAGCCAAGAAATTGGGACTCGCTGCCTGCCGCCAGTGGGAGGCCATCCTAGATGGCCATGATTTCCAGGTCGTCTTCAGAGCCCTTTTTTATGGCCAGTCCTCAGACCTTACGCCCATAAACCTATAATACAGAATTTAACGGAACCGATTGTCTTGTAAATTAAACTTCTGGCACCTAAGCCCTACAACTGGTGGACATGACCTCAAGGTGTTCTCCTTACCTCCTGGCCACCCAAAACAGGGGCAGACATCGATATCGGACCTGGAACACCCCTCGCCTCCC
>NW_004443993.1:9904871-9922679 GCF_000243295.1 Trichechus manatus latirostris
CCGCCCGCCCTCCCGACACCCCGTCGCCCACGCGGGTCCCCCCGCTGGGACCCCCGGCTACTCGGTGACGAGAAGAGCTGGAAACAAGAGCCAGCTGGAGCGTGCTGAGGATCAAGGCTGGTGTGGTCCCCCTATAACCCACCTGGACCCTCCATTCAGGTCGGTAATTGGGGGCGGGGCTCCCGCGGGGCCTTGCTGTCCCGTGGGCTCCGCGCCCACCTTACTCTCTAACCCGCACCTCAAGCTTGCAGCCGGGGGTGGAAAGATGATGTGGGTGGGTGTCAGCACCGAACCAGGCAGAACACAGCGTCAGCCACCCACCTGCCTCTGCCCAGGGCAGGCGGAGCCACCTAGTGCCCATGGGTGCGATCCTCCTCAGACTTGGGGCCAGCCAGCCCTCTTCCTACGGCACACTCCTGGAAACAAATGAGACGCGTGAGAAAGCAAGTGGGCATATTTCTTCGGTGTCAGAGCATGTGTTAGACAGCTTATTGGCAGATCCATTTAACTGATGGCTGCTGGCCACGGTGGGGATTATGAGCACTAAAACTACTGTTGTTGATGAATATTCTCCTGTATTTAACTGACTCACAGTTAACAACCCTTTACAGCAAGTCTTTTACATATTCAAGATGTACGTCTTGCCTCTACTTTAATGAAAAGTTAGAGATATCTTCCTAATTATGATACCCTTAAAGGGAGATATTTGAAGAAATGATCAGACATGAACAGGGTCTTTGGGTGAGATATTAAGCCTTACAGAAGGGATACATTGGGCTCGTCTTTAACCGTTAGATTCTAAAGCTAGATCTTAAATATGTTCCAGCAATTCCTTATAAGTGAGCCTTAGGCTGTGAGCCTTTTACTGATGGCTTCTGGACATTTATTATGAGGGCTGCTGGATATTATTCAGCTCATGGTTCCTGGACATTATTCAGCTGATGGAACTCTGTGTAGGTAATGGGTACTTTTGCCCTCTTTCATGTCCCTGGAGGGTGAGGACACACAAATTTGAAAGAGCTGGACGCCAAGAAGAGACACCTGGCTGTAATTTTTGTTTTCTCTCACAGCCTAGAGCAACTTACTTAATTGTGAGAGAAGGCTCACTTTCTCGGAGAGGCAGGGATCAGGCAGACCTGGCTTTGAGCTCTAGCCCTACTACTTTCTTCCTTTGTGACTTCCAGCTAGTCCTGTCACCTCCCTGAGCCCTCCTCCACAAAATGGGCACAGGACATTAGCCTCTCGAAGTTGTTGGGAGGGATAAAGCGAGATGAGAATTCAATGGAAATTCTTACCTTTTCAATTTTTTATTATAATTGATCCCCCAAGTCCCTTAAAGTAGAGATTATATTTGATTTTCCCAACACCCCGGGAGACAGGAAGGAGACTCCTCATCCACGTGCCTCGGCTTAGCACCTACTGTGTGTGTGGCAGATGCTATACTGGTCAGGCTTATGCCTTCTCAGCATGTCACCTGATTGCTCCCCTTTCACAGATGAGGAAACTGAGGCTCCAGGAGGATGAGGAACCTTCCCAAGGCCATGGGGCTCTTTTAGTCATATCAGCTCCCTCACCTCTGCCCAAGGAAGTTTTCTCCGGGAGTCTCAGGTCTTGAGGAGTTTGTTTTGCTGTGTGATTCCAACCTCTGTACCTCCAGCTTTTTCAGTTCTAAAATCAGGGCAGGGTGTCAGTGGGAAGTAGCTGAGAAGGACGTTATAAAGAGGGGTTCAAAGGGCTGGGTTGGTTTGCTCCAAAGTTTCTTTCTCCATGAGGATCTTGCCACTGTGGCCACCTCGAACCCTCAGCCGAGACTCTTGGGTGCCGGGTGGGGAGGCCAGATCCTGTGTTCTGCCGGGGTGGGCACCTCCCTGGGGAAGCCACAGCCCTCCTCCTTTCAGACCCCGATTTTCAGCCCCACACCCATTCCATGTTTTTTTCTTGCTTTGGGCTTTTGTTTTTGTTTTCAACGGGTTTTGTTTGGTTTTTTTGGATTTTTGCTTTTTTTTTGCTCTTTGCTTTGTTTTTTCACTTGTTTTTCCTGATTTTATTTTGGACGTCGATGCGTTTTCTGTACTTGATTAATTAGCTCCTCCGCACTCATTCCCTGTCATGTTCCGTTTCCATGGCAATGTAGCATCGGCATCCCACCCACCCGTGCCTCGCTGTGGATGCCGGCAGCTGGCCGGGACCGCGTCCGCTGGCTGGCCAGACCCCATTCTCCCCCCTGACTCCTCCACCCTCCGCTCAGTCTTGCCAGAAAGCACCCCCATCTCAGCCCCCCGCCCACCACCCTTTACCCCGAGTCTGTCTGCATGTCCCCTCTGTCTCTCCCCACCACCCCGCCCTAACTCCTTCCCGCCAGCAATACCTTCCACATCCTTCATCCTGTCTCCAACATGACTCTGGACTTTTCGTGGGGCTTCGTTTTCCGAAGGGCTGCCAGCTTCCTGCCCCCAACTCTTACCCCTACAGAGCTCCCCCCTCCTCCTCGCCTCCAGCCAGGATTCGGGGAGCAGGGGATGGGTGCTTCCAGGAGATACCAAGGCTGGAAGGGAGGGAGTTGGGACATCCTCCCTTCATCCCCTGCAGCCCCTTTATCTGTAGGGTAGGCCAGACCCCCAAACCACTCCTGGGGCTGGACCCCCAGTACCATGTAACAATCAGGCAGGTAGGGGGTAGAGAAAGCCATCTCCCCGTATTTAGTGGCCTTCACAAGTCATGTAACGTTCCTGAGCCTCTAGCCCTTCATCCGTACAGTGGAGACGGTCCTCATCTTCTGTGCCCACACTTGGAGGCCGGCCCACGTGACTTCTTTAGGCCCCAGGATTTTACCCCTTTCCAGCAAGAAGGATTTGCTGAGCTAACCCAAATCCTCCCCGCTGCAGTCAGAGATTCTCCTGTGGGGCGGCAGTGCCTTGTGGAAGTTCAGGTGCCCATTAGCGTCCACCCCTTTTCCCCTGCCCCAAGACCTATTTGACTTCCGAAAATGGAGCCCCCGAAATGCATCCTGCTGCCTTCCCAGTCTGCAAGGTTGGGACCGAAGGCTGCATCCACTTCCCCGCTAAGAACTGCACAGAACATGTCCCTGTTTCCTCAACTTTCAAGCTCATTCCCTTGTTTATTATTATTATTAATATCCTATCTATTATTCTGCCAGGGCTGTGATGTGACAATGTGACATGTCACATTGGGTCACATCCGCTAGAATTAATATGCAGCATTGAAGTGGGCCCCCTCCCCCCTCCTTTCTCTTTCTCTGTGCCTCTCTCTGTCCCTATTTTCCCTGTCTTTCTCTCTCTCTGCTCATCTGTCTCCTCTCTCTGGTACCCACATGGGTATGCACTAGAGGCCCCTGAGGTTAAGGCCTCCCCTTTGCATTACCTCTGTCTCCCTCTCTTTCTCTCTCTCTCTCTCTCTCTCTCTCTCTCTCTGTCCTCCTTCTGCCTGTCTTTTGCGTTCTTGCTCTCTCTCAACCTATTTTGCATGATGTTTGTGATTCTGAGAGCTGCATCTATTGATGGAAACTTGTCAGATCCGACAGAAGCTTTTAGAAGGGTTTCTATACCCAAAAACCACAAAAATTTCATTAGAGTTTCTCATCTTTTCCTGAAGGGCCCCAGGGAAGTGGGCAGGGCCCCTGCCTCCCAAGAGGGTATGAGGGTTGGGGGCCAAGTTCCCAGGCCCCCTCTCTGCCTCCTAATTCCACCTCTTCTACCACCTCCCTCCCACTCCGGTCACCAGGTAATCAGGGAGGGTTGGAAGTCGGACCTTCCCGTAAGTAATCGCCTGACACTTGAAGCCAGAATCTTCCCGACATTCTCCAAACCACTCTGGAGCGGGTGGAGGGGCTGCTCCCCAAAGCCACGTCTGTCAGCAAAGATGAGAAACGGCTGATAAATTTTTGTGTCCGTATCTGTGCTGTGACCAGGCACTCTGGTCTCGGAAACCCTGTTGCTATGAAATAATGCTTCATGTCTCTTTATTATATATCGATATATCTATATATTGTTTGTGAAGTACCTTCCTTTGAAGTTTTGGTTTCTTTGTGTTGGAATTTGGTTCTTTAATTTGGTTCTTTTGTTTTCCTTTCATTTAAAAAAAATCAACCGGGGGGAAGGAAACAGCCCTGTTTATATTTAAATGGTTTTCCGCTTTTTTTTCCTTTTTTTTCTTTCTTTCTTTTCTTCTTTCTTTCTCCTGCTTGTCTTTTCGTGTTTCCCCTGCATCCGGTCTCCCCGTCCCTGCCCTGTGCATCTATCTCCCTCCCGCCACGGCTGCCCCAGTGCGCCGCGTGGCCCCTCGCTTCTCCATCTTGCCCGTGAGCCACGAGATCATGCCAGGCAGCAACGTGAACATCACCTGCGTGGCGGTGGGCTCACCCATGCCGTATGTCAAGTGGATGCAGGGGGCTGAGGACCTGACGCCCGAGGACGACATGCCCGTGGGTCGCAACGTTCTGGAACTCACGGACGTCAAGGACTCGGCCAACTACACGTGCGTGGCCATGTCCAGCCTGGGCGTCATTGAGGCTGTGGCGCAGATCACGGTGAAATGTAAGCGAGGCGGTGGGGGAGGCGGAGTTGGCGGGGGAGGGCTGGAGCCCTTCCGGCCCCAGCCACTGGGGGCCAGGGGGAGGTACAGCTGGAAAACCTGAGTTACTGCGTTGGCTTCATTCACGGGTGTGCAGTGGGCAGTTGTTGGAGCAGACGTGTATTGACTCTTAAGGATTTGCGCCTGGTCCAGTGGGATGGTACACCACCACCTGCCCGCCAGTCCACTTTGACCCATGGCGAACCCGGTGCATGCTCTGTAAGGTTTTCAGTGGCTGAATTTTCAGAAGTAGATTGCCAGGCCTTTGAGGCATCTCCGGGTGGACGTGAACCTGCAACTTCTCAGTTAGCAGCTGAGTGTGTTCACTGTTTGCATCACCCAGAGACTCTGGATGCAGACACAGTTTTGCTCTGTGTGGAGCTCACAATCAATGGGGAGACACCACATAGCCAAGCAGCTACAATACAGGCCGTTGAGTGCTGTAATTGAGTCTCTGGGTGGTGCAAATGGTGAACGCATTGGGCTGCTTAACCAAAAGGTTGGACGTTCGAGTCTACTCAGAGGCACTTTGGAAGAAAGGCCTGGTGATCTCCTTCCTAAAAATCAGCCAACCTACTTCTGAAAGATTCTAGCAAAGCGCGGTCCTACTCTGAGGCACGTGGGGTCACCATGCGTAGGAGTCGACTCAATGGCAACTGGTTTTAGTGCTGTAACGGGGAGCATAGAGGCCCGTACAGACACAGAGTAAGGGTCTCACCTCCCAGGAAAGGTAGGTCAGCAAAGGCATCCCAGACAGCGGGTGGGGAACAGTGTTCCAGGCAAAGGCAATAGCTTGTGCAAAGACTCAGAGAGAGAAAAAGAACAGAAGGAACTATGAATCCCCCTGGTGTCTCTAACTTGGGGTGAGATTCAAAGAAAGCTGCCTTCAACTATTTTCCAAGCTTTGGAGCAGGGTTTGGCAAACTACGGGCCCGCCCAGGGGCCAAATCTGGCCCCCTGCCTGTGTTTGTAAATTAAGTTTTATTGGCATGCAGCCACGCCCATTTGTTCCCATCTTGACTATAGTGACAGTGGCAGAGTTGAGTGGTGGCGACAGAGACCGTCTGGTCCTCAAAGCTGAAAATATTTACTGTCTGGCCCTTCCAGAAAACGTTGACAACCCCTGCTGTAGAACTGTGGAAAGTGTCAGAGTCAGCAGGTTGTCGGGCATTTTGCTGAGGGATTAAGCTTCTTCTGGCGAACGCTTTCTGGGGCCTGCGTTGCATGAGATGTTGGGACAAGTGGGAGAGAAAGCCGCAGTTATTGAGCAGTGATTCTGTGCCAGGTGCTAGGACACGGCTGTGAAAATACCTCCGTCCCTGGGGGTGTGGGAAACAGATGAACAAGACAAGGAGATGATCTCAGATAGTGATAAGAACTGGGGTGGGGTGTCTCCAGGTGGGTGGTAAGGGAGGTCTTACAGAGTGACGTTTGAGAGGGAGTCAGTCACGCGGTGGCTGTCTGGGGAGGAGCATTCCAGGTACAGGGAACAGCAAATATGAGGTGGGAACAGACAGGACAGGCGTGAAGAGGACTGGACAGAGCCGGAGACCAGGAGCGGCAAACCTTAAAGAGTAGATATTTTCGGCTTTATAGGCTACATCCCTTTCCTAGGCCTGCTGTAATAAAGTACCACAAACTGGGTAGCATAAAACAACAAGACATGTATTGTCTCCCAGTTCTGGAGGTTAGAAGTCTGGAACCAAGGTGTCAGCAGGGTCGCGCTCTTTCTGAAGGCTCTAGGGGAGGGTCCTTCCTTGTCTCTTCCAGCTTCTGGTGGCCCCAGGCTTTCCTTGGCTTGTGGCCACATCACTCCAATCTGCCTCCATCTCCACGTGGCATCTTTCCTCTGTCTGTGTCTCTCCTCTTTTATAAGGACGCCACTGAGATTAGATTAAGGACCCCTTGTAGTGCAGTCTTAAGCACTTGGCTACTAACTGAAAGGTTAGTGACTCGAACCCACCAGCCCTTCTGTGGGAGAAAAGACCTGGCGATCTGCTCCCATAAAGATTATAGCCTGTGTTGTGGGGTTGTTAGCCAATGTCATAAAACAATATGCGTACTACTGTTTCATGAGAAACTATTTGTTCTGTAAGCCTTCACCTGAAGTACAATAAAAAAAAAAAAAAAAGTTGACTGGGCAAAACAAAAAAAGATTACAGCCTAGGAAGCCCTGTGGGGCAGTTCTGATCTGTCCTGTACGGTAGCTATGAGTTGGAATCAATTCAACATCACACAACAACACGGGATTAAGACCCAACCCGCTGCAGTGTGAGCTCGTGTTAACTGATAAACTATCGGCAGAGACCCTGCTTCCCAACAAGGTCCCATTCACAGGTATCGGGGGTTAGGACTTGACCATATCTTTTAGGGGGATACAATTCACTCCAAAACTCAGGCCATCTAGTCTGTGTCACAGTTACCCTGCTGTTGTAGCAGAAAGCATCTGTAGACAACACGTAAGCGTAGCTGTGTGCCAATAAAACTTTATTTACAAAACCAGGTGGCGGCCCACAGGCCGTCCTTATGCTCATGGCCGTCATCAAGGAAATCCAGGCTCAGAGAGGGCAGTCGAGACACACAAGCCACACAGCCTTTGGGCTGTCCAGTGTGTGACCTCGCTTCCCGCCCACAGCTCTCCCCAAAGCCCCCGGGACTCCTGTGGTGACCGAGAACACAGCCACCAGCATTACCATCACGTGGGACTCAGGCAACCCAGACCCCGTGTCCTACTACGTCATCGAGTATAAATCCAAGAGCCAGGACGGGCCGTACCAGATCAAGGAGGACATCACCACAACGCGCTACAGCATTGGCGGCTTGAGCCCTAACTCTGAGTACGAGATCTGGGTGTCAGCTGTCAACTCCATCGGCCAGGGCCCGCCCAGTGAGTCAGTGGTGACCCGCACGGGCGAGCAGGCGCCGGCCAGCGCACCGCGCAATGTGCAGGCCCGCATGCTGAGCGCCACCACCATGATCATCCAGTGGGAGGAGCCAGTGGAGCCCAACGGCCTGATCCGCGGCTACCGCGTCTACTACACCATGGAGCCCGAGCACCCTGTGGGCAACTGGCAGAAACACAACGTGGATGACAGCCTGCTGACCACTGTGGGCAGCCTGCTGGAGGACGAGACCTACACCGTGCGGGTGTTGGCCTTCACCTCGGTGGGTGACGGGCCCCTCTCGGACCCCATCCAGGTCAAGACGCAGCAGGGAGGTGAGGCACGCAGCAGGGTCGGCGGGGCGGTCATCTTATCTGCCCTGGGGGCCCCAGACTCCTTCTAGTTTCGCGTGGAGACTGAAAAATAGTTTTATACTAACCCGTGAAAGGAAGTCCCTGGGGGTACAAATGGTGAATGCGCTTGGCTGCTAACCTAAAGGTTGGAGGTTTGAGTCCACCTGGAGGTGCCTCAGAAGAAAGGCCTGGCGATCTCCCAAAAGATCAGCTATTGAAAACCCTACAGAGCACAGTTCTACTCTGACACCCATGGGGTCGCCAAGAGTTGGAATCAACTCAACGGCAACTGGTTTGGTTTTTTTTTTTAACATATATTTTATTTATCCTTATCTATTTTTAATGCCAAAAGTAGCCTGTTAAATATTGTTCTGCACTTGGCTTTTTTATCTTAGTAGCCTATCTTGGAGATCCTTCCATGAGGCGCCGTGTCTTCTTACACAGTTGCATAGTACTCCAAGGAGTCCCTGGGTGTTGTAAATGGTTAATAGTACTCAGCTGCTAACTGAAAAGTTGGAGGTTTGAGTCCACCCAGAGGTGGTTCGGAAGAAAGACCTAGTGAGCTACTTCCAAAAAATCAGCCAAGACAACCCTATAGAGTACAGTTCTACTCTGACACACGAGGTAGCCTTGAGTCAGGGTTGACTCCACGGCAGCTGGTTTTCTGGAGGCCCCAGATTGGTTTGATTTGGCCTGCACAGGGCTTGAAAAATTTTTGTGCTAACACATTGTCTTAGGGTTCGCTAGAGAAATAGAGCCCGTGAGGTGTAGATGGAAAGACACAGAGAGGAGTACCTGGGTGGTGCAAACAGTGAACGCACTCACCTGCTCACTGAAAAGCTGGAGATTTGAATCCACCCAGAGGCTGCTTGGAAGAAAGACCTGGTGATCTACTTCCAAAAAATCAGCTGTTGAAAACCCTGTGGAACACAGTTCCGCTCTAACACATAGGGTCGCCAGGAGTCAGAACTGACTCAACGCAACCAGATTTGGTTTAGAGAGAGAGATTTCCTTCAAGGGATTGGTTCATGAGATTGTGGGGGGGGCCAGCAAGTCCATATGGCAGGCAGAAGGCTGGGGACTCCTGCAAGCACATCCCAAAATCCATAGGTCAGGGGACAGGACAAGTGCAGAGTTGAGAGAGAGATCTGACAAAATATCTATTTATAGACTGGAGGCAGACCACCCCTAAGGAAACTGAGTGATTGGTTACATGACGCTAGATTACGTTATGGAGGGTGATTGCATTGCATTACATTATAGAATAGCAACTAGACGAGTGTTACGGCAAGCCTCTGGGAACCATAGCCCACCCAAGTTGACATATAAAATTAACCATCATACGTGAAAAAGCAGGGTGTTTTCTCTGAAAAATCCAAATTTCTGGTTTCCTCCAGAAAATCCAATTGGGCACCCCAGAGAAGATCTGCGTAGATCCCAGCAGTGGTGTTTGAGATGAAGGGTGTGGTTTCCCCCTCCCTGTTCTCTGCTAACTACCCGGCCCCTGTTGGGGTTTGAGTTTGAGAATGCTTGTCTCCTACTCTGACTGGAGAGATTGGAGCTGCTGCTTTTGGAAGAAAAAATGAAAAATGCATCAACACTAAGGCAGTGGAAGGGCTTGCGAGGGGGCACCTTGGCACGTGGGGCCCCAGCTCTCTCAAGATTTCTGATCCTTTGCTTAAATGGCTCAGGCTCTCAAAATATAAAGTCCAGAGAGACTCAGGCACCTGCTCAAGCAAAGGAACTGGAAGGTTGAAACTACGCTGCTGTGGGTGGAATACGGGACAGAGATTCACATTTCAAAATATTGTCCCCACCCGTTTCTCTGTCGCTTAATGTGGAAAGAGGGGCACTAGGGTGATTTGAAAGGGAATTAAAATTTTTTTCCATTGAGGGGATTGAGGTGGACCACTGACAGTAAGGGGTGATGGTGGGCGCCAGGAAAATAACAACAGCAGTGGTAGAACAGTCCAGAAGCTTCCGGAAGCTTCCAGAATCAACATTCCTTCTTTCGGAGCAGTGCTGAGTTTCACGGGTCTCTTTTGGGAGATGGGGACACCTGGCAGGTTGGGCACCCTTTGTGGGGTGGGTTCTTCCCCCTCCCCCTCCCAACTCCTCCCATTGGTGTATCACCCCCTCCCTCGCAGTGCCGGGCCAGCCCATGAACTTCCGGGCTGAGGCCAAGTCGGAGACCAGCATCGGGCTGTCGTGGAGCCCTCCGCGGCAGGAGAGCATCATCAGATACGAGCTCCTCTTCCGGGAAGGCGACCACGGCAGAGAGGTACCCGGGCGCGCCACGCAGACGAGGGCTCGCGGGCAAGGCGGGGCAAGCAGAGCCCTCACTGCTGTCCCCATCTCCCCGCCGTCCTCCTGTCTCCCCCACCCCGTGTCTTCCCTGGGGGTCTTCCCTCGGGTCTCGCTGGCTCTCTATCCCTGGATCCTCACTCCCCTTCCACTTTCCTCTTCACTGCTGTTTTCCCTATTTCTCACTGCCTTCTATTTCTCTGCCTCTCTGTGCATGTCCTTCCTGCCCCTTCCTCTGCTCCACTTTGTCTCTCCTCATCTTCTCTGCTGTGTCTCACTGCCTCTGGGTGTCTCTCTCTCCCTGTGACTCTGTCTCTCTCTCCGCCCCCAGGTCGGGAGGACCTTCGACCCTACCACGGTGTTCATAGTGGACAACCTCAAGCCGCACACGGAGTACGCCTTCCGCCTGGCGGCTCGCTCACCGCAGGGCCTGGGCGCCTTCACGTCGGTGGTGCGGCAGCGCACGCTGCAGTCCAGTACGTGTCACACGGACCCGCCGCCTCCGCGGGCCGAGCTGTGCCGGGGGTGGGGGGCGCCTCGGACACACTGCCAGCCCTGCGCCTCAGTGTCCCTGCCGGGCCATGAGGGGGCCGCGCGGGGTTTGCGCAGGTGCGACGTCCCAGTTCTCTGACCTCTGGGGCCGGGGACCTGGGCCACGGCTGCTTCTGCCCCTAGCTCAGGAGAGGTTGCGGACCCTGTCGCGCGACCCTATGCCAGGCGGGACCTGCTCGCTCCTCTCTGCGCCTCCCGCCCCGGATTTGGGAGCTGAATAGCACAGCCTCGTTGCGCCCACTTCACAGGCCTTCCCGGGGGCACGGCGAGGCTGTCATCCCAGATGTGCTCCATCGTTCTGGGAGAGAGCAGAGGACATACAGAGACACCCTCCTCTCTAGACGGCGGGCAGGGAGCGGGGCTCCTGATACACCCCCCCACCCCGGGCACAGTCCCCATGGGGGCGGGGGTGGGGGGCAGAGCCGACGCCGGATTTGGGGATCCCGGGCCCTACCCAGTTGCTCTGCCTCAAAACCCTGGACTTGATTGTCGTTCCTGCCTGGTTGCCCTGCTGCAAATAAGTCACCCTCTACTCAGGGTTCCAACTCAGCAATGGCTTCCGGGCCACACTGTGGCTCTCCCTGCCTCCCATCCCCGGCAAATCTGTTCTTTGGTGCTGTCTTTCTGCCTCCCTCCCGCGTCCTCCACCTCTCCCTCTCTGCTCAGCCTCTCCCGTGGCCTCCCTGCCATGGCCGCCGCCCACCTCCCCCTTCTCAGTCAGTCACAGGTCTCCACCCAGGCTCTGTGTCGGAAGCAGCCTTGATGTTTAACCCTTCACACCCTGGTGTGTGCACAAGGAGTCAAAGGGTCAGCCGAGGGCAATGCCAACTCAGGCGGGGCAGTCTGAGCCGCTGGGAGCAGAGGCCTCAGAGATGCAGCCCCTCCCTGCCCCCCCGGCCCCCTTTCCCTCCTCCCTGCTCCCCCTTCCTGCTCAGCGGCATCTGGGTGCATTTGTGAGGTGGAGTCAGTGAGGGTGGCCTGTGGCTTTGGGCAGCCACACGAAACCGGCCGAGTGCCACCAAGGTGAGTGCTGGTCTCAAGCAGGTTCACAAAGACGGCCCACCCTGCGTGCCCCCGGCCCTCCCCCCTGCTCCGGCAGCTCTGGGCCGCACAGATATCCAGAGCCCCGATTTGGCCCCCCAAAATCTCTCCACACCCCACTTCCAAGAGACATGCCTCTCCAGAAATGGGGCATCTCAAACCACGCCACGTGACACTGCCCACGTGTGTCTGTGTTTCTGTCCCCGCCCAAGATATCACGCAGGTTGGGCCGGATTGTGAAGAACGTGGTACCTGAGACCTTCTAGGAAGCAGCTTTGGCTCAGCCACGTGAACCTCTGGGGCGGCCCAGGACAGGGAGTTGGGGGAGAAGGGACTCCCCGCTTCTCACCTCCAAGGCAGGTGGGGGGCTGAGAGAGCCGGCAGCGAAGACTCAGGGCCAGGCGTGTCCCCATGGGCTGTGAGCTCCCCAAGCTGAACACAAGGGTAGGTGGAGGCCAGACCACTCAGCCGTGGGTCTCTCCAGACACCACTCTGCCTTCCTGGCTTGCTGGAACCACGTCTTGCCCACGCTGGGGGCCGGGGCAGGGCTGCAGGCCCGCTTGCGTCTGGAGACCCACCATGAGCTCGGTCTGGCCTCATAGCTCAGCCCTCCGCTGTTCCCTCCCTCGTAAGAAAGTCTTGTAAGTTAACAGTTGAAGAGTGGAAGGTAGGTAACCAGACTGGGAGTTTTTCTGGAAGGCGTCTTTCTTTCTTTCTTTTATTTTGCTTTTTCTCACCATCACCACCATCACTGTTGTTTCTTATTTTATTATGGTTTTGGTTTTACTGTATTTTTCCCTTCCCCTTTCACAGCAAATCCATTCCTTCCAGTGCATTCCTTGGTTGGTTTTTCTGCTCCTGCGTCATCCCCCTGGCCACTTGTGTTGGGGTGGCTGGTCAAGAAATGGGGGGCCAGCCCCAGTTATCTACTTTCTGAGGCTGTTTCACTTCAAGTGAAACTGGGAGGATCACCCTAGTTAAGTGAGCCATTGGGGTGGCCTCTAGGGTGCCTGATAGCCCAAAGTCTTCAAGGGCAGGGGGCTCTGGTTCGTCTCTGGGTCGCAGAGCCTGGCGCAGGGGCATGCACTTAGTTAAGTATTCAGTCAACATGTGCTCCGTGAACAAATGAGGCTGGCGTGATGGGGAAGGTTCTTTGTGCCTGGAGCTGAGCAAGGCCAGCAACCTGGCCTCCGTCCAGACAAAGGAGAGGCAGACTCTAGAGTCACAGGCAGTCCGGGGAATGTGCCTCCAGCAGCCCTCGACTGAGCTGAGCTGTCTGAACATCCAACCTCAAGCCAAACTAGCCCATGGGTAACAGCTGAGTCCTTGGGCAGGCAGCTTGCTGTTCCCCAGCCTCAGTTTTCCCACCTGTAAAATGGGACCCCCCCCTCTGGAGTTTGGAAAGGATTTAGGGAAGTGATATACAAAAGGCACCTGGGGTAGGACCTGTCGCACCGAAGGTGCACAGTCAGCGATAACGGAAAACCAGGGAAGGGGGCTTTGAGACTGGTTTCCCCTCTGGGGGGGCGTGAGAGTTAAGTGAGATTATTCTTGGAAAGGGCTTAGCACAGTGCCTGGCACATAAGACACAGTGTGGCCCGTTGTGAGTCTGTAAAAGGCCGGGCATGCAGTAGATGTGCCTTACCGTGGGGCCTGGCCCATAGTAGGTGCTCAACATGTAGGAACTCTTGCTGTTATTCCATAAAGCCTTCAGTGTAGTGCTTGGCACACAGTAAGTGCTTAATACGTGGGGCTGGTTGCTGTTTATGCAGCAAAGCCCTTAGCACACACTGCCAGACACACAGTAGGTACTTCATAAATGCAGCTGCTGTTTTTAGTCTAAAAGTGGATTGGCACAGTGCTGGTCACATAGTTGGCACTCAGTGGAAACGGTTATCGGTCTGTAATAAGCTTAGCCCAGTGCCAGGCGCACAGTAGGTGCTCAAAACATAGGGGCTACGATTATTGTTCTGCAAAGTCCTTGGCACAATGCCTGGCCTACGGGAGGTGTTCAGTAAGTGACATTTGCTATAAAGAGGTTAGCCTGGTGCCGGGCACATAGTAGGTAGGTGCTCAAATGAGAAGCACTGTTCCTCTGTAAAGGGCCTAGCATGATGCCAGGTGCGCTATTGTTGTTCAAGAAATGAACTTACTATCTGCAAATCCCTCGGCAGAGTGCATGCACATACTCGGTGCTCAATAATAAGTAAGGACTGTTAGTGTTTTGGGGGCCTGGTGGCGCAGTGGTTAAGCATCCGGCTGCTATCTAGAGAAGTCCAATAAAGCCCTTAGCACAGTGCTTGACACACAAGTGCTTAAGAAAGAAAAACTAACTTATTCTATCAGACCCTTAGTCATTGCCTAGCACATAGTAGGTGCGTAGTATGTGGACACTTACTGTGCTTGGCACTTTACCTAGCACACAACAGGTGCTTAATATGTGGGGGCTGTTGCTGTTATCCAGTAAAGCCCTTAGCCCAGTGTTTGACACACGATGGGTGCTTAAGAAGTGAGAACAACTAATTTATTCTGTAAGGCCCTTAGTAATTGCTTACCACAGAAAAAAAAACCCATTGCTGTCAAGTTGATTCCCACCCATAGCGACCCTACAGGACAGAGTAGAACTGCCCTGTAGGGTTTCCAAGGAGCAGCTGGTGGATTTGAACTGCCAGACTTTTGGTTAGCAGCCAAATGCTTCACCACTGTGCCACCAGGGCTCCGCCTAGCACATACCAAAAAAACCAAACCCATTGCTGTCGATTCCGACTCATAGTGACCTTATAGGACAGAGTAGAACTGCCCCATATAGTTTCCAAGGAGCACCTGGTGGATTTCAACTGCCAGCCTTTTGGTTAGCAGCCGTAGCTCTTAACCACTACACCACCAGGGTTTCCATGTAAGAGGTTGTGGGAACTGATTGTATTTTTAGCACAGTACCTGGCACACAGTAGGTATTTAATATGTGGGAAATAGTACTGTTATCCAGTAAAGCCTTTACTTAGCATGGTGCCTGGCACACAGTAGGTGCTGCTTAGGTGGCAACTGTTATTTTTATCTTTAGAGGGTGATTACAATGCCCGGCCCATAGTAGGTGCTCAATAAATGAGCCTTAATATTAATCTGTAGTGGGCTTGGCATGGTGCCAGGTGCACAGTGTGGGCTCAAAACAGCAAGAGGATCTGTAAAGATGCTGGCACACAGTAGGTGTGCAAAACATGGGCTGTATTATCTGTAAAGCCCTAAACCCAGTACCTGATACATAGTAGGTATTTAATAAACAGGCACTTTTATTATTACTATGGAAAGCCCTTGGCATGCTAACTAGCACACAGTAGGTGTGCAAACACGGGCATTATTTTCTAAAGCTTGTAAACACAGTAGCTGATGCACAGTAGGTGTGTGATAAATGGGGCTTTATTCTGTGAAACCCTTGGTGTCATGCCTGGCACACAGTAGGTGCCCCATAAATGGGGCTTTTATTGCTAAACCTCTGGCACAGTGCCTACGTACAGTAGCTACTTATTCAGAAAATAAGTGTGTGCACTATTACTCCGTGAAGCCCTTGGCACAATACCTGGCACATAATAGGTGTGCAAAAAATGGGGCTTTTATTGTTCTTCCCTTTGGCATGGTGCTTGGTACAAAGTAGTACCTGGCACACCATAGGTGTTTGATACATAGGTGCTTTTGCTGTTATTCTAAGAGGCTTTTGGCACGGTGCCCAGCACACAGTAGGCACCTAAGGGGCTTTTGTTGCTGTTACCCTTGACATGGTAGCTGGCACACAGTAGGTGCCTGGCGCACAGTAGGTGTTCAATACACATATGCTTTTATTATTTTTATGAGGCCCTTGGCACAGTGCCTGGCACATAGTAGGTACCTAATAAATGAGGCTTTTATAGCTATTCCCCTTGGTGTGGTACCTGGCCATAGTAGGTGCCTGGCATACAGCAGGTGCTCAATAGATAGGTGCTTTTACTGTTGTAGTTGAGGTGCTTGGGACATAATAGGTGCCTGGTAAATGTTATTGCTGGTCCCCTTGTCAGAGCACCTGAACACAGCAGGTGTTCCGTAAATAGGTGCTTTTCCTGTTATTTTTGAAGTCCTTGCATGGTGCCTACACATAGTAGGTGCTCAGTAATTGGGGGCTTTTATTGCTGTTCCCCTTCGAAAGGTGCCTGGTACACAGTAGCACCTGACACACAGTAGGTGTTTGATAAATAGATGCTTTTACCGTATCCTTGAAGCCCTCGTCATGGTACCTGGCACGCAGTAGGTGTGTGCTCCACGGGTAGCGTGGCTGCCCTCTGCCCAGGACGTGCTGTGCGCTGGGTGGGTGCAGCCCCATACGATGAGCCAGCGTTCTTGGCCAGCCCTCCCTACCCCAACCCCTGACATTCACCCACCCGCCCATCCCACTTTTGGTTACACATTCTTCTTTTGGGTTCGATTTCTCTTTGGTTTGGTTCTGTTTTGTTTGTTATCATCTTCTTTTTTATTTTCTCTTTCCATCTTTTGTTTCCCTGCCCTCCTCCCCACCTATCCCGCTACCTTCTCCCCTCCCCCCATGCTCTCCCCCTCCCAATAGAACCGTCAGCCCCCCCTCAAGACGTTAAATGTGTCAGCACGCGCTCCACGGCCATTTTGGTAAGTTGGCGCCCGCCGCCGCCGGAAACGCACAACGGGGCCCTGGTGGGCTACAGCGTCCGCTACCGACCACTGGGCTCGGAGGACCCGGAACCCAAGGAGGTGAACGGCATCCCCCCGACCGCCACTCAGATCCTGCTGGAGGCGCTGGAGAAGTGGACCGAGTACCGTATCACCACCGTCGCGCACACAGAGGTGGGACCAGGGCCCGAGAGCTCGCCCGTGGTCGTCCGCACCGACGAGGACGGTAAGCACCAGCCCCGGCCGGGACCCCCGCAGGCCCCAGCCTGGCCCCCGCTGTGGAGCCTTCCATCTCTGGAAGCCTGGGCTGGTTGTCAAAAGGTGGGAGCCACAATCATAGGGAGACAATGAGGCCAGCAGCCTTCCCAGCAAACCCCGGTCTCCTTGGTTTTGGAATTCGTGGTTCTAGACCTTCTGGGCAGTCTTAGCCTTGAAGCATTATCTTCCCTGAGGCTGGAAAGTTAAGCTGGCAGCCCTGTATTTTGGTTAGATGGTGGAAACCTTAGAAGTGGGGTGTAGCAAACAGGAAGCAGCACCCACAACAAAATCAAGGTCCCTTGGCCCCAGGCACCTGGGTTTTAGACTCAGGATAACCTAGGATTTGGAGCTTCCTTTGGGCCATCACACCTGGAAAGGATGCGGACTATGGTGTGCTGATAATGTTTGTTTGTAGCGTTGGTCCATTGCTGTGGTGTAAATACTCCCCATTGTGACTGATTTCAAGCTAGAGAGTTTCAAGCTGGAAAGTTAGGTGGACTTTGGGATGAAATGGTGATACTCACTTGGGGAGAAATGAAGCAAGCTGCCGCTCCAAAGCAATCTCAGCCCCTTTCTTGGAAGCCTGGTCCGCCCTCTGAGCCACTGGCATGGAAAGTTTCGTTGGCAGCCTTACATTATGAACAGATGGTGGGCACCCCAGGCATGAGGACAAAATGAAGCAGCCTCCTCTTCATGCCAGACTCCTTGGGGGAGGGGGTGTGTCTAATCCGGGGGTGGTTAAGAAAGATCCCCAGTGCAGGGTAGGCAGCTGCCTGCTGGAGTGTGTAGGTGCATGGAGCTGGACTGCACGGGTTCAAATCCCGGCTTTGCGTCTTGCTAACCGCGTGATAACGAAATCACCTCTCTGGGCCATCTGTAAAATGGGACTGATAGAACCCGTATCTGGTGAGGATGGAAGAGGCAAAGTGGGTCAGGCTTTGAGAACAGCAGCTGGTGTGATCACGGCATGAAGCCCTGGGCAGGTGACTCAGGCTCTTGAGGGGGACACAGTTTCTCATCTGTCAGTGGCGCTGACCATCAGGGCCCCATCCGCGGGCTGTGGGGGGCGAGGAGGCTCCCAACTCTCAGTTAACCAGCAGCCACTCGGCATCCCGGCTTCGGGCACCTGCCCGGGGCGGGGCCGGTCGTCCTGGTAACGG
>NW_004443993.1:9922779-9952678 GCF_000243295.1 Trichechus manatus latirostris
CTCCGCGGAAGGTGGAGGCGGAGGCGCTCAACGCCACGGCCATCCGCGTGCTGTGGCGCTCGCCCGCGCCCGGCCGGCAGCACGGCCAGATCCGCGGCTACCAAGTCCACTACGTGCGCATGGAGGGCGCTGAGGCCCGCGGGCCGCCGCGCATCAAGGATGTCATGCTGGCCGATGCCCAGGTGGGCAGGGGTGAGGCGGGGCCTGGGTGACGGCTCCGGGTGGGCGGCGGTCCCTTGCACACTTGCCCTTCGCTGCTTCTCTGTCTCTGGACTCCACTCTCACCGTCCTCCTCTTTCCCCTGCCCCCTCCTCCCGCGCTCAGTGGGAGATGGACGACACGGCCGAATATGTAAGTAGTGCCCCAGGCACTGCCGTGCACTTCCCGCGGGCCGTGCCGTGCTGTGACCCCTGCAAGCCCCTAGTAAAAGGGTCTCCTTCCTCCTGGGCCTCCCTGGGGCTGCTTGGAGTGCACAGCCTCATTTTTGTCATCAGGCAAATGGGAAGCTCTGGCCACCTGGGATCCGGGTTATATGCCCCGAAGATATCTGCTGGGCTCCTTGGAGGGGTGACTTGGGCACAAAGCAGAGACCCGGCCCCCTTATCTGGGCTTCCCCCAGGCCCCCAGACTCAGTGGGACTCATGCCTCCCCATACCCCCTCCTTCCCCTGTGGCTCCCTCCCCCACACCTTTGTTTAAAATGCCTTCCTATACCATTATCCTTCCCTGCCACCTACAGCCTCCCCGGTGGGACCCAGGCCTGGCACATCTGAACCCAGGCATTTTCCAACCTAACACAGCCCTGTCACCTAGCTTGGCCCTGCCTGGCCTAGAAAGTTCTCTCTCTCACTGGTCAAACTGTCCTTTCTTCTGGCCGATGAGTGATGGGAGAAATCAGTGACCCCAGGGTACAGCAGGAAAGGATGCATGCAGTACTGCCATTCTCACCCTCCAGAGCTTCCTCAGGAAGCCCTGAACCAGAGTCAAATTGCTGTGCAGCTTTTGGCAATTTGCTGCCTCTCTCTGGGCTGTCTTTTTGCCAAGTCTGATATTAAATTGACACTGGCCCTGTCCACTCCTATAGGCTCAGCCCCTTCCCCACCTCAAATCTGGGGGGATTTCCCAGGTGGGCTCCAGCTCAGACGCTCCCACCAAGACCCCGGAGAGGACTGAGTGTGAGGCTCAGGGGCAGGAGACCCTCTGTTTGTACATCCTTGCCCTGTCATGATCCTGGCCAGGGACACCCACAATCTCCAGGCATGCTGGACCTTGTTTGTGGGGGTGCATGCATGCAAATGCGGGCACATGTATGACTGAGGGAGTACGCAGGTGTGTGTGCGAGTCGGGGTGCACACGAGTGTTCTGGCATTTGTGGAACAAATAGTCCTTTACTGAACACTCATTGTATGCCCGATCCAGTGCTGGGTGCTGAAGACATGGTAGTGGTCAAGATGGGCCTGAGCCCACTCTCCTGGGGGTCACAGTGCAGTGGGGGAGACGGACATTCATCATAGCAAGGCACAAATACATGTATAGTTGCCACTGGTGGGGGCGGGGTGGGGATGATAGTCAATGTCTAACAGCCAGCACTCTGTTTGGCGGCAGCCTTGATGTGTAGCATTGGCCCATTACATGGTGTAAATACTGCCACTGTGGTTGATTCCAGGCTACCTACGAGATACACAGTAGCTCTTCATTGTATTTCTGCCGTGCAGATAAAATAGCCATAGATACTCTCAAGAGCACAGATAACAAGAAACTTAGATAATTAGAAAGGTATAAGTTTTGAGTAGGGGTCTCTGGGTAGCACAGTTAAGTGCCTGGCCACTAACCTAGATTGGGATTCAAACCCACCCAGAGGCACCTTGGAAGAAAGGTGTGGTGGTCTGCTTCTAAAAGGTGACAGCCTTGAAACCCCTGTGGAGCAGTTCTCCTCTGACACACATGGGGTTTCCATGAGTCAGAATCGACTCAACAGCACCTGGTTTTCTTTTTTTTTTTTTTTCTTTCTCAGGTTTTGGGTATTCATTACCTTTGATTTTAAGATAATTGATTTGGTTTTAAGCTTATATACTTAATTTTTAATAATGGCTGTGTTCAATAATGATGCAAAATTCTGGAAAATTTAACAGTCAGCTGTTGCAAGCTGGCACACAGCATCTCTAGCACACCAATGGATATAGAGGCAGAGGGAACAGCCAGTGCAAAGGCCCTGGGGCGGGTCTGTGCCTGGTGTGTTGGAGGAACAGCAAGGAGGCCCGTGTGGCTGGAGGGGTGAGCAAGGGTGAGAAAGGAGGAGGGGAGGGCAGGGAAGGGACAGGGCAGGTCATGCAGTGCCCTGTGGGCTGCAGGGAGGTCTTGGGCTTTTACCTGAGGGAAGTGGGGGACCTGGAGGGTTGTGAGCAGAGGAGGGACAGGCCCTGACTCAGGTGCTCACAGGCGCCCTCTGGCTGCTATGGGGGGAAAAGACTGTGGGGGGCGAGGGCGGTGGTCCAGGAGGCGATGATGGGGTGTGTGAGGCCGGCTGTGTGTTTCCTTTTGAGCATGGGCGTGCGAGGTGTGGTCTGCGCATGAGCCCGCGTGTATGTCTCTGTCCGCTCGTGGGCCCCTTGCTTGACCCCAGCATGGGGTGGTGGGGGGGATGGTCCAGCCCACCCCAGCACTGACCCCCAGCCCTGCCCACAGGAGATGGTCATCACAAACCTGCAGCCCGAGACCGCGTACTCCATCACAGTAGCCGCCTATACCATGAAGGGCGATGGCGCTCGCAGCAAACCAAAGGTGGTCGTGACCAAGGGAGCAGGTGGGGAGACCACCCACCTCAACTTGGCCCGCCCCCTGAGTTCTCTCCCGCCCTTCTTCCAGCCAGCAGGGCAACTCCCTCCTCTCCCAGGGATGTTGTATTAGAGCTGCATCTACCAAGCAGAACTGACTACCTATGCAACCCCCAGCATTCACATTAAATGCCCTGATAAGTCCTGCAGTGGAGAAGCCCAGGTTCATTTGGAGAGCCCAGCTTTTCCGACACTGTTCCTGGCCCCACGTCCTCTCTTGGCACGTTGATAGCTCCCCAGACTGCGAGCACCAGAGGCCAGGGGCAGGGTTCTGGACATTTCTGTGTCCCGTGGGTATGAGCCAGGTGCCAGCACTAGGGGAGGACAGATAAACAAGGGAAGAGATGAATGAGTTGTTTGTTGGAAAAGGCAGTAAACAGACGAGGGCCTGCTGCGGTGTCCGAATGTTTTTATTTAATGCGTTCTCTGAGTCGGCGGCCTCCTCGCTGTTGCTTGCACACGCCTAGCACAGTCCTACCTCAGTGCCTTTGCATGTACTGTTCCTCTGCCTGGAACTCTGTTCTCCAGATATCCCTGTGGCTCTCAGTCTTACCTCAGGGCCTTTGCACATATATTTTTCCCTCTGCCTAGATCCCAGTTGCCCCAGATACCCCACAATCCTGGTCTCACCTCAGGACATTTGCACCTCAGGACATTTGCACATGCTATTCTCTCAGTCTGGAACTCTTTTTCCCCCATGTAGTTCTATAGCTCCCAGTCTCATCTCAGGGCCTTTACACATGCTGTTCTCTCTGCCTGCAACACTGTTCCCCCAGATATCCCCATAGCTGTTGGTCTCATCTCCCTCAGGTCTTTGCTCAAATGCCACTTCCCCAGTGAGAACTTCCCAGGAGAGACTTTTTAAAATTGCAACCTCATCCCGTGCTCCTGGCCTCGTGGCCCTGACGCCCACTCCATGTCCCCACAGTGCTGGGCCGCCCCACCCTGTCGGTGCAGCAGACCCCCGAGGGCAGCCTGCTGGCACGCTGGGAGCCCCCGGCAGGCACCATCGAGGACCAGGTGCTGGGCTACCGCCTGCAGTTCGGCCGCGAGGACTCGACACCACTGGCCACACTGGAGTTCCCGCCCTCCGAGGACCACTACATGGCGCCGGGCGTGCATAAGGGGGCCACGTATGTGTTCCGGCTGGCGGCCCGCAGCCGCGGCGGCCTGGGCGAGGAGGCGGCCCAGGTCCTGAGCATCCCCGAGGACACGCCCCGCGGCCACCCCCAGATCCTTGAGGCCGCCGGCAACGCCACAGCCGGCACCGTCCTGCTCCGCTGGCTGCCGCCCGTGCCCGCTGAGCGCAACGGGGCCATTGTCAAGTACACGGTGGCCGTGCGGGAGGCCGGCACCCTGGGCCCCACCCGAGAGACTGAGCTGCCCGCCGCGCCCGAGCCGGGCGCTGAGAACGCACTCACGCTCCGGGGCCTCAAGCCCGACACGGCCTACGACCTCCAAGTCCGAGCCCACACGCGCCGGGGCCCCGGCCCCTACAGCCCCCCCGTCCGCTACCGGACGTTTCTGCGGGACCAAGGTAGGCGCGCGGCGACTGCCCGCACAGAGCCGGACCGGGCCTCGTGCCCACCCCCACCCCAGCCCCCTCCCTCTCCCCTGCCCAGGTAAGTGGTCACTTTTCTGCTTCCTCATGGACGCTGAAGGCGAGTCCGGACCCCGAGGCTCCGGTGTTGGCAAAGGTGGGATGTGCCTTGGTGGCACCGCCGCCGCCCCCCACCCGATCCTTCCTGTCCCTCCTCCTCCTCCTCCTCCTCCGCCTCTGCCTTCTCTCTGCAGCCGCGCCGTCTCCCGCAGCAGGGCCCGGGGACAGGCAGGCAGGGCCAGGCCAGGGCCAGGCAGGAAGGCCGTGGGCACAGCCACAGTGGACAACAGGGAGCGCCTGGGCCGCCCCCCCGCCCCACGCCCTGCACTCACGCTGCCTCTTTTCTGCTCTCTCCCTGCTCGGCTGCTGCCCTGCGCAGTCTCACCCAAGAACTTCAAGGTAAAGATGATCATGAAGACGTCAGTCCTGCTCAGCTGGGAGTTCCCCGACAACTATAACTCGCCCACGCCCTACAAGGTGCGGTCACCCAACGTGCAGGCAGGCGAGGTCCGGGCTCAGCCCAGGTTGGGGTTTAGGCCAAGATAAGGGCCCGGTCTGGGGTCAGGACTCACTCAGGGTTAGGACTTGGCCAAGGGTTGGGGCTCAGCCGTGGTCAGGGTTCAGCTGGGATCAAGGCTCTGTCAAGAGTTGGGGCTTAGCCAGGGCTGGGGTTTAGCTTGAGTTGGGGTCAGAGGCAGGATCAGCCAGGGTTGGGGTTCAGAGGCAGGATCAACCAGGGTTGGGGCTCAGAGGCAGGATCAACCAGGGTTGGGGCTCAGAGGCAGGGATCAGCCAGGGTTGGGGCTCAGCTAGGATTGAGGCTCAGTCTGAATTCAGGGCCGAGTCTAAGATCAGGGCTCAGTCAGAGCTGGGACTCAGTCTGGGGTCAAGGCATAGTCTGGGATTGGGACTCAGTCAGAGTTAGGACTTGGTCACGGGTTGGGGCTTAGCCTAGGTCAGGGTTCAGCTGAGATTAGGGCTCAGTCAGATTTGGGACTCAGTCTAGGATCAGGGCTCAGCTGGGATTGAGGCTCAGTCCGAGTTCAGGGCTGAGTCTAAGATCAGGGCTCAGTCAGAGTTGGGACTTAATTTGGGATTGGGGCTCAGTCTAGGGTTGAGACTTAGTCTGGGATCAGGATTCAGTCAGGTTTAGGACTCAGCCTGGGTTGGGGTTCAGCCTTCGTAAAAGTTCAGCTGGATCAGGGCTCAGTCAGAGTTGGATTCAGCTGGGATTGAGGCTCTGACTGAGTTCAGGGCTAAGTCTAAAATCAGGGCTCGTCCAGAGTTCGGACTCAGTCTGAGGGTAGGACTCAGTCAAGATTAGGAATTGGTCTGGGGTTGAGGCTTAGCCTTGCTCAGGGTTCAGCTGGGATCAGGGCCTAGTCAGAAATGAGGCTCAGCTGATATTGAGGCTCAGTCTCGGTTTAGAACTGAGTCTGAGATGAGGGCAAAATCAGTGAGCTGCCCCTGGCCTGCAGATCCAGTACAACGGGCTCACGCTGGATGTGGATGGACGCACCACCAAGAAGCTCATCACACACCTCAAGCCCCACACCTTCTACAACTTTGTGCTAACCAATCGCGGCAGCAGCCTCGGCGGCCTCCAGCAGACGGTCACTGCCTGGACCGCTTTCAGCCTGCTCAACAACAAGCCCACCGTCGCCCCCAAGCCCGACTCAGACGGCTTCATCATGGTGTACCTGCCTGACGGCCAGAGCCCGGTGCCCGTCCAGTACGCTCGCCCCCAGACTGCCCGCCGCTAAGCCTTCCTCGCCCCCCAGCCGCTTCCCCTAAGCCTTCCTTGCCCCCGGCGCCCCAGCCCCAAGCCTTCCACACAGCCAGCCCCGCTGCCCCTAAGCCTTCCTCAGCCGCCCGCCACTAAGCCTTCCTCACCCTCAGGCCCCCACCCCTAAGCCTTCCTCACCCCCAGGCCCCTGCCCCAAAGCCTTCCTCACCCCCAGCACTGCTGCCCCTAAGCCTTCCTCACCCCCAGCCCCCCCGCCCCTAAGCCTTCCTCACCCCCAGCCCTAGAAGTGCTTCCTGTTAGCCAGCTGTGTGGCTGGAGTAAGCCTCTGGAACACTGTGTGCCTGTGAAACAGACCACAGCAGCCTCAGCTGGTAGACAAGCAACACTAAATGTCCAACGTTCTCATACTCCAGTGTGCCTGACCCTGTACTGGGTGATGCTGGGGCACCTGAGAGGATTCAGTTCTGGGTGGGCTCCCAGTCTGATGGAGAGAGAGACACCCAGTCCGTGGTATGGCAGTGGGAGGCACCAGAGCCTGGGGTCCCCACAGGGAGGAGAGGGCTCTGTCTGGGAGGCAGAGAAGAAGCAAGGGCTATAGAAAAGTGTGGGTATTGGAGCTGGGGCATTGAAGGATGGGTAGGAGTCTGGTAAGTAGAATCCCATGGAGTGGGTTTCCAGAGGTCTGGAATGTGTATGTTGTGTGCCATCAAGTCAATTTTGACTCATAACGACCCTATGTGACAGAGTAGAGCAGCCCCATAGGTTTTCCTAGACCGTTATCTTTACGAGAGCAAATTGCCAGGTCTTTTCTCCTGTGGAGACGCTGATGGGTTCAAACCACCAACCTTTCGGTTAACAGCTGAGCGCTTAACCACTGCACCACCAGTGCTCCTTAAACAAAAGGTACAGCATAATCAATGTCCTGGAGGCTTAGATCAGGAACTGGATTGTTTGCGGCTGGGGTGTAGTATGCAAGGAGCAGGGTAATTGATCTACTATATAAACAGAAAGGAAGGCTCAGAGGTCCCTCCTACTCACCCCCAGACAGCATCTCTCAGCTCTGCCCAAAGAAACGCCCCTGACTCTTAACCCCCTGACAGGAACTACTTCATCGTGGTGGTGCCGCTACGCAAGTCTCGTGGAGGCCAGTTCCTGACCCCGCTGGGCAGCCCAGAGGAAATGGACCTGGAGGAGGTGAGGCTGGAGCCCACCCTGCGGGGACCAGACCTGCTGGCTTCCGTGTGCCTGGTCGCTCCCAGCCGGTGCTAAGCCACCCACACCTCTCTTTCCACAGCTTATCCAGGACATCTCACGGCTGCAGAGGCGCAGCCTGCGGCACTCACGCCAGCTAGAGGTGCCCCGGCCCTACATCGCAGCTCGCTTCTCAGTGCTGCCTCATACCTTCAGTCCTGGGGACCAGAAGCAGTATGGCGGCTTCGACAACCGGGTCCTGGAGCCTGGGCACCGATACGTACTCTTCGTACTGGCTGTGCTGCAGAAGAGCGAGCCTGTAAGTTCCAGATGGCATCTGCCCACATCCAGCCACGCTCTGTGATTGAGGCGGGCCCCAGGGAGGCCTCAGCCTCAGGCAGAGGCAGCAGACACAGCTACTCCCGGTTCCCTGTGGTCAGGGCTGGGAGAGCGGAGGAACTGGAGCTGGAGGAAGGCTTCTTGGAAGAAGGAGCTTTGGAGCTGGGGCTTTGAGGGATGAACAGGAGTTCAACAAGGACAAGGCATGCCTGGTGGCCAAAAGAGCACGTGCAAAAGTTGAGAGGAACAGAAAGGATTTCAGAGTGGCTGGAACAGATGAGGCAATGGCAGGGGCTACGCCATATAGGCCACAGTGAGAAGTGTGGAATTTATCCTGAGGGTTCATGGGAGCCATAGAAGGGCTTGGAGCAGGGGAGGGGACATAGGTTTGTGTTTGAGGAAGATCCACCTGACCACGGCAAGGAGGATGGGCACTGATGGAGGCCCCCCGTTCCTGCAGACGTTTGCGGCCAGCCCCTTCTCAGACCCCTTCCAGCTGGATAACCCGGACCCTCAGCCCATTGTTGATGGTGAGGAGGGTCTCATCTGGGTGATCGGGCCCGTGCTGGCCGTGGTCTTCATCATCTGCATTGTTATTGCCATCCTGCTCTACAAGAAGTGAGTCCTCTGTGCCCCCACCCCAACCTGTGACAGAAGGGAGGGCTTCCTGGAAGAGGAGGGTTTGGAAAGGTCCTGAGAAGGGTCATCTCAGAGGACCATCACAGCTCTCTGTGGCACAGATGGGGAAACTGAGGCTCAGAGAGGTTAAGCTGCTTGATCAAAGTCACACAGCCAGGGAATGTAGGGCTAAGGTTCAAAGCAGGCCAGTAGTTTGGCTCATCCTATTAACTCCCATACCCCACTCAGCAAGATTTGGGGCCTCCCAGAGGGAAGTACTAGGGGCATGGGCTGCCTCTGTCCAGTTTGAGGGTGATGATTATAGGGGCCACACAGGGCTTGTCCTAGCTTAAAAGGGGAGGGGCGAGGCATGCCTCATTATGGTGGGGGAGACCAAGCAGGAAAGATTAGCTGCATTTTCTAGAAAAAGAAACCAAGAGTCAGAAAGGTTAAGAAAGCCACTCATAACCAACATGGCCCTCACCTCTCTTTTTTCCCCCCTTCTCACTTGGGTCTGCTTTCTGGAGCAGCAAACCTGACAGGTAAGAATGGGCCCTGCCCCCTGAAGGCCTAGGGCAGGATGAGGGAGGGAAATGGGGTGGTGCTGGGCCCATGGGGTAAGAGGACACCCAGCTTCTCAAACAGGTTGCACATGTTCCATACATGATCCCAGATACCCACCCATTCATACACATCCACGCGTGGTCCCAGATACCGAGTCATACACGTACGTGTACGCATACGTGCATGGTCCCACATAACCCAGTCATACACATACACGTCCGTGCATGGTCCCAGATACCCAGTCATACACGTACACATCCATGTGTGCTCTTGAATCCCCAGTCACACACATACACAGACAGTCCCTTTCCTATCTATTGGGAGTCACATTCCTATATGTCTACATGTGTCCTCGGGTACACCCTGGTACTCACCTGCCTCTTCCGCTTCTTCCCCATGAAGTAAACGCAAGGACTCGGAGCCTCGCACCAAATGCCTCCTGAACAATGCTGACCTCGCCCCCCACCACCCCAAGGACCCTGTAGAGATGAGACGCGTTAACTTCCAGACACCAGGTACGTGCTTATCCCTGGTGCCAAGCACACCTGTGCGCCTGGCACAGCACCGACGGGAGGTGGCTTGGGGGAAGAGGAAACTGTCACGTAGCCGAACCCTCCCCTGCCCCACTGAGAACTGTGCGTGGTGCAGTTAAATTCTTGGTCCCCAAATACCTCCCACCCTACGGGGGTCTGGGCTGAGAACATTCATGGAATGGTTCTGCTTACAACCAAGTCAGGCTTTTGAAAAGCTGCATATTTCACTGGCGGTTGCTGTCTTCCTCTGGAGCTTCAAGTGTATCTGAAAACAAAAAAAAACCATTTCTCCTGGCAGGAAGAACTATGCTTCTGTTCAAGTGGCTAGTCTGAATGCTACTCATTGCTGGGTGCAGAGGTTTGTCCTCGGCCGTTATCTGTGCCCGCTTGGAACGTGCCCCTAGGAGGCACAAAAGCCCTACACCTCTCTTCCTCAGGGGCCCCTGGAGCCTCTTCACAGGTCCCTGGCGGGAGAATGGAATTAGGGTCTTACCCCTCATCATCTTCAAGTGCAACGATCCACACTTATCCCCATCTCCTCTCTCATGATGGGCTCATGCCAGCTGCTTCTAACCAAATACAGAATTTTTATTTAACTGGTGGCTGCTGTGTCTTAGGGCCTCACAGCTTGGTTCTGTGTGTTCCTCCACCAGCACCCTAGTCTCATCTTCTGTTTCTGAACTGGTTGATGTCAGTTCTGTTTCCAACTAACCGAGGATATTAAACCTTTAGTTGGTGGCTGCAGTCCTCCTTAAGTTCTGATGCATGGCCTCACGTGTCATCCCTCATGTACTCCTCTCTTTCCTGTCTCTTGACCGGCTCATCATGTCACTTCTGTTTCCAACCAAATGAGAACTTTAAAACAGTTGCATTTAACTGATGGCTTCTGTCATCCTTTCAAGGCTCACGCAAGGTTTCATGTCACCCCTCACGTATTCCTTGTCTCCTGTCTCTGGATCGACTCCTGTCGGTTGTGTTTTATCCAAATGATGATTTTAAACATTTTCATTTAACCGATGCCTGCAGATCTCCTTAAGGGCTCATGCATGGCCTCAAATGCCATTTCTAACATACTCCTTTTTCCTTCCTCTCTCTCCAGTAGTTCATTTCAGTTCTGTTTCTATCCAAACGAGGATCTGAAACATTTGTATTTAACTGATGGCTGCTGTCCTTCTCCAAAGCTCATGGCATGGGCCCATACGCCCTTCCCCTGCACCCCGGTTTCTCCCTCACTGTCCTGTATCCTCCTTCCCCAAAGTCCCCTGGGCTGACCCTAGCCAGGGGATCTGAGGCCAGGCTGGTCTGGGGGGACATGTGGACAGACAAGCCTAAAGCTTTGGGGTCTCTGCTAAAGAAGAGGTTCTCGAGTTTAAGCTGCTCCGCCCTTTGCATCTGTTGGCCGACCGCTCTGCGTGCACCCAGCAAGGGGTGGGGGAGGCGTGTTTTCATTTATTTATTGTTTGCTGTTTCTGCAGATTCAGGCCTCAGCAGCCCCCTCAGGGAGCCGGGGTTTCACTTTGAAAGTTAGTTCTTGTGTCTCTCTGTTCTTGGCTTTCTTTCGCCCCCGTTTGTTTTTATCTGTTTTCTCCATCCCACCCCCGCCCCCGTCTCTGTCTGCGCGTCCACCCCAGCCGGCCTCCGCCCACCTGTCCCACGCTGGCTTCTCGGGAGGGCGGGGGTCTGGTCCGTTGGGCTCCCGGGGGCTAGTTGTGGTTGTGTGTGCCCATGTGTGCAGCGCACACGTGTGAACGGCGAAATGTGCGTGAGAACGGAAGCCCACACGTGTGATAGCCAGGGTACCGGCCAGTCAGAGTAGACCAGCCATATTGGCAGACAGAGTCCTGGAGCCCCCTTAGATGTGGGTTCTTGAGAAACATCTAGGGTGCCAGGGAACATGGGGGTGCTCAGAGCAGCAGCTGTTTGCCATCCAGCCCAGAAGCCTTTAAGGAGCCCTGGTGGCGCAACGGTTATCGCTTGGCTGCTAACTGAAAGGTTGGCGGTTCAAACCCAGCCAGCGGCTCTGCAGGAGAAAGACCTGGCGATCTGCTCGTATAAAGATTACAGCCTGGGAAACCCTGTGGGGCAGTTCTGCTCTGTCACAGCGGGTCGCTATGAGTCGGGAGCAACTCAGCGGCATCTAACAACAACCAGAAGTCTTTGACCATATTTACACCCGGTCCCTCTGTGCCGGAACCTTCTGGATCTCCTGACGTCAGCCTTTATGTAGGCGTAGAGTGTGTGAGTGCACGCACAGCTAGGGGGCCCAGGAGAGGAGAGGGGTCTAGCTGACCAGGATGTCAGAAAGGGAGAGCAAACCCCAGCCCCACTACCCCGCAGCAGCCACCCTGGGGACTCGGAAGGATAAGGGAGGTCACTGTTCCATCTGCCAGATGGGAATGACGAGTCTTGGGAGTCCAGGGATAGTTGGGGAGCCCCTCCAACACACCCCCCGCCCCGTGTCTCCCCCGATCCCTCCATTCCCAGAGGTACAGAGAAGGGTGTTAGCCCCCGCCCCACCCCAGGGGTGGCCCAGGCGGGATTCCCGAAGGCCAGCCGGCTGCATCTGCTTCATCCATTTCTGTCCCACCCGCCTGCTTCTCGCCACAAGGCACGGGAGCTTCAAGGCCTCCAGGGTACTCTTCCCCGGCCGCGGGGGTGGGGGCACCAGGATGGGCAGATGCCGCTCCACTTGGGAGCAGTAGCCACAAAGCCACTTCACCCCCGGCCCTGATGTGAGCTGCCCGAGCCTCCCTCCCGCTGGCCCGTTCACCACCCCCTCTGCCACGCCCTTCTAACCGCAGCTCCATCGCAGACTCACACTGTAGAGCAGTCCTGCCCCCACCGGCCCCCCACTGACCTGCCCTTGCTGGCGGGTCTGCTCTTCCTGCAGGCATGCTCAGCCACCCGCCAATCCCCATTGCGGACATGGCAGAGCACACAGAGCGCCTCAAGGCCAACGACAGCCTCAAGCTCTCCCAGGAGTATGAGGTGAGCCAGCCCACTGCCCGCCTGGCCCCTGGGCTCCCCGACACCCACCCTGACACTTGCCTCCCCTCCCCACAGTCCATCGACCCGGGGCAGCAGTTCACGTGGGAACATTCCAACCTGGAAGTGAACAAGCCCAAGAACCGCTATGCCAACGTCATCGCCTACGACCACTCCCGCGTCATCCTCCAGCCCATCGAAGGTAGCCATGTCAGGGGACCCCGGGAACCCACGGCCCCTCCCGACCCTGGGGTGGGGCTAGTGTGGACAAGCCAGGGGGCAGGTGGGAAACCGAAGCCTGATTTTGGTCACAGGCCTAGTCCAGCTCCAGCCAGAGGCCACTGGGAGTCTTCGGACACGTATTTAACCAATGGCCGCTGTCCATAACATCTGTCCATCTGTCCCTCTGCATCAGTGGTTCTCAGTCAGGGCAGTTGTGTCTCCCAGGGGACATCAGGCACTGTCTGGAAAGACATTTCTAGTTGTCACAACTGGGAGGCAGGGAGGGGTGCTATGACATCAGTGGGTGGAAGTCAGGGATGCTGCTCAACACCCTAGAGTGCACAGGATGGCCCCACCCCAGAGAATGATCCAGCCCCAAACGTCAGCAGTGCCAGGGGGGAGAGACCCTGAGGTCCGTGCTTGGGGGCACTCTGGGGTTTGTTGGGACAGTCAGAGAGGGCTTCCCAGAGGTGGTGGAGCAACGACGGAACGCCCCCCATCAGCCCCTGGCCTCCCACCCCGACTGTAGGCATTGTGGGCAGCGACTACATCAATGCCAACTACGTGGACGGCTACCGGCGGCAGAACGCGTACATCGCCACTCAGGGCCCGCTGCCCGAGACCTTTGGCGACTTCTGGCGCATGGTATGGGAGCAGCGCTCGGCCACTATCGTCATGATGACGCGGCTCGAGGAGAAGTCACGGGTGAGGGACAGCCGCCTCCCCCCGCCCCTGAGCCCCCAGCAGCCCCGCTCCCTGCTCACGCCCTGGTCTCTTGCCTGCTGCAGATCAAATGTGACCAGTACTGGCCCAACCGTGGCACGGACACCTATGGCTTCATCCAGGTCACGCTGCTGGACACCATTGAGCTGGCCACGTTCTGCGTGCGGACCTTCTCGCTGCACAAGGTAGTGCGCCCCGGGGCCAGGGGCTGTGGGGAGACGGGAGCTCCCCACGGGACAGAGACGGCCCGGTGCGTCCATGTTCGCATGCAGCCTCCGTCACAGATGGAGAAACTGAGGCTCCGGGGGCACCTCCTGTCCCCAGCCATGGCAGGAGGACGTAGCCAGCAGAGCGTACACTGAGCCTGTCTTTGCTCCTTGCGTCAGTCACACCCCAGCTCCGCCCCCCCCATTTGCCCTCTGACCTTACCTGGCCTAATGCCCGAGACCACGGTCTGCAAAAACCCAAACGCACACAAGACCTTCCCCTAAAACAGGCCCAGGGCCTCCAGCATCATCACATGGCCTGGCACGAGTAGGGTAGGGAACCGAGCAGATGAACAAGTGGTGGTGGTTGGGTGCCATCGAGTCAATTTCAACTCATAGCGATCCCATGTGACCGAGTGGAACTGCTCCATAGGGTCTCGTAGGCTATGATCTTTACAGGGGCAGCTGGGTGGGTTCGAACTGCCATCCTTTCAGTTAGCAGCCAAGCACCTGACCATTGTACCACCGGGTTCCTTAGATGAACAGGAGGGGGTAAGAATTCTCACTTCATTCATCATTCACTCGATCAACATTTATGAAGCACCAACTGTGTGCCAGGTCCCAATCTGGCCTTAATCTAAGCACCAGGACACAGTATGGACCAAGACAGACAAAATGTCCTGCTTTTGTGGAGTTCACAGTTCAGCAGACAAGCAATTTGCACATGACAAGAAATCTTACAAGTAGAAGGAGAGAAAGCCAGAAAGGATAGAGTGTTAGAAGTGAGAGAGTCATGGGGAGGTCTGAGGGAAGGGCACTCCAGGCAGAGGGAACAGCCTGTGCAAAGGCCCTAAGGCAGGACCAGGCCTGGTGAGTTGGAGGAACAGCGAGGCGGCCCATGCGGCTGCAGTGGAGTGAACGAGGGAGAGAGAGGAGCAGGGGAGAGCAGAGAGGGGATGGGGCAGGGCATGCAGGGCCCTGTGGGCTGCAGGGAGGACTCGGGCTTTTACCTGAGGGAGGTGGGAGCCTTGGAGGGCTGTGAGCAGAGGAGGGATGGGCCCTGGCTCAGGTGCTCATCATGGGTGCCCTCTGGCTGCTGTGGGGAGGCAGACTGGGGTGGGGGCGGGGAGGCGAGGGCAGGTGCCAGGGACCAGGTGGAGGTGACTGCACGGGTCCAAGCAGCAATGATGGGGCTGGACCAGGTGGGGGCATGGGGAAGTGGTGGGGGGGTGTTGGATATTTTGGGTAGAATGTGAGGGCAGAGCTGAGAGTATTGGCTGATGTGTTGGATGGGAGGGGAAGGGAAGAGGGGAGTCGAGGGGGACTCCCAGGTCGTGTGACCTGATGCCTGGAAAGACAGAGCCGCCGTCAGCTGAGAAGGGAGGCAGGAGAGGAGGGCTTTAGGGAAAGTCAAGTTACCGTTTTGACTGTGCTGAGCATGCAACCCGAGACCCCCACATGGAGACATCAGGGGTGGCTGGACACCAGGAGCTCAGAAGGTGGCCGGTGGAGGTGTGAACTTGGGCATCATAAGCACGTGGGTGGCCAGGGGAACCTGGTGATGACCAGCGGTGGCCTTGTGACCCCCTAGAATGGCTCCAGTGAGAAGCGTGAGGTCCGCCAGTTCCAGTTCACGGCGTGGCCCGACCACGGGGTGCCCGAGTACCCGACACCCTTCCTGGCGTTCCTGCGGAGAGTGAAGACTTGCAACCCGCCTGACGCAGGCCCCATCGTGGTCCACTGCAGGTGCGCCCAGGCCCCAGCCATCTCTAGGCCCTGCACCTGCCCCTCCCACTCCACCCATGCCCACCTCTCTGCCCAGCGCCGGCCCCTCCCACTCCAGCCACGCCCATTCCTTAGCCCCACCCTCAGTTCTGCGCCAGCTGCTCCCACCTTGCCCTCCACAGCCACCCTTAGGCCCCGTCCTCGGGCCTGCCTTCGGCACCTTTCACCCTGCCCTCCACACCCTAACCTCTGGCCCAGCCAGGCCTACCTACCTCACTCTGGATCCATCCACCATAGCCAGCCCACCCTCCGCCCCACCTACTCCAGCCCTAGGTCCCAATTGGGGGGTCCCCGCACTTCTCCGCCCCTGCCCTGCCCGCAGAGCCTGTCCTCCCCACCATCCCATGCCCACCCCATGCCCACCGTGCCCCAGAGCCTCGCCCATCCTCCATACCCTTCCCACGCTTGAGTACCCAGCCCCCCCTCCCCGCAGCAGCCCCTGACCCCGCCCGGTTGCTCCGCAGCGCCGGCGTGGGCCGCACAGGCTGCTTCATCGTCATCGACGCCATGCTGGAGCGCATCAAGCCAGAGAAGACTGTGGACGTGTACGGCCACGTGACGCTTATGCGGTCCCAGCGCAACTACATGGTGCAGACGGAGGACCAGTACAGCTTCATCCACGAGGCCCTGCTGGAGGCCGTGGGCTGCGGCAACACCGAGGTGCCCGCCCGCAGCCTCTACGCCTACATCCAGAAGCTGGCGCAGGTGGAGCCCGGCGAGCACGTCACCGGCATGGAGCTGGAGTTCAAGGTGCAGAAGGGGGCGCCAGGCCGGGCCTCCCCAGTGGGCGGGGACTAGTGGGAGGGGCTGGCCCCCATTCCTACCGTTCCGCAATTAGCGCTCAGGCTGAAGTCAGGCCTCGGGTCAGAGATCGCTGCCTTAGTTGTCCAGTGCTGCTTTAACAGGAAGACCACAAGTGGCTGGCTTTAACAAACAAAAATTTATTCTCTCACAGTTTAGGAAGCTAGAAGTCCAAATTCGGGGTGCCAGCTCTAGGGGAAGGCTTTCTCTCTCTCTCTGCTCTGGGGGAAAGCCCTTGTTTCTTCTCAGCTTCTGTTCCTTGGCGATCTTCACAGGGCTTGTATTTTTCCCTCTGTGCTTCTTGCTTGCTCTATCTGTTCTTTTTATAGCTCAAGAGATTGACTCAAGATACATCCTACATAAATACTGCATCATTAATGCAAAAAAGAGAACCATATTCCCAAATAGGGTGATAACCGCAGGTGTGACCAAAACTCTTTGCTTTTAAGTTGACTCCGTCTCATAGAGACTTTATAGGACAGATTAGAATGCCCCATACGGTTTCTGAGGAGCACCTGGTGGATTTGAACTGCCAGCCTTTTGGTTAGCAGCTGTAGCTCTTAACCACTGTGCCACCAGGGTTTCTAACCACAGGTATAAGGATTAGGATTTAACAACGTGTATTTTTGGGTACCCTGATGGTGCAGTGGTTAAGCACTCGGCTGCTCACCGAAAGGACAGCAGTTCAAACCCACCAGCCACTCCGCAAGGGGAAAGATGTGGCAGGCTGCTTCCGTAAAGATTTACAGCCTTGGAAACCCTATGGGGTAGTTCTCCTTTGTCATACAGAATCACTATCAGTCAACGGCAGTGGTTTTTTTTTTCTTTTTTTCTATTTTTGGGGGACGTCTTCAATCTATAGCAGCCGTCCTGATGATGTCCCTCCCCTGTCCCCACAGCGGCTGGCCAATTCCAAGGCCCACACTTCCCGCTTTATCAGTGCCAACCTGCCTTGTAACAAGTTCAAGAACCGCCTGGTGAACATCATGCCCTACGAGAGCACGCGGGTGTGCCTGCAGCCGATTCGGGGTGTAGAGGGCTCCGACTACATCAATGCCAGCTTCATCGATGGCTACAGGTGCCGCGCCGCCCCAGGAGGGTCTCAGTCTGGCCCACAGGGAGCCTCCAGTCTTGTGTGCGAGCCAGAGCAGGGCAGAGGGGGCTGAGGCCTTGCCTAAACCCGTGTTCTCTCCCGGGGCCAATTCTGCCTGCTGGGAGACCTTGGGCGATGTCTGGAGACGTTTGGGGTTGGCACAGCTGCAGGGCGGGTGACAAGTGGGCGGAGATCAAGGATGCTGCTCAACATCCTACAGCACACAGGGTCTCCAGCCCCGAGGAGGATCTGGTCCCAATGTCCACAGTGCCAGGTGGAGAGACCCTGCCTGGCGGAGGGCAAAGGCCTGGGGATGAGAACTCGAACCTTCCAAAGAACTGAAAGGAGTTGAATAGTGCTCAGACAGGCTGGCGGGAGTGGGCGAGACAGGCCAGTGGACAGAGTCTTGCAGATGTCACCAAGTGGTTTGGGATTTATCCTGAGGCTGATGGTTCCCCACATGCAAAATGGTGACTGTGAGGGTTGGCCGAGATGGGCAGCGGCAGCCGTCCCGGTGAGAATAGGTTGGGTGGCTGCCATGGGGTCCTGGCTTGGTCCTGACCAGCCCAGTGGCTTCCGGACACTTCCATGGGGGCCTGGGCCTCAGTCTCCCCAATGGCTCTGGGCTTACACACGTCACCCTGCAGGCAGCAGAAGGCCTACATCGCTACGCAGGGGCCACTGGCAGAGACCACGGAGGACTTCTGGCGTATGCTGTGGGAGAACAACTCCACCATCGTGGTCATGCTGACCAAGCTGCGCGAGATGGGCCGGGTGAGTGGGGGCGGGGTGGGGCGGGGGAGTGGGAGACCAGATGGGACTCCACCAGGGCTGACCGCAGCCCCCCTCTCTGCCACAGGAGAAGTGTCACCAGTACTGGCCGGCTGAGCGCTCCGCCCGCTACCAGTATTTCGTGGTGGACCCCATGGCAGAATACAACATGCCTCAGTATATCCTCCGGGAGTTCAAGGTCACAGATGCCCGGGTGAGTGTGGGGACGGATTGCAAGGAGGAGCTGGAGCCAGGCCAGCCTGGAAAGTCTGCTGAACATTCCCTTAGTGATCTGGAGAGAGCTTCTCTGGTTGGTGGTGGAAGCAAAGGCCTGGGGGTCAGAATTGGGGGCTGGGAGGAAGGAGGGGTGAGTGGACAAGTTGGCCGATCACTTCAACCAGAAAGTGGGTGGAAGAGATGGCCATGTCCCTATGCAAACTCTGTAGCATCACCACTGGAGTGTGTGAGACCACTCACTAAGGAATGTGGCCCAAGGGGATCATGTGAAAAGGTAGTGAATAGGGCATTTCCCTGGAGGCAACAACCTGTGGCTTGAGGGAAGAGGATGGTGTTAGAGGTTGGCAGTGAGGTGGGGAAACTTTATGAGATTCATAGTTAAGAGTGGTGGAAGATGGGATGGAAAATGGACAGTATTGGGTGGTGGGGGAGTGGAGGGTGAACGATGAAGACTGACAGTGGAAGGTGGTCTTGTTGGGTGACAGGATCCAAGTTAACGGTGGGAGAGGAGATTAGAGAATGCAGGAGTGGGATGATGGGAGACAGGGAATGTCAAGTGACGATGACACCAGTGGATGGTGAACTCAGTTTGACGAGTGAACAGCAATAGTGCTGTGGGTGCTGCAAAATGGTGCCACTGTATTGGTGAACTATGGGATTGGGGAAGGGTGAATGCTGAGTGTCAGGGAATGGAAAGTCAGTGGAAGACGGCACTGTTGAATGGTGTTGGAGGGTGAACAAGCATGGCAGGAAGATGGGACGGGACCCTAGGACGTATGGATATCAGAGGATGGAGAATGCCAATAGAACATGGAACTGTGGGTCAGTGAAGGGTGATGAGTTATCAGTGGTGGATGAGGAAGATGGGATTGAAGTCAAGGCAAATGTTTGACCAGCAGCAGGTGGAGAAAATCAATGGAAATTGCCTTTGAACAGTGGATGATGAACAATGAGTGGTCAGTGGTAGGAGGCAGTGCTGTTGGGTGGTGGAGGATGGAGACCATCAGGGTGAGATGGCATCAGTGGATGGCAAACAGTGGTAGAAGATAATGATGTTGGATGGTGCCATTTTGATGGTGGAGAATGTGATTGGAAAAGAGCAGGTGTTGGGTAAAGAGGGATGGAGAATGTCAGTGGAAGACGGTACCCTTGGATGGTGAAGAGTGGTGAGTGCCACTGGATCATGAAGGATGGAAGATGTCAGAGGATGATGGTGGGAAGATGGATTGGAGAGAGGAATGTTTGGGGGTGGGGAGTGGATAGAGAAGGTCAAGGATGATGACTTACTGGTGGTGGATGATGGGATTTGGGAGGTGGTGGTGTGGGATGATGCTTGGTGCTCTGAGATATAGTACACAGTACAGAGTGGAGGATGACAGAGCATCGTGGTGATGGACATAGGGACTGAGAAGAGGAGGTTGGGTGGCAGGGGATAGAGAATCTCACTGGAAAGCTGCAAGCTGGGATGGTGCTGGATGGAGGAGGGTGGTGAATGGGATTGGAGGTGTGGAGAGAGGAATGGTTGGGTGATGGACAATGTGTAAATTGGTGTCTACCTCAGTGTCCTAGCGCTGCTGTAACAGAAACATTCTAAGTGTGTGGTTGTAAAGAACAGAAATTCATTCTCTCACAGCTGTGGAGGCTAGGAGTCCAGATCTCAGCCATGTCAATTCCTCCTGTGAGCCTCTTTCCTAGTTTCTGGTGTCTGTTGGCATTCCTTGGCATCTGTCTTCCTCCTGTGTGTGTCTCTGTATCTTTTCTGCTCTTTTTGTAACAAAGAAGGGATTAGGTTTAGGACCCACCCTACTCTGCTATGACCTCATTAACAACAAAAGAAAACCCCTATTTCCAAATGGGGTCATATTTATAGGTACAGAGATTAGGATTTCAACACGTATTTGGGGGTGACAGAATTCAGTCCATAACATTTGACCCTTTGGCCCCCTAAAATTCATGTTTTTCCTACTTACAAAACAGATTCATCCCATCACATCATTCCGAAAAGTCTTAACCCAATCCAGCATCAACTCTAAGTCCAAAATCTCAGGATCATCTAAATCAATTATTGATGATACTCTGGGTGTGTTCCATCCTGGGGCAAAATTCCTTTCCATCTATGATACAGGCAAAGGTAGACATTCTATTACAAATGGGAAAAATCAGAGGGAAAGAAGGGGGTCATGGATACCAAGCAAGTCCAAAACCCAGCAGGGCACATCTCATTAGCTGTCAAGGCTTGTAGATAATCCTCTCTTCTCCAGGCACTTCTGGGCAGTGGTCCCTCTCTTCAGACTGAGTGTCGAATGACCATGGTCTCTGGATTCTGGGTGGAGGCCCCTTGGCCCTGGGTGTCAGGCCCACCCAGTCAACTCTGGGTGGCAACCCCACTCTTTGAAACCTAGGTGGTAGCCCCACCCTTTGAAACTAGAAAGCAGTAGCCCTGGCCCCCACACTCACACCCCCATGCTCCTTACAACAATCCTGCTGGTTTCTGAACTGGTCCGTTTCTTTTTTTGGAGGACAACAGATGTTCACAACCAAGTAGCTCCATTAGCCCATTTCCTGTCTGTAACACTCCAGCAGGCAGACAGCTTCTTTCCTTTCATCTTGTCTCTGTCCCTTTAAGTCTAAGCTGACACGACTCTTGCTGAAGTTGTTGAATAGATCCATCAGTCACAGGCCTAATCCGTTTAATGAAAAACTTTACATCCTCAGTGGAAGTTCCTGGACAAGCTTTCTCAGTTCGTACAACAGAATTTCCCACATTTCTGCACAGTTCATTTCTAAGTGTCTCTCTCTGCTCCCACATTTTACTATAAGCACCAAGGAGAAACCATGTCACCCCCTTAAGAGCTTGCTTAGAAATCCCCTCATTTAAATATCCAAGCTCATCACTTCCAAGTTACTACCTTCCACAAAACATTCAGACATAATTCAGACATGTTCTTTGTCACTTTATAACAAGGATTGCCATCCCTCTAGCGTCTAATCACTTGTTCATCATTTCCTTTTAAAGCCCCACCAGAAGCACAATTAACATTCTTATTTCTAGCAACGTTCTGTTCATGGCACTTGACACTTTCCCTGCAGCTCTCAATTTTCTCTGAGCCCCCGCCAGCCTCGCCCTTAATGTCCGTAATTTTACCAGCAGTCTCGGCTCTTATGATCAAGTACAAGATTCTTCCAGCTTTAACTAAGCCTGTTGCCGCTGAGTTGACTCTGACTCATAGCAACCCTATAGGACAGAGTAGAACTGCCCCATGCAGTTTCCAAGGAGCAGCTGGTGGATTCAAACTGCTGACTTTTTGGTTAGCAGCTGAGCTCTTAACCACTGCACCACCAGGGCTCCAGCTCTTATCCAATAATGCCAGAGCCTCTTCCACATTTTTGGTATTTGTTCGAGCGGCACCCCCACTCTTGGTACCAAATCCTGACTTAGTTCTAGTGCTGCTATAACAGAACTACCACAAGTGGGGGGCTTTCAAGAACAGAAATTTATTTTCTCACAGTTTTGAGCCTAGGAGTCCAAACTGGGGTCTCGGCCAGGTCGATTCCTTCTGTGGGCTTCTCTTCTAGATTTTGGTGTCTGCCAGCGTTCATTGGCCTCTGTCTTCCCCGTGTCTCTGTGTCTGTTCTGCTCTTTTTGTAACTCAGAAGTGATTAGGTTTAGGGCCCCCCACTCTGGTATGACCTCATTACCATAACAAAGCAAATCTCTTTCTGGCTCAATCACTAGAAAAGCACAATCATGGTTGGTAAAGGAGAGGGTCAGCGAAAACAAGGGAAACCCTCCATCAGATGGATTGATGCAACAGCTACAGCGGTGGACTCAAACGTACCGATAACTGTGAGAATAGCGCAGGGCTGGGCAACGTTTTGTTCTAGTACAGTAAGCTCACCGTCAGTGGGAGTCAAGTCTGCAGCAGCTAGCAACAACATTCCCAAACAGGGTCATATTTCCAGGTTCAGGGGTTAGGATTTCAGCACCTATTTCGGAGGGGACCCAATTCAATCCGTAACATCATCCTTGGGCAGTAAGGATAGGATTGGAGCCTCGCAATGGAAGATAGTCCGTTAGGTGGTGAAGGACGATGAGTTGCCATAGTGGATGGGGGCAGTGTGTGACAGTGTGATTAGGGAATGGGGAAGAATGGAGGGTGGGGTTGGCGGGGACAGCGACACAACCTCGGCCAACGCTGGTGTTGATAGCCAGACTGGGCTGTCCCCATTCCAGGACGGCCAGTCCCGGACTGTCCGGCAGTTCCAGTTCACGGACTGGCCGGAGCAGGGCGTGCCAAAGTCAGGGGAGGGCTTCATTGACTTCATCGGCCAAGTGCATAAGACCAAGGAGCAGTTTGGCCAGGACGGCCCCATCTCCGTCCACTGCAGGTGAGCGGCCCCTCGTGCCCCAACCCCTTGCCTGCCTGGGGAAACTGTGGCCGAGCATGGACAGCCCCAGGCTCTTTGAGACCCCGGGGAGTCCGGCCACCAGCTTGGGGTGCCCACTCCTGACCACTGTGCTCCCCACAGTGCTGGCGTGGGCAGGACAGGCGTCTTCATCACGCTCAGCATCGTGCTGGAGCGGATGCGGTACGAGGGCGTGGTGGACATTTTCCAGACGGTGAAAATGCTGCGGACCCAGCGGCCGGCCATGGTGCAGACGGAGGTGAGGGGGGTGCGGAGGGAGATACCCCTGCTGCCCTGAGCTTCAGTTTCTTCCTCTGGGAGATGGTAACAGGCCCTGAAACACTTCCCAGATTGGAAGACAGGGATTAGTCAACTCTTTTGACACATGGGAGTCCCTGGGAGGTGCATCGGTGAATGCGCTTGGCTGCTCACCAGAAGATTAGAGGTTTGAGTCCACTTCAAGGTGCCTCAGAAGAAAGGCCTGGCAGTCTGCTTCCAGAAGGTCACAGCCATTGAAAACCCTGTGGAGCAGTCTACTCTGACACATGGGCAGTTGCTATGAGTCAGAACGACTTGATGACAACTGGTTGGTGGTTTTGACCCATAAGGAGACTGAGGTCCAGAGCCAAGACGTGTCACTTGCTGTGACAGGGATGGGTCTGTCCTGGCCCCCAAATCATGGCAAGTTCACAGCTGAGCCAGGACCCTGCCCTGGGTCTTACCGGTGAAACACCCACAGATGGTAAAGTTCAACCCCTCCCTGATGTACAGATGGGGAAGCTGAGGCCCAGAGCAGGCAGACTTCCCTGGGCTCACCCTCATGTGGGGCACACTTAACACCATCCTCAGAGCTCATCCATCTCTGGGGAGACAGAGCTAGAGTTACGGACTCCCAGCCCCGAGGGGATGGCTGAGCTGCCGAGTCATAAAAGATGAGGAGGGTTCTCCAGGCGGAGGGCACAGCCTGTGCAAAGGCAGGAGATGTGAAGCTGCCTGCTGTGTTTGGAGACCCCCAGAGAGTGCCTTGGAGCCCTGGTGGCACAGTGGTTAAGAGCTCGGCTGCTAACCAAAAGGTTGGCGGTTGGAATCCACCAGCAGCTCCTTGGAAACCTTGCGGGGCAGTTCCACTCTGTCCTGTAGGGGCGCTGAGTTGGAATCGACGGCAACTGGTTTGGTTTGGTTTTTTAGAGAGTGCCTTGGGGACTGAAGGGGCTCCCCGCAAGAGATACACCGGGGGCCCAAGAGCCTGGCTGGCCCCTGAGGGTGATCGGGAGCCCTGGGAGGCGTTAGAGCAGCAAGGCACTAACCGAGCTCCCCCTGCCCCCGCAGGACGAGTACCAGTTCTGCTACCAGGCGGCGCTGGAGTACCTTGGGAGCTTTGACCACTATGCAACCTAAGCCATGGCCCCCCGGCCCGACTCCACCGGCCCCGGACGCCTCTGCCCGTGCCGGATGGGACCCAGAGGCCAGGCCCCCAGCGGGCAGGGCAGGAGGCGGCGACTGCATCTCGGCACGGTCCCCGGGGATGACGCGGCCCCTCAAGCCCCCTGCACGGCCCCGGCTGCTGCCTTCGAATACTTGGCACATTCCTCATTTCCTTCCAATTCCAAAACAAGAGATTCCGGGGTGGGGGGTGGGGGGACGGTGAGCAAACAGGGGCGCTCCCCAGAAGCAAGAGGAGGGCAGGCCGTTCCCCCCAGCGGGGGGCTGCCGGACTTGGGGGGCAGAAATCCGCTTTCTCTTTAGCTCTCAGTGTGACTGTAACCAGTTTGTTTGTTTTTTTAAATAGTGTTTGTTTTGTTTTTTTTTTTAATTGCCCTTTTTTTAAAAAAGAAACCAACCAACAGACCGCCAGTCTCCGGGTTTAAAACGAACAACTTCGCGTATTCGTATTCTGTTCAAGACAGTTTATTTTTTCAACGCAGACATTTCTCCTATGTGATGGCCGACGTCCACCAGGACACCCCGTCCGCTTGCTTTTTTCCTACCGTCGGAAGGTGTGCCTCATTCACGTAAGGACCGAACGTTCCTTCGCACCTTTTTTACTTTCTCTCTTCATTATTTCGTTTTTAAATTAAATTCTCAGACGTATCAAGGACAGCTCTGAGGGTAGGGCAGTGAGGGGGCCTCAGGGGGGCCGGGTCTCCAAGCAGCCACAAGGACACTGCTACGGGGAAGACCAAAGCAGCCACCGGAGCCCCCATCTCCCGCCCCCAAGGAGGGGGCCGAAGAAAACAGAGAGGTTCCCGCTTCCTTGGGGAGATGGGGCCGTGGGCTGCCCTGGATCAGGGACCCTTCTTCCTGGGACTTTGGGGCAGTTTTGGGGCAAATACAGACGGACGGGAACCCCCCCCCCAAAAAATCAAGTGAGTTTTTCTCTTTGTACAAGAGCAAATCTACCGTTGCTTTCCATACTGTTTATTCAAATGGAAGCAGCTGGGTGGTTTTCCCACCTCTGTGTATGTAGATATATCGACTTTGTATTAAAGGAAAATTGTCTGACCCCTGCCAGTGGTGGTGTCATTGTTGAAGCCCCCCGCCCCCCCCAACATGTCCTGTCCCATCCCTGGGATGGGCGGGGGGCTGGAGAGCTGGCTCTCATTTGGTGGTGTTCACTAAACAGTGCTCTGGGGAGTTGGCCCAGAGAGGTGGTGCTGCTGTGCCGCAGGTCAAACTGCGAACAGGTGGCCAACGTGGGATTTGAACTCTGAACACTACTGATCCAGAACTCAAGCTCTGGCCCTGCAGGGGCTGCCTCGTTTTTTTGCTGATAATAGTGACCATAATTGAGCATCTGGAGTGGGCTAGGCCCTCTGAGATGGAGAGTCATCATCAGCCCAGTCTACAGATGGGGAAACTGAGGCTCAGAGAGGGTCAGGCACCATCGCAAAGTCACACAATAAGTATGAGTTAGAGCTGGATTTGTACCCCAGTCAGTCTCACCCACTGCCCCAAACACCACACTGGGCTGCGTTTTTCTCCAGAAGGGCCTGGTAATGGGAGCTGAGACCACAGAGGGATGCACTGGGCTCCTTCCCAAGCTCTAGGCCCCTCGAGGAATGGACCCCTCCTCTGAGCCAAAGTCAGGACCCTGGGGGAGGGAGAGTCATGTTGTCTACACCCTTTTCTGATTCCCTTCCCCCTCTGGCAGAGGAGCCAGACATGGAGCAAAAGATGCCCCCCCCACCCCCACCCCCCAGTCACAGAGAAGGTCCAGGGACAAGAGGCGTGGTCTTAGGCCAGAGGAGCAGCCCAGGAAAGAGTGGGGCCACACCTTTTAGAAACAAGCACATCGAGCAGGCAAAAGAATGAGCATAAATACAGAGATGTGACTAACACTATTACTATAAGTTAATGAGCTTAGTCAAATTTAGAAAACGCTATATCCCTCCCTAAAATTCTCAAACACACAGGGAACATTTATAAAAAGCAACAGTAGAGAGCTTCACACATTCCAAGAAACAAGCATCAGATAAGATACCCTGATTTGGGCCCAGAGGAGTAGATGCTGCAATAAAGTTAGCCACCCCTGAAAAGGCCTACAACCACAAATTTTAAAACACATTTCTAAATAAGCCATGGGTTAAAGATGGAGTCAATGGAAATGAACAGTTTTTAAAACTAGACAGCAATTACTCAAATAGAACATTTAGTACATTATGAAATGAAACCTGTGGGATGTAGCCAAAGTAGTACCCAGAGGACGAATCATAGCCTGGAACCCTTTTTTTTTTTTTTTTTTTTTTTAATTAGGGAAAAAAAATTCAAAGTAAATACACGTGAAAAATAACAACCAAGCTTTCAATTCAAATAACTAGGAAAGAATAAGATAACCCAAATAAAATGAAAAATTGGACATTAGTCAACTCTAATGGGGCACTTTTGAGGTTGTTGCCTTGCATTAACAAAATCAAAAACTTTCTTTGAAAACACCAAAAGTAGATAATTCTTAGGCAGGTACTATCAAGGAAAAAAAGTACAAATAACACCAGGAAAGCCACAAGAAAAGCATATAAACTACAGATGGAGGTATTTGTTAAACTGTAAGATGAGTGTCAGGGGGCCAAAGAGGAAACAGACTGGACAGGGAGGGACAGTGGGGAGCAATGGCAGAACTGGAGTTAAAATCTCTTCCCCCACTCTGGGAAGGACAGGCAGTGAAGAGGGAAAAAGAGGGAGAAGGGCCATGTAGGGACTATATTTAATAGCTCCTGAGTTCTGAATTCAAAAATTGGAGGGAGATGGAGTAACAGGAAGAAGGAAAGTCAGGAGTAGGAGGAGGATGTGGAATATGTGGCTAATTGCCTCCATGAACAACTGCCTCCTTTGCCATGAGACCAGAAGAACTGGATGGTGCCCAGCTACCATTAGCGAACATTTTGATCGAACAGTCTGTGGAAGAATTCTAATCAAAAGGGGGAGAAACATGGAACAGAATTCAAATGCTCATAGAATCCAGACATCTGGAGCATTGAGGCTGGCAGAACCCTTGAAGTTGTTAAACCAAAAATATCCCCTGAAGTCTTCTTTAAGCTAAGCAATAGTTTACCTTAATAGTAAGGAACGTCTGCCATGAATGTTGTGCTCTTTTAAGAGCTATATGGGATCAAGTTGAAAATAGCAATTCGGAAGATTAGATAGGAACATTAGGGGGCAGGGAGTTTATGTTAAGGGGGGAGGAACAATTCAGAAAAGCTGAGTGAGAAGTGTACCACTTGAAGACTGTAATCAATGTCACTGAATTGCACATGGAGAAATTGCTGAATTGGTGTATGTTCTGCTGTGTATATTAACAACACACACACAAGAAAAGAATCTTAACAGGGTGAGAGGGATCAACTTCGTGACAGGTTGTGGATAAAGGGGACAAAAAAGTCAGACCCTGGGAAGGCGGAGCCAAGATGGCAGAGTAGTCAGACGCCTCTGGTGGACCCTCTTACAACAAAGACCCGAAAAAACAAGTGATTCGATTATATACGGTAATCTGGGAGCCCTGAACATCAAAGGCAGAGTTGAGGAACTGGAGTGAGTGGCAGGGGGAGGGAGAGACAGTTTGGAAGCAGCGAGGTGTTGCCGGACCTGACCTGCTGAGAGCCTGAGCCCTTCGGGCCTGAGTAGCTCTGGGGTGAGCGGTGAGGCAGGCAAGTCGTGGTGCTCAGGAGGCACGTTTTCCGCACCCGGAGGGACCCAGCGCCAAACAGTCTACATGGCCACCCAGAACCAGTAAGCAGCAGCCCTCATCTGGGAAAGATAAGTACTTGGGTACGGCTTACCACACGGATCAAAAACACCCCCTTAGGGAAAAACGTCTCTCCTGTTTACCTCCCCACTCCCTGCTCTGCACTGGGTCCTGGACCGGCTTCAGCAATTGCCGAGTCCCCTGGGCCAGAAGTAGGAGCCGTCACATGCCCTGAGCCATTCTCCCAGCCTTGGAGAGTGAAAAAATTAACAAATGGGAAAAAATAAACTGCCGGCTCCCCTAAGTCAGGAACCCAGGGTAGGCACAGCTCCTTTGCCTAGGCACAGGCATAAGGGATCCACAGACTGTGAGTGCCTTTCCCCTGCATAGACTTGTGTGGACCCATCTCAACAGCGTAGGCCCTCATTACCGCAGTACAACAGGGTAGATACTGAAACTCTAACTTCAACTGTTTCAGCTGTGAAGTGGCAGGTTCTCAACATTTGACACTGCTCTCCCCATTAAGCAGGGTCTTCACCTACCCACATCAGGGGCCTGAGGACTGGAGGCTCCACCCATGCCACCTAGCCACCTGTGACAGGTGCCCATGAATAAGAGGTGCCCCCCAGTCCTTACAGCCAACAGCATTAGGTGCTCATAGTTCGGCTGCAAAACCCACCCACCTACACGCTCAAGGGAACAGGGACAAGCCTTCTTCCTGGACACTCAGGGGCGGCCGTCAGCCCCCTGCCGTGCTCAGAGTGTGTCCCCCTTCTGCAGCCAGATGCCTGTGCCTACACCAATCACCCATGCCTAAGACTGTAAGTGAGAGCCTACACCGCACACTTGGTGGCTGTTTACCTGGGCACCTGAGCTGAATCCATACAGGAGAACTGGGTGGACTCCTGAGCTCACATACCTAGTAACAGATCTAACCACCTGGTGACAGGACATTAGAGCTTCAAAGTTGCCAATAATCAAAATAGCTCACGTGAGCAGCCTATTTGGGTATATGAAAACAAAACTTGAAGCTAGGACACAGTAAGCAAACAAATAAATATAATAAGTTATTGACGCCTCGGAGACAACAATCAATATCAAATCACATAGAGGCAATCCATGATGGCTTCAGCAAGTTCCCAAAACAAAGAATCTAGAAATTTTCCAGAGGAGGAAAATTTCTTGGAATTACCAGAGGCAGAATACAAAAGATTAATATACAGAACTCTTCAAAAAATTAGGAAGGAAATTAAGCAAAACACAGAATACACAATAGAAGAAATTAAATAGAGAAGAGCATAATGACAAATTTAACAGACTGCAAGAATCCATAGAGAGACCGCAATCAGAAATCCAGAAGATTAACAATAAAATTTCAGCATTAGACAACTCAATAGAAAGTCATAGGAGCAGAATTGAGCCAATGGAAGTCAAAATTAGTGAGATTGAAGATAAAGCATTTGACACTAACTTATGTGAGAAAAGATCAAATAAAAGGATTTAAAAAAATGAAGAAACCCTAAGAATTATGTGGGACTCTATCAAGAGGAATAACCTATGAGTGATTGGAGTACCAGAATGGGGAGGGGGGAGCGGTAACAGAAAATAGAGAGAATTGTTGAAGATTTGTTGGCAGAAAAGTTCCCTGATATCATGAAAGATGAGAAGATATCTATCCAAGATGCTCATCGAACCCCACATAAGGTAGATCCCAAAGAAAGTCACCAAGACATACTACAATCAAACTTACCAAAACCAAAGCTAAAGAGAGAATTTTAAGAGCGGCTAGGGATAAACAAAAACTCATCTACAAAGGAGAGTCAATAAGAATAAGCTCGGACTACTCAGCAGAAACCATGCGGGCAAGAAGGCAATGAGATGACATATATAAAGCGTTGAAGGAAAAAAATTGCCAGCCAAGAATTATATATCCAGCAAAACTGTCTCTCAAATATGATGGCAAATTTAGGACATTTCCTGATAAACATAAGTTTAGGGAATTTGCAAAAACCAAACCAAAGTTACAAGAAATACTAAAGGGAGTCCTCCGGTTAGAAAAGCAATA
>NW_004443993.1:9957277-9959559 GCF_000243295.1 Trichechus manatus latirostris
GCTTGCAAGCGGCCATCTAAGATGCATCAATTGGTTCCAATCACCTGGAAAAAAGGAGAGTGAGGAACACTAAAGACACAAGGAAAGTATTGGCCCAAGAGACAGAAAGGGCCACATAAACCAGAGACTTCATCAGCCTGAGACCAGAACTAGATGGTGCCCGGCTACCACCAATGACCGCCCTGACAGGGAACACAACAGAGAGTCCCTGATGGAGCAGGAGACAGGTGGGGTGCAGAACTCAAATTCTTGTAAGATGACCAGACTTAATGATCTGACTGAGACTGAAGGAACCTCGGAAAGCATGGCCCTGGATTCTCTATCAGCCCAGAACTAAAACAATTTCTGAGGCCAACTCTTCAGACAAGGATTGGACTGGACTGTGGGACACAAAATGATACTTGTGAGGAGTATGTTTCTTAGCTCAAGTAGATACAAGAGACTAAACGGGCAGCTTCTGTCTGGAGGTGAGATGGGAAGGCAGAGAGGGTTAGGAGCTGGTTAAATGGACAAGGGGAATCGGGTGGAAAGGAGGAGTGTGCTGTCACAGTATGGGGAGAGCAATTAGAGTCGCATAACAATGTATGTATAAATGTTTGTGTGGGAAAAAAAGAAAAGTCAGACTCTGACCCAGGCCTGGTCTTACCTGAGCCATCTAAGACTTTACCAAAAGGCTACTCTAGCTGGAAAACTCTTATTCAATTCTCAAAGCCCAGTCCTAAAAGCTCCTCTAAGAAGGCAACCCTTATTTCCCTCCTGAGCTGCCTGAGTCTCAGGTCCATCCCTCTAGCCAAACCCCGGTCCCACTGAACTTGGAATATCTGAATAAGGGTCTTTAACTCATGCTCTCCTGACTGGAAACTGGACAAACAGGGTCATCAAGAAAACACAGTGTAGTGTGTACATGATCCTCAGTGCTGTGGTTCAGCCTGCGATCCTCATGGCTGGGGTGGGGGTAGCTGGTGGCAGGCAGAAGTTTATCTGAAGGCTTCTAGAAGAGGGAGCCCTAAGGATTTGACTCACCTCACAGATACGACCATCAAGACTCGGAGCATCTACAATTGCCTTGGCCCTACCGCAGGATACCATACATCCATCCCATTTATTGAGTACCTATACTGTATGTTTGGCTCACACAATCTCATTTAATTCTTCCAACAATGCACCACTGGACAGATGAGAAAATTGAGGCTCAAAGGAATTAGGTCTCTTACACAAGATCACACAGATGGTAAGTGATGGAGCCTGGACTTGGGCCCAGGTCTTCCCGTCTCCAGAGGCCTTAGGGAGGGAGTTAAGGCATCTGGGAGCTCTGCCTGCCCATGGTCAGCATCGGCAGCACATGGTGGCCCCAGGACAGGAGGGACAGAGCCTAGAGCAGAGCCTCATCCCTACCACCAAAGATCTGTCAGGGGCCAAGGCCTCTGAGTGCTCTGAAAATGCAAATGTCCTGGATGATTACAGACTCCATCACTAAAAACATGACTTAAAAATGTTTAAAGCACGCATCTACCCTGAGACCAGAAGAACTAGATGGTGTCCAGCTACCACTACCAACCATTCTAATCAGGGCCACAATAAATGAGCCCTGATATAATGAGAGAAAAATGTGGAACAGACCTAAAATTCCTTAAAAAAAAAAAAAAAAAACAGAACTACAGAACTGGTTGAGACTGGAGGACTCTCTGAGACTATTGCCCTGAGATAATCTTCAAATCTTGGACTGAAACTAATCCCTGGGGTCATTTTGTAGCTAAATAACAAATTGTCTCAAAAAATAAAGAATACCACCAGTGAGTAGTGTGGTTCTTTAAAAAAATCATCTATATGAGACCAAATGGTCATCGATTACTTTAAAACAAAGATAAGAAAGTAAGGGGGCAGGGAAACTAGATTAATGGAAACGGAACAACCAGAACAGAAATACTGAGAATGTTCATGCATTGTGAAGGATGTAACCAAAGTCACTGAACAACTTGTGTAGAAATTGTTGAATGGGAATCTAAACTGCTGTGTAAACCTTCACTAAAAACACAATAAAGCATTATTTTTTAAATGAGAGAGAGAGCACACACACACAAAAATGTTTAAAGCAAAAACATCCACAGGAGAAATGGACAGAACCACAGTTGTGCTGGGAGACTGAGCCCAGCTCTCAAGAACCAAAAGGCCAAGCAGACAAAATAATAAGAGTCTTACACAGCTTATAAAGACAATGCTCTACATTCTACCTTGGTGAGTAGTGTCTGGGGTCTTAAAAGCCTGTGAGCAGCCATCTAAGA
>NW_004443993.1:9960405-9989067 GCF_000243295.1 Trichechus manatus latirostris
TGATCAAATAGATATGTGTAAGACTTTTGTATACAACAAAAAACATACATTCTTTCCAAACACTTGGAGCCATCACAAAATGGACCAAATAAGGAGCCCTGGTGGCACAGTGGTTAAGCACTCAGCTGCTAACTGAAAGGCCAGTGGTTCAAACCCACAAGCGGCTCTGTGGGAGAAAGACCTGGTGATCTGCTCCCATAAAGATTACAGCCTAGAAAACTCTATGGAGCAGTTCTACTCTGTCACATGGGTTGCTGTGAGTAAAAAATCGACAGCACCCAACAACATTAGACCACAAAGGAAAGCCAAACATTCAGACCTCACTATCCACAATGCAATATAATTATAAATCAATGACAGCATAGCTTCTTGAATCCATATGATTGGAAATGTTGAAACATAAATTACAAGATATTGAAAACTGAGTGATGACAGCATGGCAAATTAAAACCTGTGGGATGCAACCAAAAATGTACCCAGAGGTAAATTTAAAGTCTTAAGTGCATTTATGGGGGTGGGGGAGGGAAGATACTGAAAATAAGTGAAATAAGCAGCCAAAGCAGTACTCAGAGGCAAAGTTGTAGCCTTATATGAATTTATGAGGGAAACAAACTCATTAAGCTTTCAAGCATCTACAAAAAAAAAATAATAAGCCCAAGGAAATCCACAGGAAAACATTATCAAAATCAGACATTAATGAAATAGAAAAGTACAGCAGCATCAACAATAAACAGCAAGGAGAAACCACGTGGTGCCTTTAAGACTTTGCTTGGAAGTCTCATCAGCCAAATATCCAAGTTCTTCACTTACAAGATCTACTTTCCACAGAACATTCAAACATAATTCAAATTCTTTGTCACTTTATGGCAAGGATCACTTTCTCTCCAGTATCCAACCACATGTTCATTATTTTCTTTTAATGCCTCACCAGAAGCACATTTAACGTCCACATTTCTAGCAACATTTTGTTCATGGTGATAGAAGCTTTCTCTACAGGATTCCTATTTCTTTTTGAGGTCTCATCAAAATTGCCCTTAATATCCATAATTCTATCAACAGTCTCTTCAAGGCAATCTAGGTTTTTACTATCAAGCACATCAAAATTCCTCCAGCCTGTACCCATTATCCATTTGCAAAACCACTTTCACAATGTAGGTATTTGTTAGAGTAGCACCTCACTTTCTGGTACCAAATTGTATCTTGGTTTCCTGGTGCTGTTATAACAGAAATATCACAAGTGGATGGCATTAAAGAACAGAAATTTATTTTCTTGTACTTCTGGAGGCTAAAAGTCCAAATCAGGGTAGCAGCTGTGTCAATTCCTTCCTTGTTGTTAGTCCTATGCGTTCCTTAGTTCCTTTGCGATCCTCACATGGTATCTGTCTTCCCCCATTTATGTGTGTGTGTCTCTGTGTCTATGCTGTTCTTTATATGACTCAGAAGTGATTAGATTTAGGATCCACCCTACACCTGTGTGACTTCAAATGACTGATTGAATGATTATATTACATTAGATTGCCTTAAGGAAAGTGATTACGTTACGTTAGATTACATTCACAGGTATAGGGGTTCAGATTCTAACACGTATTTGAGGGGGGACACAATTCTACCCATAAAAGATGGTCAAAGATCTATCCCCCATCGAAACACCTTTCCAGAGGGTTTTTCCAGTAAGTTTTGTCAAACTTGCAAGGAAGAGATGTTTACATCTTTTATAAACTATATCAGAATACAGGAGGGAAGTGGAGAGAGATGCTACCCAAACCGGACAAAGACAACCCTAGAAAAAAATAAGCCTGTACCACTTACATGCCTAGATGCTAAAAGGCTAAGAAAGTAAACCTTCTCCTCACTTATCGACTATCTCGCTGACATTTTGCATTTACAACAATAGTAAAAAAATCTACTATCTGACTATTTTACACATTAAAGATGTACGGCTGGCAGTAACGAATGCTGAGGTGCGAGGCAGAGTAACACTGGCTGTGATGGTTAAGGTTATGTGTCAACTGGGCTGGTCCATGATTCTGTGTTTTGGCAGTTATGTAATGATGTAATTTGGCAGTTATATAATGATGTAATTTGGTAATTATGTAATGATGTAGTCATCCTCCATTTTGTGATTTGATGTGGTCATCCTCCATTTTAGCATAACACCTATTTTCACATAATAACCTGGTTTCTGGAACCTAACCATGTCAATAAGTGAAGAGTGGGTGTACTAGTAATGCAAACCCATCATCTCATTAAAAGAACGTGATGTAGATCATCTCAATAGATGCAGAAAAGGCATTTGACAAGATCCAATACCCTTTCATGATGAAAACACTCAACAAGAGAGGAACAGAAGGGAAATGCCACATATAATAAAGTGCTTTTGTGAAAAACCCACAGCTAACATCATAGTCAATGGAAAAAGACTGAGAGCTTTTTCATTAAGATCAGGAACAAGACAGGGATGCTCATTCTCACCACTGCTATTCAACATCATTCTGGAAGTCTTAGCCAAGACAATTAGGCCAGAAGAAAACAAAGTTATCCAAATCAGGAAGGAGGAAGTAAAACTATCCCTTTCTATCCTTTTTCACAGATGACATGATCCTATACATTGAAACCTCCAAAGAATCCACAAAAAATCTATTAGAACAAACAAATAAATTCAGCAAGGTGGAAAGGTACAAGTCAACACCCAAAAATCAGCTGTGTTTCTATACATCAGCCATAAGCAAGCAGAAAAGGAAATTAAGGGATTATTACCAGTTACGATAGCATCTAAAAGAATAAAGTACCTATGAATAAATTTAGCCAGGAAGGTGAAAGACTTGTGCACAGAAAACTATAAAACATTACTAAAAGAAATCAAAGAAGACCTAAATAAATGGAAAGACATTCTGTGTTCATGGACTGGGAAGCTTATTACAGTTAAGATATCACTATTACCCAAAACCATCTATAGATTCAGTGCAATCCTCATCAAAATTCCAACCGCATTATTTACAGAAATAGAAAAGTCAATCCCCAAATTTATATGGAAGAGAAAGAGACCACAAATAGCTAAAATAATCTTGAAAGAAGAAGAATAAAGCAAGAGGGCTCACACTTTATGATTTCAAAACATACTCTAAAGCCACAGTAATTAAAACAGCCTGGTACTGGTATAATAACAAACATATAGACCAGTTGGAAAGGAACTGCAAGTCCAGAAATAAACTCATACATCTGTGGTCAACTGATTTTCGACAAGGATGCTAAGTCCTTTCAAGGGGAAGGAAGAATCTCTTCAATAAATGGTGCTGGGAAACTTGGATTTCCACATGCAGAAGAATGAGTCAGGATCCATACCTCACACCATACACAACAACGAATTGAAAATTGATCAAAGATCTAAATGTGAACATTAGAACCATAAAATTCTTAGAAGAAAATACAGGGACATTGCTGCGGGACCTGGTTTTCAACGATGCATCATCAGATATGACATCAAAAACCCAAGCAGAAAAAGAGAAGACAAATGGGACCTCGTAAAAATTAAATACTTTTCTTTGTTCTTCAAAGGACTTTTATCAACAAAGTGAGGAGACAATCTACAGATGGGGAGAAATTTTCAAGAACTAAAGGTCTGAGCCAAAACCAAACCCCACTGCTGTCGAGTCAATTCCGACTCATAGCAACCCTATAGGACAGAGTAGAACTTCTCCATAAGGTTTCCAAGGAGCAGCTGGTGGATTCGAACTGCCAAACTTTTGCTCAGCAGCCAAGCTCTTAACTGCTGCACCACCATGGCTACCAATAAATATGTAATGTCCAAAATGTATAAAAACTACTTCTACAACTTAACAGCAGAAAGATAAACAACCCAATCAAAAAATGGGCAGACGACTTGAACAGACATTTCACCAGAGGATATTCAAATAAGCAACAAAGCACACGAAGAGATGCTCAGTATCAGTCCTTAAACTAAACCAAACCCATTGCTGTCAAAGCGATTCTGACTCCTAGCTACCCTATAGAACAGAGTAGAACTGCCCCATAGGGCCAAGGAGCGCCTGGTGGATTTAAGCTGCCGACCTTTTGGTTAGCAGCTGAGCTCTTAACCACTGCGCCACCAGGGTTTCCTCATTGGTCATAAGGGAGATGCAAATCAAAACCAAAATGAGATCCCACTTCACCCCCACTAGGATGGCTAAGATTAAAAAAAAAAAGAAGAAGAAGAAAAAACAACAAATTGTTGGCAAGGATGTGGAGAAAATGGAACCCTCCTCCACTGCCGGTGGGAACACCAAATGGTACAGTGCTGTGGAAAATAGTTTGCCGGTTCCTCAAAAAGTTAAACAAAGAATTACCGTATGATTCAGAAATCCTGATCCTAGGTATGTGCCTAGAAGAAGAGAAGGTATGAACGCAAACTGATATGTATACACCCATGTTCACTGCAGGATAATTCACAATAGACAAAAGGTGGAAACCACCCAAATGCCCAACAGATGAATAAGTACAATGCATACATGTAGAAAATGTTGAGTTGGCAAACATTGTATTACATATATTTTTACAATTAAAAATGTAAAACTATATTAAAAACTCTTGTGCATCAAAGGACTTCATCAGTGGAATGAATTTTCCATCGATACAATGGAACATTACGCAGCAGAGAAATGGAGTCCTAATATACGCTATGACGTGAATGAACCTTGAAAACATCATGCTGAGCAAGATAAGTCAGTTGCAAAAGGACAAATGTTGTATGATCCCATTTATATGAAATAGGCCAATGTATAGAGACCAGAGTTTAAGAGTGGTTACCAGGGGTGGGAGGGAGAGGGAAAGGGGGGCGGTTCTGTGCTTCGAGTCACTGAGTTTCTGTTAATGGTGGTGGAATAATTTGAAAAAGGATAGTGACGATGGGTACACAACATGATGAACATAATCAATGTCTCTGAAATGTGCACGTGAAATATGTTGATTTGGAATGTTTTGTTATATACGCCTACTCCTTGCTTACACGCTGTCTCATTATCTGACATTTCACATTTATGACAGTAGTAAAAAATCTACTATCCTACTATTTTGCCTGTTAACGACATACATCTGGCAGTAATGAACGCCGAGGTGACAGGCAAGAGTAATGCTGGCTGTGATGGTTAAAGTTATGTGTCAACTTGGCTGGGCCATGATTCTCAGTGGTTTGGCGGTTATGTAATGATGCAATTTGGCAGTTATGTAATGATGTAGTCATCCTCCATTTTGTGATCTGATTTGACATCCTCCATTTTCACGTAACATCGATTTCACATAACGACCTGGTCTTCTAATCTAACCGTGTCGATAAGTGAGGAGTGGGTGTATAATTGTACCACAATAAAACAATATAAATAAATCAGCTACCAATAGAAAAAATTGAGAGAAAAAGAGTCACTTCAAAGCATATGATAAAAAAATTTTTTTTTCAAAACAAAGGCTCAACGAAGTAGGAGTAGAAAGGAATTTCTGTAACTTGATAAATACACTTAATAACATTGAAACGTTAGAACAGGAGTTGGAGAGACCCAAGCCCCTTGGTCTGCGCTTCAGTGCCCTCCTATCAGGGACGTTTCTCTGCCCTCTATCTCCCCAACTTTTCTCCTACCTCCGTGCTACAATCCAGCCAGACTGGATCGCTAACAACAGCAACCGTATCCTCAACCCCAGGGACTCACAAGACATCATCATCACAAAGGCAAAAATAGTTAATTTGTCAAGTTATGGAGATAACTTTCTATTCCTAGTTTGCTAAGTGTTCCTTTTGAGGTTTTTTTTTTTTTTAAATCAAATGCTTTAAGGTGATCACATTTCTAACTTCATGTTTTTCCACTGCTAGATTTTTTAAAATCAGTTCAGATATGCAAAAATGATAAAATGATAGAATGGACACCACTTATTTAACATCCAGCTTAAGGTGACAGACACCACCATAGCCAAGTGCTCAAGGTTCACGTCACTGATGGTGAGATGTGTTGACATCACTTGCCTCCTGATCAAATGCACCGAGAAAGACCGATCATCACCTCTGTGATATTCTTGCAAAAATGTACCACCTCATCTAATCATGAGAAAACATCACACAAACTCAAATTGAAAGACCTTCCCAGCCAACGCACCTCATACGCGGCCACCACCTATCTGTCCCTGGAGGCTTGCGTGTTGCTAGGATGCTGAACAGGTTTCAGCAGAGCTTGCAGACTAGGAGTAGGAAGAAAGGCCTGATGACTGACTTCTGAAAAATCAGCCAGTGAAAACCATATGGATCGCAATGGTCTGACATGCAACCAACCGATCGTGTGCATGGTGCAGGACCAGGCAGCATTTCATCATGTTGCACGGGGCAGCCGTGAGTCAGGGGTCAGCTTGACAGCAGCTAACGACAACAGTTGGGTCCTGCCCTCCTGGACGCTGCGTTCTGTGCTCAGGCAGGCAAGTGATGGAAACCACCTCCAGCTTCTGGAAGGGGGGCATTTAGTGGCAGGATGTGAGGTGGGATTTACAGAAGGGGGGACAGTAGGTTAGATGCAGCCATGGATGCTGGGGCTGGGTTGTTTGGCCTCCTGCTGTCACCCTCCCCTTATACCAAAGACTCCACCCAAACCCATGCCTGCCCCCAGGCACCTTGGCACAGGGTCAGGGACGACAAGGCTCTTTACCGAAAGACAGCATCCTGATGCCCTCAAAGCCACAGGCAGTGAGGGGGTGCCTGAAACAGAATCCAGGTGTGATTAAGCACAGGGGCTAATGTCCCAAGTGATGACCATCTGCTGCAGGACTTGCTGCAGGCTTAGAGGAGGGTGGGGCGTCCCACTGGTATCCAGCTGGACACCCTGCCACAACGACGCCACCACCAGTTGCTCTCGAGTAAAGCCCAACTCATGGCAGCCCCATGTGTGTCAGAGTAGAAATGGGCTCCACAGGGTTTTCCACGGCTGGTTTTTGGGAAGTAGATCACCAGGTCTTTCTTCCAAGGGCACCTCTGGGTGGACTCAGATCATGGGGATGGCACAAGACCAGGCAGCATTTCATTTCAGTGGTAGAATTCTTGCCGTACATGCAGGAGACCGGGTTCCCCGGCCATGCACCTTAGGCACAGCTATCACCCATCTGTCAGCGGGCGTTTGCGTATTGCTAGGATGCTGAACAGGTTTCAGTAGAGTTTGCAGACTAAGACAGACTAGGAAGAAAGGCCTGGTGATCTACTTGCAAAAATCAGCCAGTGGAAAACCCTATGGAGCACAACAGTCCGATTCGCAGCCGATCATGGGGATGGCGCAGGACCAGGCAGCGTTTCGTTCCGTTGTGCCTGTGGCAACCGTGAGTTAGGGGCTGGCTGGATTGCAACTAGTAACAACAACAGTGCTCTGTAATTTCCAAGGTTAAGTTGTTCAAGGCCACCAGCTACTACCTGGTTTTCTTGAGACATTCGCTTTCTGGGAGCATCCTCCCTCCTGGATCCCCGCCATGCTGTGAGGAAGCCCAAGCCACACAGACGCCCTGGTCGGCAGCCCCAGTTGAGTCAGTCTCTGAGTCTTCTGGCTGAAGGCTCCAGACTTCAGGGAACGAGGAGAAGCTGTCTCCACTGCACTGGGTCCCAATGACTGACCCACAGGTCAGGGCCCTGAGCACAATGTCATGACTGGAGGTTTACCCCTCTGAGTTTGGGAAGAGGATATGCAGTGATAGAAACTAAAGCAGAAGGCCAGGGTGGGGCCAGCATTAAAGACGAGTGAATGAGAACTCCAGTTCTAACGGTAACGTTTGTTTTTATTGTGGAAAATGCATCGATGTAGGCGCAACAGTTAAGCACTCAGCTGCTAATCAAATGGTTGGCAGTTCGAACCCACCCAGGGGCTCCATGGGAGAAAGACCTGGCAATCTGCTCCCATAAAGATTAGAGCCTAGGTAGGGGCAATCCTACTCTGTCACATGGGGTTGCTATGAGTCGGAATTGACTCAGCAGCACATACAAATTAAAAATTAATTTACAAAATAATATGGAAAGGAAAGGGTCCCCAGATAAACAAAGCCTTATTGAAGAAAAAGAACGAAGTAGAAGGACTCACACTACCTGACCTCAGAACCTACTATACAGCCACAGTAGTCAAAACAGCCTGGTACTGGTACAGTGACAGACACACAGACCAATGGAACAGAATCAAGGACCCAGACGTAAAGCCACCCACATACAGTCAGCTGATCTTTGATAAAGGCCCAAAGTCCATTAAATGGGGAAAAGAGAGTCTCTTTAACAAATGGTGCTGGCAAAACTGGATATCCATCTGTAAAAAAATGAAACAAGACCCATACCTCACACCATACATAAAAACTAACTCAAAATGGATCAAAGACCTAAATATAAAACCTAAAACAACAAAGATCATGGGGAAAAAATAGGGACAATGCTAGGGGCCCTAATACACGGCATAAATAGGATACAAATCGTAACTAACAATGCATGAACAACAGAGGATAACCTACATAATTGGGAGCTCCTAAAAATTAGACCCTTATGCTCATCAAAACACTTCATCAAAAGAGTAGAAAGAGAACCTACAGACTGGGAAAAAACTTTTGGCTACAACATAACTGACAAGGGTCTAATCTCTAAAATCTATAGAATACTTCAACACCTCAACAACAACAAAAAACAAACAATCCAACTAAAAAAAGGGCAAAGGATATGAACAGACACTTCACCAACGCAATATCCAGGTGGCTAACGGACACATGAAGAAATGCTCGTGATCATTAGCCTTTAGAGAAATACAAATCAAAACTACAATGAGATACCATCTCAGCTCAACATTACTGGCACTAATCAAAAAAATAGAAAGTAATAAATGTTGGAGAGGTTGTGGGGGGATTGGAACTCTTATGCACTGCTGGTGGGAATGTAAAATGGTACAGTCACTATGGAAAATGATATGGCGCTTCCTTAAAAAGCCAGAAATAGAAATACCATAGATCCACCAATCCCGCTCCTACGAATATATCCTAGAGAAATAAGAGCCATCACACGAATAGACATATGCACCTCTGTGTTCATGGCAGCATTGTCCACAGTAGCAAAAAGATGGAAACATCCTAGATGCCCATCAACAGATGAATAGATAAACTATGGTACATACACACAATGGAGTATTATGCAACGGTAAAGAACAATGATGAATCCATGCAACATCTCACAACATGGATACATCTGGAGGACATTGTGTTACGTGAAATAAGCCAATCACAAAAGGACAAATATTGCATGAGACCACTATTTTAAAAACCCAAGAAAAAAACAATCTTTAATTGTTATGAGGGAGGGAAGGGCTGGGGAGAGGAAATCGTTAACTAGATAGTAGAAAAGTATTAACTCTGGTGAAGGGAAGGACAACACACACTATAGAAGAAGACAGCACAACTTGACCAAGGCAAAGTCACAGAAGCTTCCTAGAGACATCTAAACACCTTGTGGGACCGAGTTACTGGGGCTGAGGGCTGGGGACCATGGTCTCAGGGAACATCTAGGTCAACTGGCATAACACAGTTCATAAAGAAAATGTTCTACATCCTACTTTGGTGAGTAGAGCCTGAGGTCTTAAAAGCTTATGAGCACCATCAAAGATACATCTATGGGTCCCATCCCGTCTGGAGCAAAGGAGAATGAAGAAAACCAAAGACACAAGGAAAATACCTGTCCAAAGTCCACATGAACCACAGCTTCCACCAGCCTGAGCCCAGAAGAACTAGATGGTGCCCAGCTACCACCACTGACTACTCTGACAGGCATCAATATAGAGGGTCCTGGACAGAACAGGAGAAAAATGTAGAACAAAATTCAAATTCACAAAAAAAGACCAGACTTACTGGTCTGACAGAGACTGGAGGAACCCCCGAGAGTATGGCACTCGGACACTCTGCTAACTCAGAACTGAAGCCACTCCGGAAGTCCACCTTTCAGCCAAAGATTAAAAAAAAAACAAAACCAAACCCACTGCCATCAAGTCGATTTTGACTCATAGCGACCCTAAAGGGTTTCCAAGGCTGTAAATCTTTACGGAAGCAGACTGCCACATCTTTCTCCAGTGGAGCCACTGGTGGTTTTGAACTGCTGACCTTTTGGTTACCAGTCAAGCGCATTAACCACTGTGCCACCAGGGCTCCAAAGATTAGACAGGCCCATAAAATAAACAATAACACATGTGAGGAATGTGCTTCTTGGTTCAATCAAGTGCGCGAGACCAAATGGGCAACACCTGCCCAAAATCAAAGACAAGAAGGCAGGAAGGGACAGGAAAACTGGACGAACGGACACGGGGAAACTGGGGTGGAAAGGGGGAGAGCGCTGTCACACTGCGGGGATTGCAACCAATGTCACAAAACAATTTGTGAATACATTATTGAATGAGAAACTAATTTGCACTGTCAACTTTCACCTAAAGCACAATAAAATTAAAAACAAAATTAATTTACAAAATAAAAAAGAGGTCCTTTGATGCATATCAGCTGTTAGAGGGTAAGCTGGCCCTGGGCAGAAGCAGCAGCCCACAAGGAGGCAGGCAGGACAGCCACCAGAGCTAACTCTTGCAATGACACCATTTCCCCCAGGGTCCTGCCACTATTGTAAGAGACAGCGCCATGTATTGAGTAGCCCACTTGTAGTATTTCACTATGATAAGGTACTATTATCGTGACCCTGTTCTGCAAATGAGGACACAGAGGCACAGAGAGGTTAAGTAACTTGCCCAAGGTCACACAGCCAGGAAATGGCAGAGGCAGGATTAGAACCTGGGCCTTCTGGTCCCAGAGTCTTCACTGTATTGAATAAGCATTGTGCTTGGAGCACTGAGAGTGAACAAGACATACCCCCTGCCTTCATGGGGCTGGCTACTGAGTGGGGGAGTTGTTTTTAGCTGCTGTCGAGTCGGCCTCCAACTAATGGTGATCCAGCATACAACGGGATCAGACCATTGTGCTCCATAGGGTCTTTACTGGTTGATTTTTGGAAGTCAATCGCCAGGCCTTTCTTCCTAGTCTGTCGTAGTCTAGAAGCTCCACTGAAACCTGTTTAACATCCTAGCAACACGCAAGCCTCCACGGACAGACAGGTGGTAGCTGCACATGAGGTGCATTGGGTAGGAATTGAACCCACGTCTCCTGCATGGAAAGGGAGAATTCTACCATTGAACTGCCAATGCCCCATAATAAATAATAATAGGGCTATTCAATCCCTGATCTGAAACCCTTGGGGCCAGATGTGTTTCGGAATCAGAAGTTTCCAGATTTCAAAGAGCTGATAAGAAGCACTCAGTATCTAATACCCCCAGCATGGGGTGGAGCAGCCTGCCCCACCCCCCAAATCACACACTGTAACAAAAATGGGAATATTCACAGAAATGAAACAAGGAAACAACCATGGGAGCAACAGTCAAGAAATCAAACAACACGTCCCATTGGGCAAATCTATGGCAAAAGACCTGTTTAAAATTCTAAAAAGCAAAGATGTCATTTTGATGACTAAGGTGCGCCGGACCCAAGCCCTGGTGTTTTCAATCGCCTCATATGCATGGGAAAGCTGGACAATGAATAAGGAAGACTGAAAAATTGATGCCTTTGAATTATGATGTTGGCGAAGAATATTGACTATACCATGGACTGCCAGAAGGATGAACAAATCTGTCTTGGAAGAAGAACAACCAGAATGCTCCTTGGAAGCGAGAATACCGAGACTTCAGTTCGCTTATTTGGATATGTCATCAGGAAAGATCAGTCACTAAAAAAGGACATCATGTTTGGTAAAAGTAGTCAAAAAAAAAACACAAACCTGTTGCCATTGATTCCGATTCATGGCGACCCCATGTGTTACAGAGTAGAACCGCTCCATAGGGTTTTCTTGGCTGTAATCTTACAGAAGCAGATCACCAGGGCCTTTCTTCTATAGCCCTACTGGCTGGATTAGAACCACCAACCTTTCAGTTAGTAGCTGAGGGCAAACCATTTGTGTGGTAAAGCAGTGGGTCTTTGCAAATGATGGAAACCTTCCATTAGTTGGGTTGACACAGTGGCTGCAGCAATACATTCAAACATACAAAGAATCATTAAGGGGGCGCAGGACCGGCAGTGTTTCTAGTATGTAGGGTCGCTATGAGTTGCAGCCAACAAGATGTCCCCTAACAACAACAATAATCTCACCTCTGGAAGGCAGGAATCACCTCCTCCCTAGTCTCCTGGCCTTTGTTCTCTTTCCCCACAATTTATTCTCCCTACAGCAATTAGTCTTAGTCTGGAAGCTCCGCTGAAACCTGTCCACCATGGGTCACCCTGCTGGTATTTGAAATACCAGTGGTGAAGCTTCCAGCATCACAGCAACACGCAAGCCACCACAGTACAACAAACCGACAAACTGCAAAAGACCTCTTTAAAGTGTTAAAAAGCAAAGATGTCACTTTGAGGACTAAGGTGCACCTGACCCAAGCTGTGGTGTTTTCAATCACTTCCTATGCATATGAAAGCTGGACAATGAATAAGGAAGACCGAAGAAGAATTGATGCCTTTGAATTATGGTGCTGGTGAAGAATATTGAATACACCATGGACTGCCAGAAGAATGAACAAATCTGTCCTGGGAGAAGTACAACCAGAATGCTCCTTAGAAGTGAGGATGGTGAGAATACATCTCACATACTTTGGACATGTTATCAAGGGGACAAGTTCCTGGAGAAGGACATCATGCTTGGTAAAGTAGAGGGTCAGTGAGAAAGAGGAAGACCCTCAATGAGATGGATTGACACAGTGGCTGCTACAATGGGCTCAAACATAGCAGTGATTGTGGGGATGGTGCAGGACTGGGCACTGTTTTGTTCTGTTGTCCGTAGGGTCGCTATGAGTCGGAACCAACTCAATGGCACCTAACAACACAGTGACTAGGAAATATTCTGTTGTTGCACATAGGGTTTCCATATGAGGGTGAAGATGGCACAGAGCTGGGCCATGTTTCAGTCTGTCATACATCAGGTCGCAGTGACTTGCAGCTCACTCCGTGGCAACTGGCAACAATACAGCAACTACAGTGATTATGTCTGTCTCAGTCACCTGGTGCTGCTCTAACAGAAATACCACAAGTGGATGGATTTAGCAAAGCGAAGTTTATCCTCTCACAGTCCAGTAGGCTACAGGTCCAAACTCAGGGCATCGGCTCCAGGAGAAGGCTATTTCTCTCTGTCAGCCCTGGAGAAATGTCCTTGTGATGCATCAATCTTCCCCTGGTCTGGGAGCTTCTCTGCGCAGAAACCTCAGGTCTAAAGGACACACTCTGCTCCCGGCACTGCTTTCTTGGTGGTATGAGGCTCCCATGTATCTCTGCTCGCTTCTCTCTTTTATATCTCAAAAGAGATTGCATTAAGACACTAATCTTGTCAACCTCATCAGTATAACCTCGTCACAGTGATAGAATTTACAACACATAAGGAGATCACATATAATCTCATCATAGTGATAGAGTTTACAACACATAAGGAAATCACATCAGATAACACAATCATACAATACTGGGAATCATGACCCAGCCAAGCTGACAGGTATTTTTGGGGGACACAACTCAATCCATGACAATGTCTTTTTTAAAAAAAATAACCTCTCCATAAACCACTGCCTCTTCTAACTTGAGACCAGAAGAACTAGATGGTGCCCAGCTTTCACTACTGATCATTCTGTTCAGGGACACAATAGATGCATCCTGATAGAAAGGGAGAAAAATGTGAAACAAATCTTCAAATTCTTAAATACTTCAGACTTACTGGGCCTATTGAGGCTGGAGGAATCCCCAAGACCATAGCCCTGAGTTGCTCTTCAAACCTTGAAATTATTACCTGAAGTCTCGTTTAAACTGAGTAATAGCTTAGCCCAAAGAGTAAAGATTGTCACCCTTGAGTATTGTGCTCTTTTAAAGAATTATCTATATAAGACCAGATGGACAACATCTATCCCCAAGAACAGACGCGAAGGTTGAAGGCATGGAGTCCAAGTCAATGGGAGTGAAACAACCAGGACAGAAATAACGAGAACGTTGACATCATGTGAAGAACGTAACCAAGGTCACTGATCAGTATGTCTAGAAACTGTGGAATGGAAGTGGGTGTTGCTGTGTATATTTTCACCAAAAATAAAATAAAGTATTATTTAAAAAGAGAGAGAGAGAAATTTAACCTGATGGAGCCTCTCTCCTGCTCACACCCTCTCTTGGACCCCCCAAAACCAAACCCACTGCCGTCAAATTGATCTCGACTCATAGCGACCCTGTAGGACAGAGCAGAACTGCCCCATAGGGTTTCCACGGCTGTAATCTTTATGGAAGCAGACTGCCACATCTTTCTCCCGCAGAGCAGCTGGCAGGTTCAAACCGCCGAACTTTCAGTTAGCAGCCGAGTGCTTTAACCATTGCATCACCAGGGCTCCTCCTGGATCCCCAGAGAGTAAAATCCAAGCCCCTCAGTCTGGTCTTCAGTGCCTTGCTATCTGAGACCTGTTCACTTCTTGGAAACCCTGGTGGTGGAGTGGTTAAGTGCTACAGCTGCTAATCAAAAAGTTGGCAGTTCAAATCCACCAGGGACTCCTTGGAAATCCTATGGGGCAGTTCTACTCTGTCCTCGACTTGATGGCAATGGGTTTGGGTTTTCATTTGTTTCACTTCTCTTCTCAATTTGAGTCCACTGTTGCCGCCGCTGTGCCAATGGATGGCGTTACTAACAGTAACAGCTACAGCTCAGACTGGGCGGGAAGCTGGATGCCGGTGGGAGTGGGGAGGGAAGGAAAGCAGGAGGAGGAGGGAGGAAGGGCTGGGGCTCTGACTTTCATCTGTCATTCCAGCAAATCAGCTCAGGCGGGACTTGCCGGTCCCGTCCCCCTGGCTAATTGTAGGAGACCACAGAGCCCTCTCGAGCCAGCTCCGTGGGCAACCAGCCTTCCCCCATATTGCACCCAACCACAAACAGCAGGTTCTAGTGGGAGGAAGGTTCTGCCTGCTAGACGTTCTCCATCCCCTCCTAGACTTTGCCTAGCCAGCCGTCTCCCCTTCTTCCCTTTCTACTTTGAATCAAGTCCCCGAAGTTTCTAGGTTGCCCAAACTCCCAGGGAAGTGAGATGTCATGGGAGACACGGAATCGCTTGGCCTCACAAATGTGGGCATTCTCTCTGGTTCTTCTGTTTGGGTTGAGGCAAGAAGACTCATGGGGGGCTAACCCAAACCACATCAAACTGGCTGCTGTCGAGCCGACTTCGAATCATGGTGACCCCACGCGTGGGGTTCGAATCTCCAACCTTCCCATTAGTAGACAAGCGCTGTTGTTGGGGAAGAACACCATAAGGTCTGGTAAAACAAAAAGTAAGTTTTATTCGGCTTATGTTCAAAAAGGCAAAGGTGGAAAACGGACAAGCATGCTGCCAGAGCTAGAATGTCTGCCCGCATCCAAAGAATATTACAGAACAGGCAAGAATGGGAAAACGGACAAGCGTGCTGCCACAGCCATGTCTGCCCGAGTCCAAAGAATATTACAGAGCCATCAGTATATATTAGCATTATAAATGGGCAAAACCATTGAAAGCTTCACCTTTTCAGATTGGCTAGAAACTGAGATCCTATATATTGAATCATCTTTCTTAACAATCTTTGGTACAGGTTTCAGTAATGACAGTCAGGAGGGTCTTCCTTGGTCCAACAAATTTCTATTCACTAAATGTTAGCAGAAAAAGGGTAGAAAGTCTTTTGTTTTCTGTTTGATCGGCTTTATGTGAAAGTTTCCCTAAAAGGTATTTTCCAAGATTATCTTAGCTATTGTCTTTATACCTCAGGGCCCAGGTGATGTGTCCTTGTGAGTCCTTGTGAGCTCAGCTCCAGCTGGGTCACATTCTCTATGCTCAAGAACAGGGCCTAAATCAGCGCTTAACTGTTTGCATCCCCCAGGGATTCCTCACTGGGGCTACGGGGTCCTGTCCAGGGCAAATCACCACAAAGTTACAGTAAAGCAAGAAGAGAGATTTTATTCAGCATACATTCAAAGAGGCAAAAGTGGAAAAATGGACAAGCATGCTGCCCGAGCCATGTCTGCCTGACTCCAAGGAGTATTACAGAATCATCAGTATATATTGATACTACAAATGGGTAAAATCATTAAAAGCTTCAACCTTTCATAGATTGGCTAAAAACTGCCAAATCATCACGATTCTACCCTTAGAATTGTCTTTCTTGATAATCGTTGGTACAGATTTCAGTAATAACAGTCAGGAGGGTCTTCACTGGTCCAACAAATTTCACTATTTACTAAACGCTAATAGAAAAACCTAAGAGTGGAAAGTGTGTGGGTCTTTTGTGCGCTAAGATTTGTTTATGTGAAACCCAAAACCCACTGCCGTTGAGGTGATTCCGACTCATAGCGACCCCGTAGGGTTTCCTAGGCTATAACCTTTATGGATGACTGGGAAAGTAGAGGGTCAGTGAAAAGAGGAAGCCCCTCAACGAGATGGGCTGACACAGTGGCTGCAGCAATGGGCTCAGACATAGCAATGACCGTGAGGATGGCGCAGGACCGGGCAGAGTTTTGCTCTACTGTACATGGGGTCGCTATGAGTCGGAACTGACTCGACAGCACCTCACAACAATAATCTTTACGGAAGCAGGCTGCTAGTCTTCCTCCCATGGAGCCATTGGTGGTTTGGAACAACTGACCTTTCAGTTAGCAGTCGATCACTTTAACCATCAAGGAAAGGTTCCCTAAAGATGTTCTCCAAGATTGTCCTGGCTGTTGCCTTTATACCTCAGGGCCCAGTTGATGTGTCCTTGTGAATTCCAGCTCTGACTGGGTCGCATTCTTTATGCTCAAGGACAGGGAATAATGGCTCCGATTTTAACTCCTAAGTCAGTCCTTAACACCATCCTGACCCTTGCTAACCTCCTTCTGCCTTTTTTTCTTAATGGAGGTGCAAGTTACATGCAGTAAAAGGACAGAAAAAATAAAAGAACTCAAATGCAGAAATGATCATGAGGTTGGCACAGGACCAAGCAAAGTCTGCTTCTGTTACACGCAAGGTCGCTAAGAGCTGGAACCCACCACTCAAGGGCAAGTAACAAACACCAAAAAAACACAGATCGGAAAATCTGCAGCTTCCCGCCCAGCGTGTAGGGAGCTTGGAAATCACCCCTCCTCACAACTTGGCGGCGTAGTGGTTCAAACCTGTGGCCACTAACCCTAACCAAAGGGTTGGCAGTTCAAATCCACCAGCCGCTCCTTGGAAACCCTGTGGGGCAGTTCTACTCTGTCCTGTAGCGTCACTATGAGTTGGAATCGGCTTGATGGCAACGGGTTGTTTTTTTTATCCTCACAGGAAGAAATAAGCTGCAAATCTGAACAAGAGAATTGAGGTCATAGAGCAAATCACCACCCCCAAAACTGGACTGACCAACAGACAGATACGGAGAACCATGGCTTACCTGGAGCAGAAAGCAGCGACCATGGTTGCCTCCACCAGACCCAGCCTCGGGCAGAACACTTAATGGGCTCATTGCTGGAGCGTGAGCTTGGATTAGCTCTACAGAAAGCGACTCCTCGGCGCCCAGTCTTAGGGGCCCTCACGATGTAGGAGTTTTGCCTTCAGGAGCCCCACCAGGTTCTCACTGGGAGGCTCAGAGAAAAGTCTCTGGGGGCTTCTGGCAGGGGCAGAGGAAAAGGAACCGTTTGGAAATAGTGCTCTGTTCTGACGCTAAGCCTGCGCTCTGGGGAGCTGCTGGACCTGAGCCCAGCCAGGTGGGTTTAATCAGAGCTAGTGACTTGGAGGAGAAGTTCCCAGCTCTAACCTCACCTGGCCTTCCATGTGGTGGGGAGAGTGGTTGAGGCTTCTTCGGCTGGCTTGCTTTGGACACGTCATCAGGAGGGACCGACTGCTGGAGAAGGACATCACAGTTGGTAAGGTGGAGGGCCAGTGAGGGCGAGGGGGACTCTCCGTGAGATGGATTAAGAACAGCGACCGCAACAATGGACTCCAACATGCCAACAATCATGAAGATGGTGCAAGACCGAGCAACGTTTGTTGTGTTATGTATAATGCTGTCATGAGTTGGAGTCCACCCAAGGCAACTAACACCCATCTAGCCTTTGAAAGAAACCAAACAAACCTATTGCCATTGAGTTGACTCATAGCGACCCCACAGGACAGAGTAGAACTGCCCCATAGGGTTTTCAAGGAGCAGCTGGTGAATTCAAAACTGCCGACCTTTTGGTTAGCAGCTCTTGACCACTGTGCCAGGGAATAGCCAACTTCAGCCCCCTGTAGCCTCCCTGTTTCACCTTAAAAACAAAAAAACAAAACCCACTGCCGTCAGGTTGATTCTAACTCACGGCAACCCCACGCGTTACAGCGTAGAACTGCACCATAGGATGTTCTTGGCTGTGATTGTTAGGGAAGAGGCCCTGGCGACACAACTGTTAGGCACTCGACTACTAACCAAAAGGTTGGCGGTTCAAACTCACCCAGCAGCTCTGCGGGAGAAAAGACCAGGCAATCTGCTCCCGTAAAGATTACAGCCTAGAAAACCCTGTGGGGCAGTTCTGCTCTATCACATGGGTTCTCTGTGAGTCAAAAATCGACTTGCCGACACTTGACAACAACACTTATTATGGGAGCAGATAGCCAGGCCTTTCTTCCGTGGCACCAGTGAATGTGTTGGAACGGCTAAGCTTTAGGTTAATCGTTGAGCGCAAACCGTTTGTGCCACCCAGGAATCTGCCTGTTTCACCTAAGGGGTAGGAAAAAAATGCTGAGAAGCACTTTTGAAGGTTATAACCCCCCCGGGGCACAGGCTCATTAAATACTGGGGGCCTTAGCCATAAGCTCTCAAATGCGTCCCCTCTCCACCCCTTACCACCACCTCCGCATCAACAGAACTGATCTGGACAACTTGAACGAACCTGAGTGCCTCTTACCCATACATCATGTCTGGCTTTCAAAATAAAAAATAAATTGCAAGGTATGCTTCAAAAAGGCAAAAAGTACAGTCGAAAGAGACGGGAGAAACTTTAGAACCAACCTCAGAAATGGCAGGGATCTTGGAATTATCAGACAGGGATTTAAAATAACTGTGATTAACATGAGGAGCCCTGGCGGCGCAGTGGTTAAAGCGCTCAGCTGCTAACCGAAAGGTTGGCGGTTCGAACCCACCCGGCGGCTCTGCAGGAGAAGGACCTGGCGATCAGTTCCCGTAACAATTACAGCCAAGAAAACCCTGTGGGGCAGTTCTGCTGTGTTACATGGGGTCTCTGTGAGTCGGGATTGACTTGATAGCACCCAACAACAACGACAAGGCAGGTGACACCATTTGTGACTCTATAAAGTCCCCGCATCAATCAGAATGAAAAGCGAGTTGATGGAGAGCTGGTGCAGAAATCAGAAGGAGCCGTTCAGACGCCTAAACTTTGGGGAACGTTCTGGAAAACAAAGTTGAACATGAGGCCAGGCCTGCTGACGAAAATTGTTCTTTTTTTAAAAAAAAAATCTCAAAAGCCATTCTTTTCACCTGCTCGGCCTGCAACGCGGAATTCATTAAAATCCAGAAGAAACGGGGCAAAGGAAGCGGCGAATTCTAATTTTCTCTTTGCATTTCAATCAGGGCAGACAATGGGGCGCTGTGGCTAGAGGGTTTCAGGAGAGGCTGGAGCGGGCCTGTCCCCTACCTCTTCAGCCCCCAGATAAAGGGCAAGGCAGCTAGCCGGGACCTTACAAAGGAATGCCTGCGCCGCTTGTTCTTGGGGCTTTGTCTGCAAGCGGGCCGTCTGGCCTCCTCCTGCCCAGGCCCTTTTCAAAGGGGGCTCCAGCTGAGTGCGCCTCCTGAATAGCCAACCTGGCTGTGCTTTGGGGCGCAGCTAAGGGTTCCCAGTTCTGGGATAGCTTAACCCCCTCCCTTCCACCTTCTTGTGGTTAGCTGCCATCCAGCCGCACCCCCCGCCCCCCCGACTCACCCACGACAGAATAAAACCCTGCACCATCCTCAGGCAAGTGGGACCGTGGTGATCCATAGGGTTTTCACTGGCTGATTTTCAGAAGTAGATCACCAGGTCTTTCTTCCTAGTCTGTCTTAGTCTGGAAGCTCTGCTGAGACCTGTCCAGCATCACAGCAACAGAACATCTCCAAGGACAGGTGGTGGCTGATGCATGAGGTACTGGGAATCGAACACAGGTCTCCCGTACAGGGGGCGAGAATTATACCACTAAACCACCAGTGCCCCAGGACTCAGTTAGGCTCCAAATATACCTTTAGCAGTGAGGTGTCAGGATTCACCACAGTACAGCTCTCGCCTAAGCCTGCGTCCATGATGAGGTTCCGAGGGAGGCAGGGTTTTGGCAGGGAGCAAAGGGCCCTTAAATAATCCTGATTGGCTGTGAAGAAAGGGGCAAAGACCCAGAGGCTGGGTCTGAACAGGACTGAGCATTTTCCCCCCAAAATCAAAAACCAAACCAGTTGCTGTCGTCTTGGGTCCGACTCCTGGAGACCCCAAATGTGTCAGAATAGAATTACTCCAAAGGCTTTTTTTTTCTTTATTGTGATTTAGGCGAAGGTTTACAGAGCAAATTAGTATCTCATTAAACAGTTAATACACATATTGTGTTGTGACATTGGTTGCCAACCCCGCGATGTGTCAACACTCACATCTTCCCCCGACCGTGGGTTCCCCATTTCCATTCGTCCAGCTTTCCTGTCCCCTCCTGCTTTCTTGTCCTTGCGCATTTCGTCTCGCATACATCGATGACCTACGTGTATTATCATTTGTTTTATGGGTATATCTAATCTTTGGCTGAAGGGTGAACCTCAGGAGTGACTTCGTTATTCAGCTAAAAGGGTGTCCGGGGGCCATACTCTTGGGGTTTCTCCAGCCTCTGTCAGACCAGAAAGTCTGGTCTTTTTTTGTGAGTTAGAATTTTGTTCCACATTTTTCTCCAGCTCTGTCTGGGCCCCTCTATTTTGATCCCTATCAGAGCAGTCGGTGGTGGTAGCCGGGCACCAGCTACTTCATAGGGTGTTCATGGCTGGGACCTTTTGGAAGCAGATGTCCAGGCCTTTCTTCTGAGGTACCTCTGGGTGGGTTTGAACTGCCAACCTTTTGGCTAGTAGCTGAGTGCTTAACCAGTTGTGCAACCCAGCCTACCTATATATCCATGTCTTATTGGTTCTGTATACGTGTATGTGTGTGTGTGTGTGTGTGTGTGTGTGTGTGTGTGTGTGTACCCAAACCAGTTGCTGTCAAATCAACTCCAATTCCTGGCAACCCCCATGTGTGTCAGAGCAGAACTGTGCTCCATAGGGTTTTCAATAGCTGATTTTTTAGGAAGTAGATTGCCAGGCCTTTCTTTTGAGGAACCTCTGGCTGACTTTGCACAGCCAACCTTTTGGTTATTAGCCAAGGGCTTAACCCTTTGAACTGCCACCATTTATTTTTTTCTTAATTGAAGTTAATATTCCACCAGGAAAAAAAAAGCCCCCAATTGTTGCCCAGTTTTTTATAATCTAAATAATGTTTAGATTTTTTTTTTTTAAGGAGAGAAAAAACTCATTACGCTTGGAGGGAGGAGGCTCATAAATCAGGGCGTTTGGATGGGAACATGGTGACTTGAGCCAGACCCACAAGCCGGCGACAACTTCTTATCTCATTACGGTTTAATTAAGAATTATGTTTGAGCATCTTTTGTTCCATTATCAGCGGGCCCAGCTGACTCCTAATCTTTTTTTTTAACCTGGCGTGAAGGAGGGTCTGGTCCAAGATGCGCGCTAATGAATTTACAATTCTCTCTTTGGGGAACTTTAATAAGATTAGCCCACGCAGAAGATGAACACAGATATGGGAAACTTCGGGAGGGAACATTTGCTTTCAATTACAAGAGTCCTGGGACAGGGAGCCGAGGGGGCCCCCGGGGGGCCACGGAAGCGGCAGGAAGGATGGTGGCGGTGGGGGGCATGCATGATGAAGGTCTGCCCTTGGGAGTTTCCTGGTAGGTATTGAGTGCCTGCTGTATACCAGGCCCCAGGCTTGGTGCCGTATGTCTAGGGAGGCCAGGTTTTCTGCTCTTGGGGGAGTGGGTGGGGGAGACCACCCCAAAATCATGCATAAATCATTGTACAGTTACGGCCGTGAGTTCTCCAGAGACAAGCAGAGTCTGGAACAGGAGACTTATACTGGATGGTAGGAGCCCTGGTGGTGCAAACAGTTAAGTGCTCAGCTGCTAACCAAAAGGTTGACGGTTTGAATCCACCCAGCAGCTCCGTGGGAGAAAGTCCTGGCGATCTGCTCCCGAAACAATTACAGCCCAGAAAACCCTGTGGGGCAGTTCCGCTCCATCACATGGGGTTGCTATGAGTTAGAATCGACTCAGTGGCACCTAACAACAACAGTACTGGATGGAAGCATCAGAGGAGGCTTCCTGGAAGAGGTGACATTTAAGCTAAGCCCCAAAGGATGAATAGGAGTTGGCTAGGACAAGGAAGGTGGGGTGAAGGGTGTTCCAGGCTAGTGGGAGCAGCCTGGGAAAAAAATCTGCAGGATGGAAAGCGCTTGATGCCCTAGAGGAATTGGGGGGCAGGGGCACCGGACATGTTCAATGTCTCGATCTGGGTAGTTGTCACTACTGTTCTATGTGAATGAAAAAAATTTTTGAGCTGTACTCTGAAAACGTGTGCTCTTTAATGTAGGATAATAAGGTCCCCAGGTGACACGAACGGTTTGTACTTGGCTGCTAACCTCAAGATCGGCAGTTCAAATCCACCCAGCAGCACCACAGAAGAAAAGACCTGGCAATCAGCTTCCAGAAGGATTATAGCCAAGTAAAACCCTGTGGGGTAATCCCACTCTTTCACATGGGGGGGCCATGAGTTGGAATCAACTCGACAGCAACTGACAACTGTAGGATAAGCCTCCATAAAATATTTTTTAAAAGAAAATGAAACCTTCATCTAAAGCATGATAAAAAAAATAAAAAGAAAATGATCTGATGGCAAAGAAGCACCCGAAGAGACGTCTGACATCGTTAGCCACAAGGGAAATGCAAACGAAAACCAGAGTGAGCTATCACAACACGTCTATTAAAGCAGCTAAAATTAAAAATCGTGATAACACCAAATGCTGGCAAGGACGCCGAGAAACTGGATCACTTACACATTGCTGCTGGGAATACAACGTGGTACAGCCGCTCTGGAAAAAGGGCAGTTTTTAAAAAAATGAAACATACAACTACCAAGTTGTGCTTAAGTGCTGTCGAGTCGATTCTGACTCCTGGTGACCCCACGTGACAGACTGGAACTGCCCCTCCTAGGCTGTAATCTTTACGGGAGCAGATCACCAGGACTTTCTCCCGTGGAGCCATAGGGTGGGTTCGAACTGCCAGCCTTTGGGTTAGCAGCTGAGCACTTAACCATTGCATCACCAGGGCTTCTATCATACGACCCCGCAAGTGCACTCCTGGGCAAGTGTTCCAGAAAAAGGAAAACTTATATTCACACAAAAATCCGTACAAACACCTGAAAAGTCCACCAACAGATGAATATGGATAAACAAAATGTGGTCCCTACACACCGTGGATATTATTCAGCCCTAAAAGAAATGAAATCCTGGTGCACGCCACAGCATGGATGAACCTTGAAAGCATCATGCAGAGCAAAATACGTCAGTCGCAGAAGGACAAATACTGTATGACCTCATTTATATGAAATAAGCGAATATATAAAACCCAAGATCATTAGTGGTCACCAGGGATGGGAGGGAGGGGGGAGGGGGGAGGGGGGAGTTTTTGCTTAGGGGTCAGTGAGTTTATGCTAATGGTGGTGGAATGATTTGGAAAAAGGATAGCAAAAATGATTGCACAACTTGAAGAATGGAATCAATGAGATGACGTTATGTTTTTGTTGTGTATATTTTCACGAAGAAAAAAAACTGTACACAAATGTTCATAGCAGCTTTACTTCTAATAGTTCCAAACTGGAAACCACCCAATGCCCTTTAGTGGGTAGAGTTTCAAACAAACGGGTCCACCCACACGATGGAATATTACTCAGCAAAGAAAAAGGAACAAACCATGGATGCTTGCACCAATCTGAATAATCTCCGCGAACTTGTGCTGAGTGGGAAAAAAAAGTTCATCTCAAAAGATTACAGACTGTCTAAACCCATTTTGTATATTCGCAACATGACAGATATCAAGAAAAGATTAGTGGTTTTCAGGGGGCAGAGATGAGGGTTTGGGGGAGTGTGTGATTATAAAGGGGAAGCAAGAGAGAGATCCTTGTGGTGAAGGAATATTTCTATATCTTTTTTAAAAATTGTATTTATCTTGGTGTTGTTGTTGAGAAAATATACAGCAAAACATACACTAAGTCAACAGTTTCTACATGTACAATTCAGTGACATTGATTACATTCTTTGAGTTGTGCAACGATTTTCACCTTCCTTTTCCAAATTGTTCCTCCCCCATCAACATGAACTTACTAGCCTCTAAGTTTCTTATCTAACCTTTCGAGTTGCTGTTCTCAATTTGATCCAATATAGGTAGTTCTTTAAAAGAGCCCAATGCTCAAGGCAGACATTTTTTACTAATTAAGTTAAACTATTGTTTGATTTAAAGAAGACTTCAGGGGATATTTTTGGTTTAAGGTTTAAAGATTATCTCAGGGCAATAGTTTTGGGGGTTCCTTCAGCCTCCCTGGCTCCAGAAAATCTGGGTTTCATAAGAATTTTAAATTCTGTTCTACATTCCCCCCCCTTTTGATAAGGATTCTTCATTAGAATCTTTGATCAAACTGTTCAGTAGTGGTAGCTAGGCACCATCCAGTTCTTCTGGCCTCATGGCAAAGGAGGCAGTTGTTTATGGAGGTAAGGCATAGTTCTGCATCTTTCTCTCTCTCTCTCTTTTTTTTTTTTTTTAGTTTCTTATTCAAAAATTTATACACAAATTGTTTTGTGACATTAGCTGTAATCCCTGCAATGTGTCAGCACTCTCCCTCTTTCCGTTTACACCCCAGGTTCCCTGTGTCCATTTGTTCATGTTTTCTGTCCCTTCCTGCCTTCTCATCTTTGCTTTTGGGCAGGTGTTGCCCATTGGTCTCGTACCCTTGATTGGATGAAGAAGCACGTTCCTCACATGTGTTGTGGTTTGTTTTACAGGCCTGTCTAATCTTTGACTGAAAGGTGGACTTTGGGAGTGGGTTCAGTTCTGCGTAGGCAGGGTTTCTGGGGTGGGGGGGCATAGTCTCAAATTTCCTCCAGTCTCTGTCAGACCAGTAAGTCTGTTTTTTTTTTTAATTTGGATTTTGTTTTACATTTTTCTCCTGCTGTGTATGGATCCTCCATTGTTATCCCTGTCAGGGTGGTTGGTGGCGGTAGTCGGGCACCATCTAGTTCTTCTGGGCTCAGGCAGGTGGAGGCTGTGTCTTGTGGTCCATTAGTCCTTTGGACTAATATGTTCCTTCTGTCTTTGGTTTCCTTCATTCTCCTTTGCTCTGGATAGGATGGGACCAATGTATGTATTTTAGATGGACGCTTGCAAGCTTTTAAGATACTCGACACTACTCACCAAAGTAGGATGTAGAACATTTTCTTTATGAACTATATTATGCCAATTGATCTAGATGTCCCCTGAGACTATGCTCCCCAGCCCTCAGCCCCAGCAATCTGGTCCCTCAAGATGTTCAAATGTGTCTAGGAAGCTTCAGTAATGAGTCAGCAATAAAGAGTAAGACCCTTGAGGAGATGGACTGACATAGTGGCTGCAACAATGGGCTCAAACGTAACGATTGTGAGGATGGCACAGGACTGGGCAGTATTCTGTTCTATGAGTTGGAACCAACTCAACAGCACCTAACAACGATAATAGGAAGCTTCTATGCCTTTGCCTGGGTCAGGTTGTGCTGACTTCCCCTGTACTGTGTTTTGTCTTTCCTTTCACCAAAGTTGACACTTGTCTACTATCTAGTTAGTGATTTCCCCTCCCCAACCTTCCCCTCCTTCATAACCATCAAAGATTGTTTTTTAGTTCTGTATCTTGATGGTGGTAATGGCTACAATAATTTACACATGTGATTAAATTGCATCGACCTAAAAAGATAGGGGCTACCAAGCTGCAAAAAGACACGGAGGAAACTTGTCATGGATTGAATTGTGTTCCCAAAAGTACGTGTCAGTTTGGTTAGGCCATGATTCCCAGTATTGTATGGTTGTCCTCCATGTTGTGATTTTCTTATGTGTTATAAAGCATAATCTCTGCCTGTGGTTAAAGACGATTAGGGTGGGACGTAACACCCTTGCTCAGGTCACATCCCTGATCCAATGTAAAGGGAGTTTCCCAGGGGTGTGGCCTGCACCACCTTTTATCTTACAACAGATAAAAGGAAAGGGAAGCAAGCAGAGAGTGGGGGACCTCATACCACCTAGAAAGAAGCACCGAGAATAGAACCAGTCCTTTAGACCCAGGGTTCCTGCGCAGAGAAGCTCCTAGTCCAGGGGAAGACTGATGAGGAGGAGGACCTTCCTCCAGAGCCGACAGAGAGAGAAAGCCTTCCCCTGGAGCTGACGCCCTGAATTTGGACTTGTAGCCTCCTAAACTGTGAGAAAATAAATTTCTCTTTGTGAAAGCCATCCACTTGTGGTGTTTCTGTTATAGCAGCACTAGATGGCTAAGACAAACCTTAAATGTATATTGTTAAGTGGAAGAAGCCCCCGTCTGACAGAGCTACATACTGTATGATTCCCACTAAAGGGCATTCTGGAAAAGGTGAAAATATAGAGACAGTGAAAGGACCGGTGTTTGCCAGGGGACCAGGGAGAAGGGGGAAGGATGAACAGGTGGGGCATAGGGCATTTTTAGGGCAGTGAAACTATTCCGCTTGATACTGTAACGGACACATGACATTAAGCATTTGTCAAAACCCATAGGACTGTACGACACAGAGAGTGACCCCAATGTAAGCAAATCTGCTACAAAAGACCTCTTTAAAGTTTTAAAAAGCAAAGATGGCATTTTGATGACTAAAGTGGACTGGACCCAAGTCATGGTCTTTGTAATCGTCTTTATATGCATGTGAAAGCTGGATGATTAAAAAGGAAGACCGAAGAATTGATGCATTAGAACTGTGGTGCTGGCAAAGAATATTGAGTATACCGTGGACCGCCAGAAGAATGGGCAAATCTGTCTTAGAAGAAATACAACTAGACTGTTCCTCAGCAGTGAGGACGGTGAGACTTTGGCTGGCTTGCTTTGGACACGTCATCAGGAAAGACTAATCGCTAGAAAAGGACATCACGGTTGGTAAAGGGGAGCGTCAGCAAAAACGAAGGAAACCCTCCCTGAGTTGGATTGACACAGTAGCCACAACAATGCACTCAGACTTACCAATGATCATGAAGGTGGCACAGAACGGGGCAGTGTTTTTTCCTGTAACACGTGAGGTCTTCACGAGCCACGGAGACACTCAATGGCAACTAACAACAAAACAATGTAAACAGTGGGCTTTAGAGAATAACAATGTATCAATATCGGTTCATCGGTTGTAGCAAAAGTACCACAGGAACACAAGATGTTAATAACGGGAAATCGTGCAAGCGGAAGAGAGGCTATACGGATATACGGGAGCTCTCTGAACTTCCTGCACAGTTGAACCCATTGCACTAGACACATTGAACTCAGGTCAATTTCCTGGATTTGATATTGCCTATGGTTATGTCAGATAGCACCATTGGGGGAAGCTGGGTGAAGGATACATGGTTCCTTTCCATACTATCTTTGCAACTTCTTATGAATCTATAAAAAAAACAGTTGCCATGGAGTCAACCCCATGTGTGTCTGAGTAGCACTGTGCTCCATAGGGTTTTTTAAGATTTTATTTTATTTTGTTGTTGTTGAGAATAGACACAGCAAAACATACACCAATTCAACCATTTCTCCATGTACAATTCAGTGACATTACATTTTCGAGTTGTGCAATCATTCTTACCCTCCCCTTCTGAGTTGTTCCTCCCCTATTAACATAATCTCATCGCCCCCTAAGGTTCCTAGCTAATCTTTCGAGTCGTTACTTTGATCCCATAGAGATAGTTCAATGCTCAAGGCAGACATTTTTCGCTAGTTAAACTAAACTGCTGTTTGGTTTTAAGAAGACTTCAGGTCATATTTTTGGTTTGAGTTTTAAAGATTATCTCAGGGCAATAGTTTCAGGAATTCATCCAGCCTCCTTGTTCCAGAAAGTCTGGAGTCATAGGGTTTTCAATGAGTGATTTTTTTTTTATTTTTTTATTGTACTTTAGGTGAAGGCTTACAGAACAAACAGTTTCTCATGAAACAGTAGTACACGCTGTTTTATGACATTGGTTAACAACCCCACAACATATCAACCCTCTAACTTCTCAACCTTTTTTTTTTTTGGTGAAAATACACATTGCCAAAGATACACCATTTCAAAAATTTCTATATGCACAGTTCAGTGACATTGACTACGTTCAATTGTGCTGTTATTCTCACTTAAGATGAAGGCTTACAGAACAAAATAGTTACTCATTTAACAGCTACTACAAATGTTCTCCTATGACAATGGTTAACAATCTCACAACACATCAACAATATCCTTACTCAA
>NW_004443993.1:9990358-10003278 GCF_000243295.1 Trichechus manatus latirostris
TCCAGTGTTTTTGATTCGTGCCAGTAATGCCGGGGTGAGATGGTATCTCATTGTGGTTTTAATTTGCATTTCTCTAATGGCTAGTGATCACGAACTCAGTGACTGATTCTTTGGAAATAGATTGCCAGGCCTTTCTTCTGAGGTATCTCTGGGTAGACTAGAACTGCCAACCTTTCCATTAGCATCTGAGTGCTTAAACATTCCTACCACCTGGGGATTCCTATGAATCTAGAATTGTTTCAAAATAAAAAGCTGGTGGCAGGGGGAAACACTTATGAACAGCAGCAGAGTACTGAAGAATGAAAAAATCTGTCTTGGAAGAAGTACAGCCAGAATGTTCCTTGGAAGCGAGGATGGAGAGACCTCATCTCATGTACTTTGAACACGTTATCAGGAAAGACCAGTCCCTGGAGAAGGACATAATGCTTGGTAAAGTAGAGGGTCAATTAAAAAGAGAAAGACCGTCAACAAGATGGATTGACACAGTGGCTGCCACAATGGGCTCAAACACAGCAACAATTGTGAAGATAGCTCAGGACAGAGCAGTGTTTCGTTCTGTTATACACAGGGTCTCTATGAGTTGGAACCGACTTAATGACACCTACGTGGTCTTGTAGAAGCAGAGTCCCAGCAGCAGAGAACATGTGGTTTTCTGGGAGACCACAGAGACCCCAGTGCTGAGAACAGCCCAGCTCAGGGCATCTCCACCAAGCTCACCACTCCCCCGGCACATCCTGGGTGCTCCTGGATGACCTTAGCAGAAGCTTTACTTGAACAATTAGCCTTGCAAACAACAGGGTGAACAGAAGCGCAATCCATCACTGGCTAATTGTTCTTGCCGCGCTCCAGGCCCTCTTTGCTGGCAGGCAGCCATGACGCACATATGCACAGTGTCGTGGAGGCAACGTGAGGAGCACATTCAATGCACGTGTGGCGCTGAGTGCTCAGGAAGGCAGGGCATGGGCAGCCTCTCCTCAAACCAAGCCCGTTGCTGCCGAGTCAATTATAACTCATGGTGACGCCACATGTGTCAGAGTAGAACTGGGCTCCATAGGGTTTTTTGGGCTATAATCTTTTTGGAAGCAGATTGCCAGGTCTTTGTTCCATGGTGCCACTGGGTGGGTTCGAACCACCACCTTTCGATCAGTAGTTGAGTGCAAACTGTTTACACCACCCCGGTTCCTCTTCAACCAATTCTGAAAAGTCTTTACTTTTCTGCCTTGAGCTGGTCTTTCTGCTGATATCCCTTCTGCTGAGCTGGGCGGCCAAGCCCTCTCTGGTTTTCATCCCAGACCACAAGTGCACCTCTCTGTCTCTGTGAACCTTCTTAGGATTTCAGATCACTCTCATATACTCATTTAAAAATAGACCCATGGGCCAAGATTTAAGCAGGGAACATAACTGTCTTTTGCCACCAGGGCTCACAGAGATAGGTGGGTATAATGGATTGAATTGTGTCCCCCAGAAATATGTGTCAACTTGGTTAGACCATGATTCCCAGTATTGTGTGGTGGTTCATTTTGCGACTGATGTAATTTTCCTATGTTTTGTAAATCCTAATCTCTGCCTGTGGTTAATGCAGCAAGATTAGGTTATGTTAATGAGGATTAGGGTGGGATGTAACACCCTTACTCAGGTCACATCCCTGATCCAGTGTAAAGGGAGTTTCCCTGGGGTGTGGCCTGCACCAGGTTTTATCTTACAGGAGATAAAAGGACAGAGAAGTGAGCAGAGAGTTGGAGACCTATACCACCAAGAAAGCAGCATCGGGAGCAGAGGACGTCCTTTGGACATGAGGTTCCTGCATGGAGAAACTCCTAGACCAAGGGAAGATTGATGATAAGGACCTACCTCCAGAGCTGACAGAGACAGAAAGCCTTCTCCTGGAGATGGCATCCTGAATTCTGACTTCTAGCCTACTAGACTGCGAGGGAATACATTTCTCTTTGTTAAAGCCATCCACTTGTGGTATTTCTGTTATAGCAGCACTAGATGACTAAGACAGTACATAACAACATAACACAGACAAATCAGGAGACAGGAGGACTTCCTGGAGGAGTGGGCACCCAAGTTGAGAGCTGACAGACAAACAGGAGGGAGTCTGGTAAACAAGAGGGTGTCCATACAGATCAAAACAATGATCAGACACCACTTTATTCCCATTTGAATGGCTAGTATCCAAAAAACAGAAAATAATAAGTGTCAGGATATAGAGAAAACGAAAACTTCATCCATCGCTGGTGGGAATGTAAAATGGTGCAGCTACTGTGGAAAAGTGTGATGGTTCCTCAAAACGTAAAACATATAGAGTCACCATGTGACACAGCAATTCCGCTCCTAGGTGTACACCCAAAAGAACTTAAAGCAGTGACTCAAACAGACACGTATACATGCATATTCATTGCAGCACTATTCAAAATAGCTAAAAGGTAGAAATGACTTAAATGTCCATCAACGGATGAATGGATAAACACAATGTGGTCCATCCATGTTGTTGGCATTAGGTGTTGTTGAGTCAGTTCCGACTCATAGCAACCCCAAGTACAACAGACTGAAACACTGCCCGGTCCTGCACCATCCTCACAATCGTTGCTGTGTTTGAGCCCATTGTTGCAGCCACTGTGTCAATCCATCTCATTGAGAGTCTTCCTCTTTTTCGCTGACCCTCTATTTTACCAAGCATGATGTCCTTCTCCAGGGACTGGTCCCTCCTGATAACATGTCCAAAGTATGTGAGAGGAAGTGTTGCCATCCTCGCTTCTAAGGAGCATTCTGGCTGTACTTCTGCAAAGACAGATTTGTTCATTCTTCTGGCAGTCCATGGTATATTCAGTATTCTTCGCCAACACCACAATTCAAAGGCGTCAATTCTTCTTCGGTCTTCTTTATTCATTGTCCAGCTTTCACATGAATATGATGCGATTGAAAACATCATGGCTTGGGTCAGGAGCACCTTAGTCTTCAAGGTAACATCTTTGCTTTTCGACACTTTAAAGAGGTCTTTTGCAGCAGATTAGCCCAATGCAATACACTGTTTCATTTCTTAACTACTGCTTCCATGGATGTTGATTGTAGATCCAAGTAAAATGAAATCCTTGACAACTTCAATCTTTTCTCTGTTTATCATGATGTTGCTTATTGGTCTAGTTGTGAGGATTTTTGTTTTCTTTATGTTGAGGCGTAATCCATACTGAAGGCTGTGGTCTTTGATCTTCATCACTAAGTGCTTCAACTCCTCTTAGCTTTCAGCAAACAAGGTTATATCATCTGCATATTGCAGGTTGTTAATAAATCTTCCTCCAATCCTTATGCCATGTTCTTCTTCATACAGTCCAGCCTCTTGGATTATTTGCTCAGCATACAGATTGAATAGGTATGGTGAAAGGATACAACCCTAACGCACACCCTTCCTGACCTTAAACCACACAGTATCCCCTTGTTCTGTTCAAACGACTGCCTCTTGGTCCATGTACAGGTTCCTCATGAGCACAATTAAGTGTTCTGGAATTCCCATTCTTCACAATGTTCTCCATAATTTGTTATGATCCACACAGCCTTTGCATAGTCAATAAAACACAGGTAAACATCTTTCTGGTATTCTCTGCTTTCAGCCAGGATCCACCTGACATCAGCAATGATATCCCTGGTTCCACGTCCTCTTCTGAATCCAGCTTGAATTTCTGGCAGTTCCCAGAATGCTCCTTGGAAGTGAGGATGGCAAGACTTGTTCTCACATACTTTGGACATGCTATCGGGAGGGACCAGTCCCTGGAGAAGGACATCAAGCTTGGTAGAGTAGAGGGTCATAGAAAAAGAGAAAGACCCTCAATGAGATGGATTGACACAGCGGCTGCAGCAATGGGCTCAAGCATAACAATGATTGTGAGGATGGTGCAGGACCAGGCAGTGTTTCGTTCTGTTGTACACGGGGTCACTATGAGTCAGAACTGACTTGATGGTACCTAACAACAACAGTGGTTGGGAGGAGGAATGGGGAGTGACTGCTAACAGGCACAGGGTTTCTTTTTGGGGTATTCCACGTTTTGGAATTAATGGTGATGGTTGTACAATACTGTGAATGTACTAAAACCCACTGCATTGTACCCATTAAAAGGGTGGATTTTATGGTATGTAAATAATATCCCGATTAAATATATATATATATATATATATATACACACAGATTAAAAATTTTTCAAAGGAAAATGACTATTTAAATCCAAACACGGCCTGTCCCTGAGCTAATTGTACCAAAATCAGTGTCCTGGTTTTGACAGTGGATTGTTGGCATTAATCTCCGCTGAGTCGATTCTGACTCCTGGCGACCCCATGTGTGCAGAGTAACACTGTGTGCCATAGGGTTTTCAAGGCTGTGAACTTTCAGAAGCAGGTCGCCAGACCTTTCTTCCGAGGTGCCTCTGGGTGGGTTCGAACCACCAACCTTTCATCTACTAGTTAAGTGTTTCACCTTTTGTGCCATCCAGGACTCTTGACAACGGACTAGGGTTGTGTAAACTACTATCATTGGGGGAAGCTGGGTGAAGGGTATGTGGAACTCTCGATGCTATTTTTGCAACTCTTCGTGAGTCTTATGCTATTTCAAAATAAAGTTATAATAATAATAACGATAACAACAATAATGAAGGAAATGAATCAACAACAATAATCCATAAAGGAAGTGAATCAACAGCAGCAACAATAACACAGGAAATGACTCAGTGGTGCAGGCTGTTCTGGGTTGTTCTAGAACAGCCTCTGGAAGCTGACTTGGGCCCCACCTGGCTGAGAATGGGCAAGGAACAGGTGCACAGCAGCCCCCGAGACCCCCTCCTCACCCTTGTCAAACTCCTGGCAGGAACAGAGACATGAGGACATGGGACACCCCCGCATGAACACGCCGAAACACTCGGCAAACACCTTTTAATTGGACTGCCTCAAACCACACAAGGAGGTGATTAGTTTTCTGTAGGGTTTGATTCAATTAATTAGTTCCAAAATATCAGCCTATCCAGGCAAGTAAAGGAAAACAGAGATAAATCCCAGCCTGGGCTTGCTTCATCTTTTAAAGACAATTAACTCTTCATTATTAGCTTTTAATTAGGGAGTAATAATGTCCCCATTAATACGCTTTATTATACTTGTCACCAGGCAGCTGTTCGGAACAGATTCTATTATCAGATGGTGGTGGCCTCGGCGTCCGCAGCGCTTGTTGTGGCTGAGACCGGGGTTCGAGGGATTGCCCTCGGCCTCTTCGCCACGGGGTGCAGGGTGGGCTGTAGCCCTGCCTGGTTCTATGACTCTGGCCCTTCTCGGGGTACCCCAAGGGCCTCAAGGGTCTCCTGACTTCCACACTTGTCCCTGGCAATGATCCCTGGGCTGATGCTAGCATTTCCTCACTCCAGATCCTCCTGCGGCTCTCTCGTGTCTTAGAATAAAATGAACAAGCCCAGGATCATCCCCGCAGGCTCTGTGTGATCTGTCCCTGTCACCTCCTGCCCACCCCTTTTGTGTTATCAAAAGAGCAGAAGAGATGCACATGTACACAGAGGGAAAAGTCAGAGGCTAAGGAACTCCAAGGTACACCAGGGACCCCAGGGAACACCCAGGCTACCGACAAGGAGGGACCTTCCCCTAGAGCCACTGCCCTGATTTGGGCTTGTAGCTGCAAAAACTCTGCGTCAATAAATCCCTGTTCTTTAAATCCACCCACTTGTGGTAATTTTTTGTTATAGCAGAACTGTGTTGTTGTTCTTAGGTGCTGTCGAGTCAGTTCTGACTCACAATGAGCCCGTGTACGACAGAACGAAACACTGCCCCGTCCTGCGCCATCCTCACAATCGTTGTTATGCTTGAGCCCATTGTTGCAGCCCCTGTGTCAATCCATCTCGTTGAGGGTAGAAAATGAAAGCAGTAAGCAGTTGGTATTTATTAGGTCTGGGGTGGAAAACCTGGGTGGTGTGAACGGATAACGCGCTTGGCTACAGTCCAAAAGTTGGCATTTGGAGTCCACCCAGAGGTGCCTCGGAAGAAAGGCCTGGCAGTCTACCTCTGAAAAATCAGCCTTTGAAAACCTTATGGAGCTCAGCTCTACCCTGCACACGTGGGGTCACCGTGAGTCAGAGTCGACTCAATGGCAACGGGGTTTTGGGTTTTTGTGCTTCCGCCAGGCCGCCAGCCACTTGCCGCCACTCTCGGGTGAGGGGTGGGAGAATCGAGATTTAGCAGAAATTAGTGTAAGTGAAGAAACAGCCTGGGCGTGGCCCCTGACCTGGGGTTCAGCCACTGACGTTGAGTTGGATTAGCATAGCGCCGTGAAAGTTTGCATATCAAAGCAACCCCCTCACTGCTGTGAAATGGTCCTATAATTTTTAAAATAATATGTTTCAAGATAGTTCCAACAAAAGGCTTTTAATCGTATGAAAAGAGGCTCAGCTTCACTCATTGTAAGAGAAATGAGCATTCAACCATCATCAGATACCACCTGTCGAAGGACAACGATCTCAAAGCTGGGCGGCTGATGTTGGGGAGAAGTGGGCACTCTCCTCCCTGTGCACTGGGGGAGCACAGGCTATTTGGGGGTGGCCTGGCTACATGAATTAAAATGAGAGATGTTCCCCTCACCCTCAGCTATTTTTTTCTAGGAATTTATCCTAGAGGACCACCACCTCCGTCTATCAGTCTGTCGTACGGCGGTGGCTTTTGTGTTGCTGTGATGCTGGAAGTTCTGCCACCAGGATTTCAAATACCAGCACCGTCACCCACAGAGGACAGGTTGCAGTGGAGCTTCCAGACAAAGACTAGGAAGAAAGGCCTGGTGACCAACTTCCGAAAATGAGCCAATGAAAACCCTGTGGATCGCAACAGAACATTGCCCGTGGGTGATGAGAGATGGTGCTGGAAGTATCTTTGAGTCTGTCCCTCATCTCTTGTTCCACGGCCAGAAGAGGGGACGGGGACAGGGACGGGGGTGGGGGAGTGGGCAGGGTTTCCGGCAGAGCCAGGCTGCGCCGAGCGGACAGTGTCAGGTCAGGTACTGGGAAGCCATGGGCGGCTTTAAGCAGGGGCAGTTCTGGGAGCCCCACAACGCTGCCTCGTCCTGCAGCTTCAGTTGAGGGTTGGTGTGGGGCTCGATGCAGACTTCCAGAGCCGGCTCAGACGCCAGACACCTGCCTCGCCCTGAGGTGGCCTTACCCTGGACAGCATCACCAAGTGGCCCTGAGGTTCAGACACCCAGACGGGGGCTGCAGAGGCGGGCCACCCCCTTACACGTCTCCTCTGTCACCTTCCTTCCCCGTCCCCCAGAGTGTGCTCGGCGTGTGGGAGAGACCAGCAGCAGCAGTGTGTGGGAGGCAGCGGGGTGCCCTGGAGGAGATGTTCCCAAACTCCACACTTCCCACCACATTTTGGCGTGTGTCAGGTGGCTGGGGGGACCGGTGGGGGCGGCTGTCTCAGCCGGGAGGCCCCGTCACCACCCTCAGGAGCTCCTAGGAGAGGCTTATCTGTCCCTGTTGCTGTGGTGGCTGTCGCTGCCTCAGCGTGCCACCGCTGATGGTCCCGCGATACCCGTTGTCCCGACTCGCCTCCTCACCCGCCACGTGTCACCCCTGGGCTGCCCATGGCAGCAGATCCTTCTCATGCCCTAAGTTAACAGAGAAAAGTGATAAGGCAATTTCATCCATACATAAAAGTCCTCGGTGTGATGCCAGGGTGAGGTGTGTCCCCTGGCCGAGAGCGGCCCTGGCTTCTATGCCCGTCTGCCAGGCCTGAGGGGTCTGGGGAGGTGGCTGGCGATGACAGTCACAGGGCTATGATTCCACGTCGTGGAGCAGCTGTGCTGGGGCAGGGGGCAAGCTGGAGGGGTGGTTGGAAGGAAAGGGAGGGAGGGCAGGTCGATGGCGGTGAGGAGGAGGTGGCACTGGGCACAAGGAGGGAGCAGGACCAGGAGTCGGGTGCTTAGCACGACCATAAAAGCCGTGAGTTGTGACAGCGAGCTGGAGCCAGAACAACAGACCGCAGAGGTGAACGGAAGCCAAAAGCTGCTGTCCTTCGCTGCCCTCTCCTGAGGTTGAGTTGGAGGGGGCAGCCTGCTGAAGCATTTGACCCCCTGCCCACAGATGGGTAGATGGATGGAGGGGTCCCTGTTCGAAGCTTTCTTTTCCTGCCACGCACTATAGGTGTGTCTGGCTAATTTCGAGCCTTTGAGAGACAAGGAGGTCTGGGCAGCGAGGGACCGCCCCAGAGGAGTGTTTTGCTGCAGGTGCAGAGAAGGTGTGGAGGCTACCACCTCCCACTTACTCCAGCTCCCAAACCACATACCCACTGCCCTTGATTCCAAATCACAGCGACCCCATGTGTGTCAGAGTAGAACCGAGCTGCAGAGGGTTTTACTGGCTGTAATCTGAATGGAAGCACATTGCCAGGACTTTCTTCTGCAGCCCTGCTGGGTGGATTTGAGCTGCCAAGCTTTAGGTTAGTAGTTGAGCACAAACTGCGCCACCAGGGACCTTACTTGAACTCAGGGATTAGCAGATTTTTTCTGTAAATAGTCTTGGCTTTCCAGGCCAGACTACTTACAGAGAGACTACTCAGCTCTGCCGTTGCAGTGCGAAAGGAGCCACGGGCAATACATAAATGAATGGGCATGGCTGCATGCCAATAAAACTTTATTTACAAACACAAGTGGAGGGCCGGATGTGGCCCATGGGCTGTATGCTGCCATCTCTTGCTCTAGGAGGACACTAGACTCAAAACAACTCATCTCTGACACTCTGTCCCTTGAGGAATGGCATTTGTTTAAATGTCACCTCCTTTGAAGAATGTGCCTGCTAACCCTGCCTCTCTGCCCCTATTCTCGCCCATGCATCAAAGCTGTATTTATAGTCCTTTAGGTCTTCACTGTGGAGTCCTGGGTGATGCAAATGGTTAAGCCCTTGACTACTAACCAAAAGGTTGGTGGTTTGAATCCACCCAGAGGTGCCTCAGAAGAAAGGCCTGGTGATCTGCATCTGAAAGTTCACGGCCTTGAAAACCCTATGGAGCAGTTCTACTCTGCATACACGGGGTCACCACGATTCAGATTTGACTTGATGGCAATTGGTTTGTTTTTTTTTTTGGTAACGTCTTCAGAGCCCACCAGCTTCCCTGGACTCCACACTCCAGAGAGCAGGGATCGTGTCCACTGTTGGCTCTCCACCACCACCCAGGGCCTGGCACCAGGATCTTGCAGGACAGGACACCTGCCCAGTCTCCAGCGCACAGACCCATTAGTTCTGCACGGTCAAACGTTTGCAATCTGCTCCTTCAGTCCAGCCCAGCTTCTGAGCCCTGGCCACATCAGGCGATGCTCTGTCTCAAATTGCCAGTTTTACAAGGTTCCTCAGAGCCGGGGAAACAACAGGCCATCTGCAGCTGCCCGTGAAGCCAGCGTCGGAGAGCCCAGTGCTGGCTGCACCTCCATCCTCGGCTGAAGGGAGAGGGTATGTCGGCCGGGGGGAAGGCGCGGGGTTGGCGACCAGCCTGGAAGAGCCAGGGAAAGCATCACCTCGGGTGGCTGGCCACGTGGGGACAGCTTTCGCGACTCTGGGAGAAAGAGGCACTACCTTCGTGGAAAGTGGCAGCTGGCTGAGCGTCTGGGCCCCTGGGATGAGCGAGCCGCTGGCGAAACTTCGATTCCACCAAAACTGTCTTGGGCGTGGCCGGACTCTGCCTGTCAGCGCACCCCCACGCCTGGTGTTGTCTCCCACGCAGCCCGATGGGGGCAGGCCCTGGTGACGCTGAAGGACACCAGAGGCCGAGCCTTGCAGAGGAGACTCTGAGAAGGGCTGAGGGTGGGAGAAGCCAGATGGAGATTCAGTCCCAGGTGAAGGTGAATTTGACGTCCCCTCTGCTGAGGACATGCCACCCGGTGGGCGGACGAGGGCACCCCACCACAGAGGAGAAACCCAGGGAGGTGCAGCCCCGTCCACGGCCACAGGCTGCCTCGTGGGCCGCCAGGACCCCACTCTCCTGTGTTCTCCGAATTGAATCTCCTTGGGGGGCTTCTCGTCAGCTCCCTCCCAGGCGTCCTAGCCCGGGCGCCCAGGGCTCAGTCCCCTCCTCGTCCCCACCTGCACTCTTGGTCCAACCCACAGCTTCAAATAAACCACCTTAGAGTCCATCCCTGGCCATGCGGGCCCCTCCTCTGCCCCTCAGCCTCTTCACATGGGGGTCTAGATTCCACACGGAACTGCCAGTCTCTCCCAACCCCACTGGGGGAGAGCACCATCCTCCCAGGTGTTCAGCTGATAAACGTCGTCAGGCCTTTCTCCAAGTCGACCTCTCCTCCTCTCAGCCCCTCCCCACACCCAATCTGTCATCAAATCCCATCAGCTCTGCTTTCAAAATGCACCCAGATCCACCCACTTCTCCCTCCTCTGTCCCCACCTGCTCCAGCCCCATCATTGCCCACCTGGACCAGAGCAGTCACCTCTGCCCTGGTCCCCTGGCTCCGCCCTCGCCCCCCACAGTCTGTTCCCCCCACAGCCCCCAGAGGGCGCCCCTGAGCGCCTGAGTCAGTGTCCGTCCCTCCTCTGGGGCTCCCATCTCCCTTGGGTGAAAGCCTGAGTCCTCCCCGAAGCCCAGAAGGCCCTGCACGACCTCCCCGTCCCCTCCTGTCCTCCCCCACTCCTCTCTCCCATCGCTCACTCCGCTCCAGCCACACGGGCCTCCTTGCTGTTCCTCCAACTCACCAGGCCTGGTCCTGCTCCAGGGCCTTTGCACAGGCTGTGCCCGCTGCCTGGACTGCCCTGTCCCCGATGTCCCGTGATTCCTTCCCTCATCTTCTCCGGGACCACCCTTAAAACTGCAAACACAGCCCAGTCCCAACACACCCTGGTGCCTTTCCCAGTTTTACTCTTGCCCTTGCTCCTGGCACCCTACATGCTCACTCAGCTGGTGCCTGCCTCTCCCGCCAGGCAGCCAGCTCCCGGGGCACGGGGCTGGGCTTGCAGCAGTTGCCCTCGGCCTTGCTCAGAGACAAGGGTCACGGGTGCCCGGGTCCCAGCCTGGCCCTGGGTGGTGGGGCTCTGCCGTCCTGGCGTGTCCAACTGCCCCCACCTCTACTGACGCCCCCAGGGCTCTGCGTCAGCGGGGTTGGGGCTGGGTGCTGGGGGGAGGGGGCAGCAGCATGGGCCCTGGAATAAGTGAGGGGCTCAGATGAAGACGAGGGGGCCCAGAGCCCCTACAGAGCCTCAAGGGCAACTCACAGTGGGGACACACTGCCCCAGCCACCCTGCCATATGCCTGCTCTGACCTTGTAGAGAGATGAGGGCCGGACTCCTAGCAACCCCATGTGACAGTAGAGCTGCCCCGTGGGGTCTTCTAGGCTGCAATCTTTACGGGAGCAGATCACCAAGGCTTTCTCCCAGAGCCGCTGAGTAGGTTTGAACTGCCAACCTTCCGGATGGCAGCCGAGCACTTAACCGTTTTGCCACTGGGGCTCCTTGAGAGGGGAGGGGTCTGATAACAGACTTCGGTTCTGGAACTTTCACCAGACCCACAGCGCCATCAGCCTGCAGCCGAGAGTGGGCGCTGAAGGGGCACCCTATGCACCCACCCGCCCCATTTGTCCAGCAGAGCCCCACCCCCGCCCACCACCCGCGGCACCAGGTGGGGAATGAAGACACGTCCAAAGCCGGGGCCGTAACTCCACGGTGGGTGCTTGAGAGCCTTTCATTCACAGGGGCCCGAGGCAGGGAGGGGGCAGGATACATCATACTGTCCCGAATCTGTGGGGCCGGGGGAACAGGGGTGTTTTTTTTTCACGTGGTAAGACACAATCTTTGTGGGGACAATGTGCATCTCCGTTTGCCGTCAGGTGGCCGACTGGCCGCCCGCCCCTTAAGTCCACGCGGGGGCGGGGAGAGCTTCGGGGTGGGGTGACCCTGCCTTCTCCCCTTTGCAGCACGAGCAGCACTTCTCAGCCACAGGGACACGCGTCGGTGCCCCGCCCGCCCGGCGGCCTGGTGCATGCACGGGGGACCTGCTGCGGTGACCCCCAGGCTCCCCACCCACCCACTCAGGGCTCACCGCCCCTCCCCCTACAGCTTTACCCTCGCTCCGGCTTTCTGAAATCCTTCTGTCTGGTCTGGCAACTGGTAGAACATTCTTTTTAAAAAACGTTTATTTTTCATACAAGCACATTCTCCCTTCCATCGCTCGAGGGACAGCTGGGCGGAGGGCTCGCTAATGCGGAGGGGCGTGGGGGCAGGGAGCCGCGGTCCTCCTGTGATGTCGGAGGATGCCCACCTACACCTGGAGAGGCCAACTCCCTTCACGTGGAAGCCCTCCCTCTCTCCCTCCGTCTCTCAGACACACGTCCACACATCACAAAGGGACGCTGGGTTAGAGGGAGCCGCCCACAGTGGACACAGGAGCTGAGGATGCCTGGGCCGTGGACCGGCGTGGCTTCATCCGGGAATGGACAGAAGGACTGGGCCCCACGGCCGCCCCATGCCCCAGGTCTCACCCCACCAGCCACGCAACTCCTGCTCCAGAAGCACCCACACTCGTGGCTGAGCCATGCACACTCTGGGGGGCCCTTGGCCCAGTGGTCTCTCAGAAGCACCTCAGGGCACTGGGAACACTTCACCATGAAGGAGACGCTCGTGTCCGAGGCCTCTGCTGTAGGGGAAGAAGCAAAGACCGATCAAACGGGAAGAGAAAGTGTTTATTTTGCAAAGGCGTGAGCAATGGGACGGAGGCTGCTGGCCGAGCACACGCGGCTGCCCACCGACGTGGCCGGTGGTCTCCTCTGACCAGGTAGGGGGGACGCGCCGGCACAGTGGCGGGCGAAGGAAAGTCTGCAGGTCGGGGCGGCCGGAGCGAGACCACGTGGGCGCCGGGGCCCGGGCCGGGGATCGTGTTCTGCCAGCCCGCCCGCC
>NW_004443993.1:10003403-10050591 GCF_000243295.1 Trichechus manatus latirostris
GCGGCGCCCCCCGCCCACTCTGCCGGCAAACGACGGTTTAAAACAGCAACAAACGAAACCCAAGGCGAGGCTGCCGTCCTCCGCAGATCCCGGTTCTGAGAAAAAGAACGTTTCTGCTTTGTGTGTTTTGTTTTGTTTTTAAAGCCACAAATCTTAGAAAACAACTTTGGGGATGTTTTTCTTTTCTCCGTGTTCCGTTCTCCCTTGTCTTTTTTTTTTTTTTTTTTTTTTTTTAAACAATAGCATTTATAGAAAGAACTTCACAAAGGTGATCTATGTACACGGTCCCAATTCCGGACTCGCTCAGTAGGCAATGTGGTAGCACCTTTTCGAAGAGCTTTTCATGGTTCAGGGTCTGAGGAGTTGAGGTGGGCGGTGGGCCCTGGCCGCCCCGGGCCGGCCGGCCCTGCTCCCTGAGTCCCGCCGCGTCTGGCCTGTCACTGCTGCTCGCTGCAGACAGGGCCCGCGCGGGAGGTGGCCTCTGGGGCCAGGAGGGAGGCGAGGCCAGGGCTCCCGGCGAGCAGGTGCGGGGCCGCTGCCTCCTTCCTGGGGGCTGGGCGGCCATGCTGGGCTGAGAGGTCAAGGATGAATGGACACCAGCGGACTCTCTAGAATGCTCTAGAACGGGGCTCCAGGCCGGCCCTGTGCCTGCAGCAGGCTCTCCATGAAGGCCAGGTAGTCCAGGCTCCGGGCCGTGTCCTCGGTGGTGGTGGTGGTGGGGTTGGTGCGTGGGGCGCCCACCCGCGGGCGCTTGGCGGCCTTCACCTCCTCTCCCGAGAAGACGCTGTCCTGGGGTGCCCCCGTGCTGACTGACTGCGGGGACCAGAGAGTACACGGTTAGTGGGGGGCAGGCTCAGCGTGGCAGGGCCAGGGGCCACTGTCTCTCAGTGAAGGACCTTCCCAGTGGGCTAGCTGCCTGCTAGGGGTGCCGCTCGGCAAGACCCTGCTTCCCCGGGGACCCTGGTCCTGCAGGTGAGCTCCCCATGGCCCTCCCGGCAGATGGGGCGGGAGAGGGGCCTCACACCCCGCTGCTGGCTCCCCTGGGAGGAGCGGAGGGACAGGCCACTTCCTGGAGGACGGGAGCCCAGGAGGCAGCACAGGCACAAGGGTCCCCAGGGGAGCCTCCCATGACCCCACCCACCACACCTCAAGGCTGGATTAGAACGAGAGAAAGGAAACGTGCGGCCAGTGGCATCACTGGAGGGTGCGGGGGTGTGGACCACGTAGGATGACACTGTCAGAGGGGATGACACCATCAGAATGACTGTCTATAAAATGTCTGTGCAGCGTTCCAGCAGAAATTATTCTTTATAAAAATATCCCTGTAGTTCGTTGTAATAAAAACATTTTCCTAAATCCAGATTGTATGTATCGACACAGACACTCATGTACCAACACCCCTATAGGGCCGCTGAGCCGGCATCGACTCGGCAGCAGTGAGGTGTTTTTGGGGTGCCGCGTGCCCCGCCTGCCCGCCCACACCACAAGCGGGCGCCGGCGTTTCCGCTGCCGTCAGTTTTCACAGTCGCCGATCCGTCAAATGTCCCGGCGTTTCAGCTACGATACCGTGCAGTTAGCGTGGAGGGGCGACACCAGCTCTAGTGACGCCACTGTGCGCAACAGGGGTGGGGAGAAGCCAGCGTTCCCCCTCCGCCTCTCGACTCGCTGTCCCCTTAAAAGGGGGCGCGCGCTGGGACAGCGGTTTGTAAGCCGCCAGCTGTGGCGCAGGCTGTGCTCCGGGACCCGCAGCTGGAGCTGTGGTGAGCACGCGTCCAGCGTCCGAGGGCTCAGAGGCTGGTGGAGGCTCTTCCTGCTCTGTGCCCCGCTCTGTCAGAAGGGGGGCGGCCCACTCCCGCCACCCGGACAGCCTCCTCCCTTGGAGCTGGCTCCCCCAAACATCCGCAGCACCCCCTCCTGGCTGGAGTGGAGGCAATGGGCTGACAGAGGGGAGCTGCTCGGCTGGAAGGCTAGGAAGGCTCGGTCAGTTCCGGTGAAATGGGACGCCAGGGCCCACTTCCAGAAGCCCAGGAGAAAGCTCCCCGGCCCCGAGGCCCCCAGCCTCCCACCGCGGCCCACCCTGTGGCCACTCACCAGCCGCGACCTGACCCTCTTGGGCAGCTCCTCCTCCAGGGTATAGATGTCGCCGCGCTTCACAGTCAGCTGGGACCCATCCTCAAACTCCACCTGCGAGGCAGATGCTGTCCTGTGCTCGGGCCTCATTGCCCATGATGCCTGCCCCGAGCCCAAACAAATCAAGATCGGCTGGAGATGCCGGATCCCTCAATGCCTGAAGCTGGCCCTTTTGTCTGAGCCTCTGCAGTCACTTCCTGTGAGAGTCCTGCCCAATGGGTAGGGACAGTCCTGAGGCCTGGGAGAGGGGGGCCGAGTGGAGGCCCAGTGGGTCATGGACTCCACAGCACACCAGGCCAGGGTGAGCTGTCCCACTGCTCTAGCCAAACTCCCTCACCCAGGAGGACAATGCTTGGCCCAGGCTCTCGGAAGCTCCCAAGCAGCTGGAGGCTCCACGTGCAGGCCTGGGCACCGACTCTAAGGGTTCCAAGTGCTGGAGAGAGAAGGGTCAGGGAGCCTCTGGGCAGCCTTGTGCCGCCCTCTGGGACCCCTGCCTCTGGTCTTTCCTTCCAACTTGTGCAGAACAAGGACGGAGACACAAACAGGCGGACGCCGGAGCCCACCCCAGCCCCGGGCAGCAGAGGAATGGGTGAGGAGGTGGGGAGGCCTGATCTTCGACTCCCGGCCTGGATGCTCCGACAGGCGGTCACCCTCGGCCACCCTTGTGGGAGACGAGCCAGCAGGCCTGTCCGAGGAGCTTGTGGGGCTACGGGTGGCCCAGGGTGCTGCCTGGCCAAACGGATAAAAGCCCGCCCAGGGCCTGTCCAGTGGGGGAACATCAGGGCAGAGGGGTCCCCTCATCTAAACCCCCAGCCCCCTGAGAAAGCAAGAGTCACGGACGAGGACGGCCAGCCAGTCTGGCCCGGACCCGGAAGGCTGGCAGCGCCTCGGCCATGCCCCACTGTGGGAGGGCCGAGTCCCTGAGCCGCCGGTTGCGTGTGCGGGGCTGAGCCCACCTCCAGACGGGCTGCTGTGCCCAGCAAGGCCTCTCCCTTGCTACTGGCAGATACTGCACACGAGGATTCAATCACGCGAGAAAAGTAGGCTCCCAGCACGCGGGCATTGAGTCACCCCAGAAAATCAGGCTCCCAGCACATGGGGATTCAGTCACCCCAGAAAAGCAGGCTCCCAGCACACGGGGATTCAGTCACCCCAGAGAAGGAGGCTTCCTCCCAGGAGGAAAAAGCGAGTTCTAGAAACCGAGGAAAGCAGCTCGGGTTTCTAGGTCAGGAAGCCCGGGAGACCCGCTCTAGCTTCCCCGGGGTAAGAAGAGAAGCTCCATGAGGGGCCAGGGCTGACCACCTCGTCCCAGCCCGCGGGCTCCCCTGTGGTCAAGTCACGGAGGAAACGTGGCCCTTAGAGTTACACTGCTTTCCCTGCTGTGGGTCTCTCCCCAGAACCTGGACTCTCGCTGTGAACCCCCAAGGGTGGGCTTTTCATGCCATATTAAAAACCACTTTATTGTTGAGATAACGGTCGCTCAGCGCAGCCGCAAGGGTAACACGGGGAGAGTTCCGGCACCCTGCACCCCGCCCCCGAGGGCAACATCACACGGAGCATTTTTCTAACGTGGTTGGAGGGGGTCACACTTGGGGGGCCCACCTGGGGCGGGCTGTGGAAGCCACAGAGTGTGAGGATCTCGGGGCTCCAACACCCTGGGGACTTCTAGAGCAGAGCCTGTCTGTGTGATCTCTGTGGGCATCGGCAGTGGGTGGGTGAGGAACCTCCTGGAAGCCCGCTGTCACCTGTACCAAGCCCAGGCCAGTGTGGGGTCAGTGGCCACCTCCTGAGTGCCCAGGTGACCAGCTCTGTCCCAGGTGACCAGCTCTGTCCAGGCTCCCTCTCGGGGCGACGTGGGCATACGCCACATGGCTCCAGGGCTGCCTCCGCCGGGCACGACGGTGGTGTCCCCCGGGCCCGTGAGGCACAGAGGCCGTACCACCACCTCACAGGTATCCTGTCGGCCACCACCACGGTTTTCCTTTTCAGAACCTCCACCGGTTTTCTCTCATAACCCCCGTCTGTTTCAGGGATGTGACCCCCACGTCCCCCAGCACTCTGAGGACTATTAAATAATCGTTTAAGCTGTTTGCTGACTGCCTCCATGAGCTGTTTTCTCGGGGGTGAGCTCTTCCTGTTGCTGGCCTTCCTTGGGAGTCTGCTGACATGAGAAAATTCTATGAAGAATGCCCATCCGAGAGGCGGCAACTTCCAGCTTGCCAGCCAGCACACCTGGCACCTTCTGTTTCTTTAAGGGACCCACCGAGAGCTTCCTTTCTCATTTCCAAGCAGGACTAATAATTTATCTACATCTTTTCTAGCATTCTCAGAGGTTTCCCAAAGAAGGAAGAATACCAGCATGTGGTCAGACTGACTTTTCAAAGAACTTTCCACACCCCCTTCTGGAGACACCCACCCTGGACATCTCTCATGGGAGTGCCAGGCTGCAGACCCCTGGCCTCTGAAGGGGCTACTTCGACTGTCCAATCCACATTTTCCCCTCAGAGAGATGTCCTGCAGTCCCGAAGCCCTTCTCTCGAAGGCAGGTCTCGAAAAGAGAAGTGTGTGGTCATTCACACCTCGGCTGCTCACTGGGAGTCCTCTAATCAGACTGCTTCCCAACGGGAGGTCCCTGAGGTGAAATCAGGCAACTCTGCAGTCGGGCCTCGCCACCTTGGATCCCGGATACAGTCTGCAGCGATATTCGATACCCTCACAGAAGAGACGAGCCAAGGCTCATGAGAGGAAAAGAGGATCGCTCCAGTGCGTGGCCCCGAGAACGTGCAGTGAGCGGGAATGTTGTCTGAAGCTGTGAAGATCCAGCGTCCTTTAATCACGGGGACAGAGATGGCCTTACTGTCCCTAGCAAGACTTGATGTTGTTGTTGTAGCTGCTGTTAATTTTCAACTCAGGGCGACCCCAGGTAACAGAGTAGAACTGCCCCATAGGGTTTTCCTAGGCTGTAATCTTTACAGGGTGGGGGGTCCTTCTGGCACAGTGGTTAAAGCACTCAGCGTTACCCGGAAGGTCAGTGGTTTGAACCCACTAGCCACTCTGTGGGAGAAAGACGTGGCAGTCTGCTTGTGTGAAGATTTAAAGCCTCGGAAACCCTGTGGGGCAGCTCTACTCTGTCCTATGGGGTCTCTCTGAGTTGCAATCGACTCCACAATGGATTTGTTTCTTTGGAATCCTTACAGGAGAAAGTCATCATCTTGCGGAACACTGGGGGGGTTCAAACCACCAACCTTTCAGTTCGCAGTTGAGTGCTTCACCATTGCGCCACCAGGGCTCCTACAAGACTCGAGAGCAGCTCACCCAGTTCCCTATGAGAGCTCCCCCCCACTCCTGGCTCAGGCATTTCCAGCTCTAACAGGGAGCTGTGACTGGGATGCCGCTGGAAGGGGCTGTCTAGCTGGTGGCCACCTCCCCGCTCCCCTGCATCAGGCAGGGCTAGTCCACTCCAGCAGGCCAGGCTGCTCCAAGCGGCTCCCAAAGGCTGCGCAGTACACATCCTGGGTGGAATCTGAGGCTGGTGGCATCCGGCCTCCCAAAGGCAGGCACAGAATCGGGGGCCCGGGGTGGGGGCAGGAGAGCAGCAGGATTCCAGGGCACAAGTGAAGCCAGGCTGCGACAGGTAGGGGAGGCTGGGTTACAGACCCTCCTGCCCAGATCCTACAGTCACTCCTGGGCCCGAGCTGTGCTGAAGTGGGGGGAGAGGTGGAGAGAAGAGCCGGCAGACTGGCCATGGTGGGGACTACCTGCCACCCTTTCCTGCCCCACGTGGTGGGGGTGCAAGTTGGCACTGCCGCCGCGCTGAGCTAAACACAATCCTACCAGCTGCGGGGGACTGGATTCTGACTCATGGCGAGCCCCTGGGTGTCAGAGCAGAACTGGGCTCCACAGAGCTCTCAGTAGCTGATTTCTCTAAAGTAGATACGCAGGTCTTTCTTCTGAGGCACCTCTGGGTGGACTCAAACAGCCAACCTTTCAGAACCGTTTGAACCTCCCGCCCCCCAACCCCAGGGACACCACATGAGCTGTGGACGCCTCCCCCAGTGGCAGGGCCCAGCAGCAGTGGGAACGTCGGGATCATCTGCGGCTGAGGTTTTCTGTGCAGGCACGTTCAATCAGCCAGCTCACTGAGGGCTGACGGCCTGGACCCCTCACCCGTGGTATCCTGGATGTAGGGTGCAGCCACATTCTCAGGCGGACAGGCGAGGCTGGAGGGTCCTGCCAGAGCAGCCAGCTGGAAGAGGCCAGGCCGGAAAGCACGAACGCCACGGACGACAACGGGCCCAGTGGTCACGGGACCCCAGCGCTCCTGTGATCTCAGGGCAGTGCAAAGCCATGGGTGTCATCATCGGGGGGCGTCGAGCAATTCCGACTCAGGGACCCCACGTGACACAGCACAACTGCGCAGTAGCGTTTCCTAGGCCGTAATCTTCATAAAGACAGACTGCCAGGCCCTTCTCCCAGGGAGCTGCTTTTGAGTTTAAATCGCCAACATTTCAGTTAGCAGCCACGTGCTTAACCATTGCACCACCAAGGTTCCTTCAAAGCTTTGGCGCCGCCTCCTAACTATGGCCTCGGCACAGCTGTGAGGTTGCTCCTTTTCTCCTTCACTTTCGCCTTTAAGGGCTGAACCCAAATGTCCACAAAGAAACATGGGGTGAGGCAGCCAGCGGAGGTCAGGATGGCTCTGCCGACTTGCTGTGTGATCTCGGGGGATCCTGAGCACTCCTCTGAGTCTTCATTCCCCACCCTCACAGGCCCGCCAAATCAGGGCAGGGGGAGAAAAACAGATGTGAGCAGAAAAGAGTGATCCAGCTCACTTATGAAGATACACGGAAAGAACATAACCACCAGTGGCTGTCGAGCTGACTCCGACTCATGGCGCCCCCCGTGTGTCAGAGCAGAACTGCCCCACAGGGTTTCAGTGGCCGATTTTTCAGAAGCAGACCACCAGGCCTTTCTTCCAAGGTGCCTCTGGATGGCTCAAACTGCCGGCCTTTCCGTTAGCAGCTGAGTGTGTTCACCGTTTGCACCACTGGGCCCTCCAAGATGTGGGTGACTTTTCTAAAATTCCACATTTTAAAATAATTTCTCTGACTGCCAAGTGTGATTCCCACAATTAGGAAAGAAACCCACACCCATGTCTACATTTTTGAAAATCAGGAAGACATCCCTAAAAAAGAAAATGTCACACAGCCAAGGTCCCTTCTAGCAGAATCAGAGGACAAGCAGAGGCCCTGCCCCACACCCCAACCTCAGCACTGGTGGCACCAGTCGACCCGACACAGAAGCAGCTGCCACCTGCCTGGGACTCTTGCTTCTCTGGGCACCTGGGAAAACAGGGCTGATGAGGCTTCCAGGGCTCACCTGATAGACGTGGCTGGTCACCGAGGAGATGAACTTGGCCTTGTAGATATTGCCGTCTGCCCACCGCAGCTCCACCACCTCGCCCTCAGGAGGGGGTCCCAGGCGGACGCAGTCTCTACTCTGCAGACAGAGGACAGCTAAGTGAGGCCCTCACATCTCTCTAACCCGATTACAGCCTCCCCGCCGCCTGCCCTGCAGCCATGGACGCTAGAGCGAAGGGAAGGTCTTCAGACTCCTGCTCGAAATCACACTGCAGGCTGACAACAAACAAGGACTGGGAGGCCCCAGTGGTTTGCCTCGTTGTAGGCTGGGTAGGACTGCAGAAGCGGAGAGTGCTTCCCCGCCTAAGGCCTAGGCTGGTCCACCCGGTCACAGGTGACCAGGTGCTCAGAGGGACGGCCCTTCCCCACCCCGTCCCCTGGAGGGATAGGTTCCCCTCCCGCCCCCCACCCCGGGAGGGCTGGCCCCACCTGCTCCCTCTGCCCCCCCACCCCCCACTGGCTCACTGTGATGCTCTCCGGGTAGAGGTTGTCGCTGTACGACCCGTCGTCAAAGTTCACTTCGTACAGGGTCTGTGTGGCGACGCCGATGACACGGCAGCGGTAGTAAAGCCCATTGCGGTTCTTGGTGATGACCATCTGGCCTGCGGTCACGGCCCGCTGGAACTGGGCCTGCGGGGGGAGGGCGGCCTTCAGAGGGGCTGGCGCGGGCGGCGGGCAGGGGGTGCGGGCTGGCACTCACCGTATGGGCGCCCGTCTTGTGCTTGAAGCAGGTGATGGAGACGACGTAGGGCCAGTCGTCCGGCTCCATGAGGACGCCGGCGGCATGGGCGCATGTCACGTGGAAGGACGTGGAGCAATGCTCGTAGGAGCACTGGATGCAGGCGCCCGACACCCGCTTCATGCGCTTCCGGCAGTACACGCACTTCTGCGGGAACAGGTAGCAGGGTCGGGGCGCTGGCTGGGGATGCTGCCCCGGGCCAGGAGCCCCTACTGGGCCCCAGGACTATCTCCTGGGAACGACCTCCAGACCCAGCACTGTCTCCTAGGAATGACCACCGAAACCTGGCAATGTCTCCTAGAGAAGCCCTAGACCACAGACCCAGCACTATCTCCTAGGAACGAACCCCTAGACCCTGGACCCAGCACTGTCTCCTAGGAACGAACCCCTAAATCCCAGACCCAGCACGGTCTCCTAGGAACGACCCCCAAACCCAGCACTATCTCCTAGGAACGACCCCCAGACCCTAGCACTGTCTCCCAGGAACGACCCCCAGACCCAGCACTGTCTCCTGGGAACGACCCCCGGACCCCAAACCCAGCACTGTCTCCTGGGAATGACCCCCCAGACCCCAGCACGGTCCCCTAGGAACGAGACCCGACGGGGTGGGGGGGGAGTGCGGCTATGGGCTGCTTAGAGGCAGGGACTAGGGAAGGAGCCCTGGGGGAGCAATGGTTAAGCATACGGCTGCAAACCAAGAAGTGGATGGTTTGAACTCACCCAGCAGCACGAGGGAAGAAAAGGCCTGGCAATCTGCTCCATAAAGATTACAGGCCAGGAAACCCTACAGGGCAGTTCCACTCTGTCGCGTGGAGTCACCATTAGTTGGAATCGACTCAGCGGTACCCAGCGACAGAGGTTGGGGGCGGAGGGAATGGGGAAAGGCTGCTAATGGGCATGGGGCTTCTTTTTGGAGTGGTGAGAATGTTCTGGAGTTAGGTAGTGGTAAGGGTTGCATAACTCTGTGAATGTACAAAAAATCACTGAACTGTTCGCTTTAAAACGGTTAAGATGGTGAATATTATGTTGTCAATTTTATCTCAAATAATAATAATGCACTCGAAAGCAACCTCCTTACAGCAGGCGAGACGCCCGCCTGGGCCCCTGCCCCTCTCTGCCCGGTGTCAGCACCCAGGTGCACGGGAGGGCCCTGAGGAGCTGCTGGTGGCAGCCTCACCACAGGTCCCCCAGCTGGCTCGCAGCCGCCAGGCCCCGGGCCCTGCAGCCGTCATCCTGAGCATTTAATAAGCGGGCCCTTATCTCTCCATAAACTGTGTTCAAAAGCCAGAGAAGCACAGCGGCAAAGGGTGCTGCAGGAACATGGCGCCTGAGGCTGATCGAAGGCAACGCTGGCTCATTATTAAATTGTCAATACCTCACTCTCTCCTGGCAGGGACAGCGCTGATATGCAACAGGCCGGATGCTGCTGAGTGGAGTGGCGGCATTAACCCTCACCAAGAGGGCCCCCAGTGAGCTTGGCCAGGCCGGAGTGGCTGCCTCTGAGGCCAAAAGGTGCCTGACACCGGGCGGTAGGGGGCGCGGGCAACAGAGGAGAAACCATGGGAAGGTAGGGAAGGACCCATGGGGAGGCGCAGGGGAAGGGGACATTCAGAAGCTTCCAGAGACTTCCAGAGACACCTGGGACTTGAGGGCTGGGGGAGCCCAGGGGAAACCTGACGCCCAGTCGAGAGTGACCATCTGCAGCCCGACACGCACAGTCCGTTTCCATCCCTGTGGGCTGGCAGCTCGACATCCCGGGTGCCCACGTCATGAAGAACGTGAGCCGGGCCCTCCCGTGCGGTCTGTCAGGGGCCAGCGTCCAGCACACGGGGCAGCGCAGCCCCAGCTGCAGTCACGCACAGCTGCCTCCACTGACAACGGGCTAGCGGCAGGCCGAGAGATGAGGTGTCCGTGGCACCCCGTGCCCTGGGGGTGCATTCACGGTGGGCCAGGAGCAGGGTCAGCTGCTCTTGGCTCCCCAGGTGAGCGGAGTTACATCCCAGCGTCCTGGACTGAAGGGTCTAAACACACTGTCCCATGGATCCACCGGGGCTGTCTGCTCCAGAGCTCCTGGGCCCGTGTGGCTCGCAAGGCTCACGTGTACCAGGTGGTCCTTCTGTCAGCCCTCACGGGGTGGGACTGGGTGGGTCTCCAGGGCCTGATTTCCATGTTCTGGCCTTGGTCTCCTTCAGGGTGCCTGAGTCGTCAGAGGCTGGAGAGCAGTGGCGTCCGTGCAGAGTGTGGTCTGGGAGGAAGCTGAGGGCCCTTGCCTGCCGGGACTGCAGACTCACCACATGTGGGCACCACGTCTGCTGCCCTCTGCAGCCTGGGCAGGACGGCTGCCACCAACCTGCTTGGTAAATGCACCCTGGTGCCCGATGGGGGCAGGGGACGAGTCCTCTCCCTCTGGAGCCTGACACATGGGCGCCCTAAACCACACAGCACAGCTAAGTGGGAAGGGGGGACCAGTCCCCCCCCAGCTGTGTCTCCTCCTGCCCCATGGGGCCAGTGCTGCACCCGCAATGACCTCAGTCCCCGCCCAGACCTCGGTGTTCCCCCAGGAAATTTCTGGCATGCTCCCACAGCTGCCAGGAACCATTCCAGCCTGGCGCAGTGGGTGGTCCCATCTGCCGCCAACCTGGTTCGGCTGGGGGCTGACCCCAGCTCACATCGGACCTGCCCGGACACCCTGGCGCCCAGAGCAGTGTAGGCGCCCGGCAGGCAGGAGTTAAGTGCCTGCTTCCTTGTGTGGCTCCATTAAGCAGTACAAGTGGGCCTCGTGTAAAAGGATTTTTAATTCATTGTTACAAGCGCCAGTAATGAACAAGCTGTGCGCCACAGACGTCGGCCGATTCACAAAGCGTGGGGGGAGGACTTATCGCTAGCACCGCACCGTCACTCCACCTGAGTAATGGTGCCTTTTACGCCACGTTGGGGCCGAGCTGCCGGCCCCGAGGGGCTCATCCCCTGGCCACGCTGGGTGAGCTGCACTGCTACACGGGCTGCATCTGTGGGCTCTGAGCGCGCCACCCCAGCACCCCCGTTCCTGGGCCTGTGGACAGGCATCACTGTATGGGGAGCCCGGGCTCTGTGGTGGGCGCTGCCCCATGCCACTTGGTGGTCTTGGCTGGGGCCCACTCCCAGGGTGATGCAACATGTCCCAGAGGCTCGAGAGGTCACACCTTCATTCCCTGCCATCACCCTGGCAGTAACACCCACAACAGGGCAACCTGCTCGCACACGTGCAGGGTCTGAGCCCCACGTGGGCACCTGACTCTCCCTCGTCTCTCCTCGGGCTGCATCCCACCTGGCCCTGGCAGAAGGCCTGGTTGCAGGAGCAGCTAAGCGAAGCTGCAGGCAGGTGTGGGGAGGCCCCAGAGGCCTCAGGTGGCTGGGAGCCAGAGAGGGAGTCACCAAACCTGGGCCAGGGGAGCTGCTTCCTCTGAGCCCCAGCTCCTCGCCTACTGAGTGGGCCAAATCCTGGTGTCTCTGACGCGCAGTGCGACTGGAGTTCCGACAAAGAGGATGCAGTGACGACAAGCCCCAGGGCCACCACCCACGCTGACGGTATAGTGAGCACTCATCCGGCCAGCGAGGCAGGGACTGCTGCCACCCACCGCACAGATGGAGGCTGAGGACAGGGAGGCTCAGGGGTCTGCCAGCACTGAGCTCACCGTTGGTGCTCATGGGCTCCGAGGTATGGCTGCTGGCACCACAGGGGGCCCCCTAGTAGGCGGGCTGGACACCATGACCGGGAATGGCCTGCACTCTAATGAGGGGCTCATGGCTCATGTATCCGAGGGGCAGTCCCATGCCCACGTCCGCGCAGCTGCACTAGCTCAAGCTCCATGGTTCAGCGGTGAAACAAATGAAGGAGGGGGCGAGCGGGGCGTGCGGTCACTTCTCGTCATGCAGAGAAGGTGGGGCCGGCACCCGCTGCTCCATGGTGCAAAGGACACCCGCGGAGAGGTGTGTGAGGAACCAGGAGACTCACTGCCTTGGGGAGGGAGGCTGGTTCTCACGGGGCACCTTTGCATCTCCTGACCGCGCGCCCTGTGTCTGTGTGACCCGTTCCAAAATAAACATTTGCTAAAACTAACACTATATGAAGAACGGGGCATCAGGACTGGATGAAGACTCATTAACAACCTGCAATATGCAGATGACACAGCCTTGCTTGCTGAAAGTGAAGAGGACTTGAGGCACTTACTGATGAGGATCAAAGACCACAGCCTTCAGTATGGATTACACCTCAACATAAAGAAAACAAAAATCCACCTCAAAACCGGACCAATAAGCAACACCATGATAAACGGAGAAAAGACTGAAGTTGTCAAGATTTCATTTTACCTGGATCCACAATCAACACCCATGGAAAAGCAGCAGTCAGGAAATCAGACAACACGTTGCATTGGGCAAATCTGCTGCAAAAGACCTCTTTAAAGTGTTGAAAAGCAACGATGTCATCTTGAAGACTAAGGTGCACCTGACCCAAGCCATGGTGTTTTCAGTTGCCTTCTATGCATGCGAAAGGTGGACAATGAATAAGGAACACCAAAGAAGAATTAACACCTTTGAAATGTGGTGTTGGTGAAGAATATTGAATATACCATGGACTGCCAAAATAACAAACAAACCTATCTTGGAAGAAGTACAACCAGAATGCTTCTTAGAAGCAAGGATGGCGAGACTACGTCTCATACAGTTTGGACATGTTATCAGGAGGAACCAGTTTCTGGAGAAGGACGTCATGCTTGGTAAAGTAGAGTATCAGCAAAAAAGAGAAAGACCCTCAACGAGATGGACTGCCACAGTGGCTGCAGTGATGGGCTCAAGCTTAACAACGATCGTGAGCATGGCTCAGGACCCGGCAGTGTTTCATTTTGTTGTACATCGGGTCGCTATGAGTCAGAACCGACTCGACGGCACCTAACAACAAGAACAAATTTAACGCTCATCTCGTCTGCTTCCTCACTGCGACCCTTGGTCCACGGAGAAGTGCCAAGAGTTTGGCGCAGGACTTGGCATTTTTAGCCCTGGACGGAGGAGCCAGGAGCTCTCCGCCTGGCCCCAGGTGGGCAGGCAGGTCCATCTCAAACGCACATGGCAGGGCCCGGCCCACACTCGCGGAACCTCATAGGACGTCACGGAACGCACGGAAGGAGACACTCACCAGCTTCCACCGCTGCTCAGGGATGGCACTGATGTCCACAGGGTGGCGCTCCATCACATTCAGGAACCGGGCCTCGGGGACTGCAATGGCGCAGATGACGTGGATCCACCTGGAAGGTGGGGGGAGGGGTGTGTTGTCGGGGTCATCCAGGTGCGCCTCCTTGTGACACTCAGTCCAGCACCCAGCACAGCCAGCAGCCAGGCCAGCAGCAGGGGGGCAGTAGTGGGGGGGGATGCGCCCGCTCCGACCCTGACGTTGGATTAAATGGCGAGGACTGTGCTTAAGGGACTGTCTCGTAGCCCAGGCAGTCGCTGTCTCCCCTCGTCCTCGGCCACCCCACCCATGGGACAGCCGCACGGAGGTGACAGCTGATAATCGCTGACTTTCACGTCGTCCCTGGCTTCTTGCCACCCACGGACCAGGAAAGCTGGGAGCCCAGAGCACCGGCCAGGGCCACACTCCTGGTAAAAGCAGAGGCAGGACTCTGACGGGGCAGGGTTCTGGAAGGCTGGGACGCCCGCGGCGGCTCACCCACCTCCTGTCGGTGGTCATCTGCAGCGCTCCGCCCCGGAGATTGCATAGGCAGCATTCCTGCAGGAGGAGACACCACCGTGAGCGGCTGCACAGAGCCCCCACCCGACCCGGGGCCGGCTGCCACCCACCCGCACCAGCCCCCGGTTACCCCACGGGATCGGGGTCGGGCCAGTCTTGCCCCCCATAGTGGGCAGCTTTTCAGAGCCCCCCTACCCTGCCACGGGGCGCGAATTACCGCAGTCCAGGCGTGGGCCGTGCACCGGGAACACGTCCAGCCTTCATTGACCAGCTCAGGGCGGATACCGTAACAACCTGAAAGATGGGGTGCTGAGACACGGGGCTGGCACAGGGCTGCACGCAGTGCTGACGGTCTTCTGGAGCCCGCCCAGCCTCGCAGGGGTGCACTCTCACCACCCTCTGTCCTTGACGCAGGCCACTGAGTGCTGCGGGGAGGGCAGTCTGGGGTGCGGGCTGGGAACGGCTCATTTGGAAGTGGGATGCAGGAGGGCGCAGGAGGGCCCCTGCAGAGTCGACGCCCTCAGCCAGGGCAGCACCTCGGCATCCCAAGGACAGCTCCACCCAGCTGAGCTAGAAGGGCCATGTTCTGGACACTCAGCTGTGGGCCGTGGAGGAAGGTCTGGGCCGGGCTCTGAGGGGCCGAGGGAGGCTGAGACTCAGTGCTGAGCAGGCAGTGGTTTGACACTGGAATGCGGGCCTTGTGCAACCTGGGCCAGAGGGGACCGATGAGTAGGCCTGGGCCATGCTCTGTGCAGAACTGTACTCCTCAGCACAGGCCGGAGGGAGGCCGGGGTCACAGAGGTGGTCTTCTGAGAGGCGTGGCCCCAGCTTAAGGAAACCCGGACAAAGCACCAAGGAGGGGAGGGTGGGGGCGGGCTCTGCCTCACCAGAGGCCACCGCCCACCAGACACGGCTCTGGGAGCACGAAGGGGCGCTCTGCTGGCAGGGGGTGGGCACAGCTGGCTTTCTAAGTCCTGCAATAGAGGCTGGCCCTGTCCAAGGAAGTGTGGCTGCACCCTGGGTGCCCAGAGGCCCCACTGAGCAACATGAGAGGGGGAAGGGGGCTGGCAGAGAGGCTCCCTGCTCCACCCCTGGGTGCACCCAGGCAAGCTTGTGCAAGACGGGGGCTGCCCCCTAACGCCAATCCTCAATGGAGACGTGTGTACTGAGCTGAGTGGGGCCAAACTCAATGCCTACAAGGCTGAAACCAAAGTTGTTTCACCATCTGATGAGCCGTGACCTCTGGCCTCCCGAGGTCGGTCAGCGAGCACTCACCTCTCACCTGGCCTCTCCTCTCCCACCTGGCTGTGCCAGCCTGGGCAGCTGTACCCCTGCGCCACCCTCTGCCCTGAGAGTACACCTCACGCCCAGGCCCAAGAAATCAGAGCGACAGCTCCCGGCCAGGAGGCAAAATTACCCCGTGGGCCACCACCGAAGGGGAGGACGGTGGACAGAGATCTGGGGCCGCTCCCTCAGTCAGGAGCACGCCAAATTAAACGTCTCCAAGGGCACTCTTCCTGCTCCGGGATTCAATCTTGCATGCGGCCTCCACCACCCCCGTGACCGGGAAAGGGGCAGACACCATTTCCTTGTCTGGGGCTACGCGGGCCTGAAGGGTCTGGGGAGAGCAGCTATCAGCAGCAGAGACAAATCACGCAGGCTAAGCAACCTCACATCTTATCTCGTCCATCAGTTCGTAACTTTGGCCCCAGATCCCAGAGTGTGGAAATGTTGGCGTGCCTGGCAGGCACCTTATCTCCTCCTGCCGCCTCCTGGATCCAGGAGGGGGAGCAGAGCTCACAGAACCTTCCAGAAGGAGGCTGACCGGGCGAGCAGCCATCAGGAGTGGCCTGCCTTGGCCAGGGGGCAGGGCAAGGACTCTAACCCTCGAAGGCCACCTTGTTTTGCCAATTGGCAGAGCAAGATTTCAGAGAGAGCAGGGTTTCCAGATAGCTCTGGAAACACGTCGCTGGTCCTTCCGGGCACTCCCGGCCCATTTCTCACTGTGGTCAGTGTGGCAGGCATGAGTGGCAGGGATGGAGGGGACAGGAAAAGCCCTGCCCCTCAGTCTGCCCACCCACCTGAGTCCCCCAGACACTCCCGGCCTCTACACTGCCCTCCCTCCAGGCTGGTGTGGGCCCCTGACCTGTAAAGTGGCCCAGAGTGCTGGGCCTTTCTCCTCCATGACTGAGCCTTCTCCACCCAGGGGTTGAGCGGAGCCCCCGACCCCATTACAGGAAGGATGGAGGAAATTAGAAATCGGGGGACCCCCACGGAGGCCTCACCGAGCCGTGCCCGGTGACACCGTGTCCTGCAACCCCGAAGGGCGGCCCGGGGGCCCACGTGAAGCACCCTGCCTGGGCCCCGCGCGGAGCCGTGCCCTCTGGCCCGCGGCACTCACTGGCGTGGACCTGCAGGCAGCACTTGGCGCAGGCGATGAGCAGGCTGGTACCGTCGTCACCGATGTAGGAGCTGGCGGGCAGCGGCTCGGTGTTCTCGCCACTCGCGGTGAAACACATCTCGGGGACCAGCGGCCGTGTCTTTTGGCCGCTTTTGGAGAGTGGCGCGGCGGCCGTGGGGCCTTCCCCAAGCATGGCCTGGGGTGTCTCCTTCTCAGGCTGTAGGGACTGCGGGGAGACGGATCTGCTGTCAGCGGGGCACCCAAGAGCCTGGTGCAGGGGAACCTCCCTAGGATGCCAAGTGGCACGCTACCCCCAACTCTGAGGCCACCCCTGGGTGGGTGGGGGGCACCAGTGGTACTGACCAAACCAGAACCCTCTCCGTGCTGGGGCCCCCTGTGGCCCTCCCTCCTGGTCCCCTCTCCCCGGCCTCCAGAAAACCCTGCTGGCTCCAACTACAAACGCCCACGGCCTCCTCCTCACCTCCACGGCCCCACAGTCCCTGCTCCGGGTAGCCACCAGCGGCTCCTGCCCACTTAGCAACATGTCCAGGCTCCCTGCCGACACATGCTGGCCTGCTGTCCTCCCCCGGGGTCGCTCCCCCTCGCTTTCTCGCCCGCCTGGGCACATGGCCTCCTCCTGCTGCACGTCGGGTCCTGCCTCAGGCAGTGCCGTCTGCCGGGAGCGCTCAGATCTCTGTGCCTGTCTGGCTGCAGACGCCCCTCCACGGGACTGGTGCTGTCTGTCTTCACGGTGCTGACCATCACCTGGGCAACTACCTGGGCTCTTATTTTGGCTGTCCCCTCCAACCTGCACCCCGTGACGGCTATATACCCCGTCTCAGGACGGTGACTCATGGAGCCACCCCTAAGGAAACTTTTTTTCATAAAAAGCTTTGTTTTATTGTTATAGTTTAAGTGAAAGTTTACAATTCAAGTTAGTCTCTCACACAAACATTTATACACACATTGTTATGTGACCCTAGTTGCTCTCCTTATACTGTGATAGCACCCTCCTTTCCACCCCGGATTTCCTGTGTCCATTCACCCAGCTCCTGACCCTCTCTGCCTTCTCATCTCACCTCCAGACAGGAGCTGCCCATTTAGTCTCATGTATCTATTTGAGCTAAGAAGCACACTCCTCACAAGTATCACTTTATGTCCCACAGTCCAGTCCAATCCCTGTCTGAAGAGTTGGCCCTGGAAACTGTTTTAGTTCTGGGCTGATAGAATCCAGGGGCCAAGCTTTATGGGGTCCCTCCAGTCTTAGTCGGACCACTAAGTCTGGTCTTTTCACTAGAATTTGAGTTCTGCACCCGCTTTCCTCCTGCTCCAGGGGAAACTTGCTGAACACACGAATGACTGAATGACTACACGGGCGAGGAGACAGTGATGACAATACTCTCTCCGTGGCGCAGGGATCCAAGCGAGCCACGCCCAGCCTCCCCTGGGAGCCCCAGCCACAGTCTGCCCGTGAGATGGCAGTGGTCTCAGAGACGAGCTCCCCAGACCCCAGAGGCAGGGAGGGTCCGCTTCCGTGAGCCCCGGCCACAGCTCAGGTGTGCACCGAGGAGACGTCTGGGCCCTGCTTGGGACCCAGAGAGGCAGGGATACACGAGCAGTGTGGACACCCAGGTGCTTGACTTGGGGGGACTGAGCCCTCCCTACACGTGGTTGAGGCAGAAACACACACACCAGGCCCCTGGGGATTGTAGCCCATCAGGGAGCAGAGGTGAGAGCTCTGTGACCTGCACGCCCACAGCTCTGCATGCCTACAGCCCCACACACCCACCTGGCCCTGCTTGCCCACAGCCCTGCACACACCCCCATGTCCTGCACATACACCCACCTGGCCCTGCACACACATCCATACCCTGCACACACACTCACCTGGCCCTGCACACCCACAGCCATGCACACCCATAGCCCACATGCCCCTGCACACTCACCTGGCCCTGCATGCCCATGCCCTGTACACAAAGCCACCTGGCCCTGCATGCCCACAGCCCTGCACACACACACACACCTGGCCCTGCACGCCCATGCCCTGCATGCCTACAGCTCCACACACCCACATGGCCCTGCACGCCCATGCCCTGCACACACACCCACCTGGTCCTGAATGCCCATGGCCCTGCACACCCAGGCCCTGCACACACACCCATACCCTGCACACCCATCCACGCCCAGCATGCCCACGCCCTACACACACACCCACGCCCTGCATGCTGCCCATGCCCTGCATGCCCACACTCTGCACACACACCCACACCCTGCACGCCAATGCCCCTGCACACTGCCCATGGCTTGCATGCCCACACCCTGCACACATACCCATGCCCTGTACGCCCATGCCCTGCACGCCCATGTGCCTGGTGATGCCTGGGGTGCCAGGGAAGCCCTGGCCTGCGCCTGGAACCATGACTAAAGCATGTCTGTGCTCATTTCCACCCAGGTGGCCACGGTCAGCCCAGCAGTTCTCACTCATGAGGGACAGCGAGGGCAGGGCACGACCACTGACACCAGACGCAGGGGCACCAGTGGCCGACCCCCAGAGCTCTGGGACTCGGCAGTCGCTGCCTACGCAGCCCACTCATAACGTCAGTCACTATGGCTCCGCTTAGCAACTGCTGTTAAGAAGACCTGCATCTTTAACCAGAGTTCCCAGACTGTGACGCCCAGAAGCTTCTCCGGCAACACACGGGGGCTGTGCCCGGAGTGGACACCGAGAGTGTATCCTACTGTCTCGGGAACCAGAAGGCGACGCCTCGTCTGAGACATGGGTCCCGGCAGCTCTGGGGCAGAACCGTGACAGGTTCCCCACCCTCGGCTCGGGCACCCAGACCCTTGTCTGCTCTGGCTACCCCAACCCCAGAGCACAGGCCTGGGGTGTGAGGTCCACCCCAGTGGCTACACTAACACGTGCAGGGCGTCAGGCTGGGAGCCGGGATGCACAGGACTCAAGATGCGGCATCTAGGGCCGACAAACACGGTGGGGCTGCCCCATGGGCACAGGCATGCAGGGGCGGGGAGGCAGGCTGGGACAGTGGGCCGGGAAGGTTTCCTGGAAGAGGTGGCCTTAAGACTGAACAGAAATCAGCCCTCAAGGCAGGGTGACTGGGGTGCGGCGAGCTGAGTGGTGGGGGCAGATATCACAGCAGGTGAGGGGGCGTGTGGCTACATTGGGGGCTCACGCCCCACCCTGTGGGTGTGGAGAGCCCCAAAGGGCTTCCAGCCCAGGTTGGGCACAGTGGGGCTGCCTCCCCAACACCCACCTGGCTGCAGTGAGCAGAGCAAGAAGGGGGCGGGGGCAGCCATCCAGGCTGGAAGGAAAAGGCTGGAAGGCAGGCTGTGGCTGGGGAGGGAAGGACTTGAGATACAGACGAAAAATGGAAGGACCTGGCGCCTCACGGCCCAGGAGGCCTGGTGTCCAACTCAAGTGACAGACGTGGGAAGGGCTCGTCTGGAAAGAGCGCCAGGCACGGGAAACTGGGCCTGGGCACAGAGCAGACATTAGGCACGGCCAAAGGAGACACAGCAGGGACCCCAGGCACGGGACACTGGACCTAGGCACACAGTGGGTATCAGACATACCAACAGAGATGCGTCGGGGACCCCAGGCACGGGACACTGGGCCTGGGCACACAGTGGGTGTCGGACACGCCAGCGGAGACGCAGGCGGGGACCCCAGGCACGGGACACTGGGCCTGGGCACACAGTGGGCGTCGGACACGCCAGCGGAGACGGGGGGTGGGGACCCCAGGCATGGGACACTGGGCCTGGGCACAGAGTGGGCATCAGGCATGCCAGCAAAGACACGGGCAGGGACCCCAGCTGCAAGGTGGACTCTGCTCTGCCCCAGCCCGCCCCTCAACACTGTGCGAGCACACTCGGAGCTAGACAGGCCTCCAGGCCCCATCCACATCATCCCTCAGCCTGAAGATGCAGCATGGGCACCAACTGCGACCCGATCGGCTGTCCAGCCTCAGGCTGGGTGGAGTCTCTGGCTGGACAGCAATCCGTGGCTCCTCCCTGGGCCCCTCCATGCCGCACACCACTCCCCTTCGTGAGCTTTGTCTGCAGAAACGCATGTTGGTAAGCTACCTTCCTGCAAGACTCAGAAGCTGGCGCGCTCCCGGCAGCCCCACGGGCAGACCCCTGGCTGCGCCCGCCACCCTGCGGAGGGCTCCGCCTTGCCCCAGCCGCCACCCTCAATAGTAGGTGGGCACGGGGCTGCCCCGCTCCAGCTGCGGCTCTAGACTGCGATCCGCGGTCCTTCATCAGCCCTCCTCAAATTTCTCTCCTCTCTTGGTGTTTTTTCTTTTTTAGACCAGAATCTGACCCCAACTCATGATGACCCTGTGAGACAGAGCAGAACTGCCCCATAGGGTTTTCTCGGCTGGAATCTCTATGGAAGCAGATCATCAGGTCTTCTCTCCTAAAGAACCACTTAGTGGGTTTCAACTGCCGACCTTTCTGTTAGCAGCTGAGCGCTTAACTGTTGCACCACAAGGGCCTTCCTTTATTAAAAAAAAAAGAAGTTTTGGCGAAATATATATAACAAAACATCTGCCGTTTTCCAACCACTCTCAGGCGCACACTCCAGGGACGTCAACGGCGCTCGCCACATTCAGCCATCACTACTATCTGTCTCCAGATTCTTCCAGCCCCCACACAGACACTCACGCCCCCGAAGCAGTACTGGGGGTTCTCTGGAGGCAAAGCGAGGGCTGAGCAGGAGCAGACAAGCCCCCAAGCCCAGTGGCACCCACCTGGCTGTAGGGGTAGAAGAGGGTGCAGACGGCACAGTAGGGCTTGGTCAGCGCAGCCACCGCGTTGAACTTCCTCTCCGCCTGGAAGTTGGCTGCTTTGTTCTTCCACTGCAGCGACAGCAGTGACTTCAGGGCCTCGGAGTCACTCATCTCCTCCTCCCCGGAGAAAGGCAGCGTTTCTGGAATCAAACGGGCAGGGCCGGCGGGGACGAGGGGGAAGGGAGGCAGCGGAGGGAGACAGAAACTCAGTCCCATTCAGTCTCGCCCAACAGAGCCCGTGAGCCAGGGAGGCCGACGGCCACGTCCACGTGGACAGGTCCCCATGGCCTGGCCACCTCCCAGCCTCTGATGCCCAGGTGTCATCATGCCGCCCCCTACCCTCTGTCCTCCAAAGCCAGTTGCCATTAAGTCAACCCCGACCCACGGCGACCCATGTGTGTCAGAGTAGAACTGAGCTCCAAAGGGTTTTCAGTGGCTGATTTTGGGGAAGATCGCCAGGCCTTACTTCTGAGGCACCTCTAGGTAGACTGGACCCTCCAGCCTTTTTGTTAGCAGCCGAACACATTAACTGTTTGCACCACCCAGGAATGCCTCAGCTCTAAAGGCTTCCAGAAAAGCCCTGAGTCTGCCTTGGGACGGAGTCCTTTGCCGTCTCCCGGTCCCTGGCCCACCCCTCCTGCCACCTGAGAGCTCCTCGCTGTGCCTCACCCCCTCCCACACCCGTCCTGGGGACAGCTCTCCATGATGCTCTGCCTGTAAGGCTCCTTTCTGGGGCCTGGGGCCTGGGACCCCGCTATCCTGTTTCATTCCCAAAGGGGCACATTGGGGCGGGGGTGGGGGGGGGCGCCGTGGCCCACATGAGGCCCTGAGGCACGTTCTGGAAACAGCGGCCACACCAGTCACCCCGAGTGTAAAGCGGGAGCTGCCCACTGTGCCTGCCCAAGGGGACACAGGGCCATGGCCAGGGCCCCGCACACGGTTCCGCCTGCTTCTAGAATGCCGCCCGTCCCCGGGCTTCAAGTTAGACCAGAAGGAAGCCACCCAGGCCATTTTCAAATCCTATGTACATCTTAAACGGTAGGCTGGCACAGAGGATGAGAAACTGGCTCAGCAGGGTTTCTATATAGAAGATAGCGGCTCTTGGCTGACTGTTAGACAGAAGATTCTCCGTGCCCCCACCCCAACTCGGGCCTCGCTGGAGCCTTGGTTATGGCCCCTCCTGGCCCTGACACTGTGTGCAGCCACCAGGAGGAGCCCAGGACGTCACTCGCAGCCTGGCATCACCACCCGCCACGGGCAGCCTGGCCAGCAGGTCAGAGCACAGAGCATCCCTGACAACAACTGCTTGCAGGGTGCCAGCCGCACGCTGGGGTCTCCCTCAGCCACGCGGTGGATGTGGCCGGGGGCAGGAACCCCGAGAGACGAGCCAGAGCAGGGTGGTTCCCACGGACACCACTACAGGGTGACACCACGACACGTCCACTCCCACGAGGGTCTCCTGCGAGCCCCTCCCCAAAAAGAGGTCAAGGCCCGGCCTCTTCTGACCCAGAGGCTGGAGCGGCACCTGGACAAGCCCTGCCCGCCCCACATGCCCGCGCTCACCCTCATCACTCGAGGCCCCCTGCTTGACCACCGACAGCGGGGACCGGGTGGGCGGCCTGCCCAGCGGGTGGCGCCGGCTCTTCTTGATCTCCATTTTCAACTTTGGGAACGTGGACGGCGCCTGGAACACACAACGTGCTGCCTCTGGAGGCACCGCCGCAGCACGGAGCTCAGCGGGGCCGACGGCTCCCAGCCCTCAGCATCCTCGGCCCAGTCAGCCCACGCATGTGTGGTCCAAGGGCGTCAGGGGAGGCCCTCACACCCCGGCCCCATGCCTACCTGCACATCGCCGGCCCGAGCAGGGATCTCGGGGCGCCCGGGCCCACCCTGCTCCTCCTGCAGCGTCAGCTCCATGGGCGCGGCCGGCTCAGGCCAGGCAGTGCCCTTCTGGACGAAGTGCTCGAAGGCCTGCTGGCAGGTGCGGTGCTCCCTGTCGCCGGCCAGGCGCTCGCTGCGGGGCACCACGTACAGCATAGGGATGATGGGCCGTGGCTTAGCCTCGTCTTCCGCTCCGCCGGGAGCCTCGGGGGGTACCACGTTGAGGGCCGCAGGCGGCAGGCTCTCCTCCTCGGCTGTGGGGGCTGGTGCCAGCACAGAGGGTTCCAGCAGGGGTGGTGGCAGGGGCACCCCTTCAGGGGTGAAGTGGGCTGGGGGAGCCGGCGGCAGGGCTGGTGGGGGTGGCAAGAGGGGAAGGTGGGGGTGCAGGGGACCGTAGCTCTTCTTCTTCCGGTCACTCTTGGCCTTGGCCGGCCGCAGCTTGCCCCTCCCGTCCTCTGCAGGGAGAGAGGAGGAACGGTCAGAGGCCGACCCCTGATCTTGGCCCACAGTCCCCCACGAGCCGACCCTGAGCACCGGGCTGCAGCCTCAGACACGGCCCACTGATCTCAGCTGCAGCCCTGGACACAGTCCCTGGACTGTGGTCCCAGACACAGCCCCTTGATCACAGGCTATGGCATCAGACACGGCCCCCCGACCAGGCTGCGGCATCAGACACGGCCCCCCGACCCCAGCCCGAGGGGTTCAGGCACTGGAGCATTGCCAACACCCAAGGACAAGCCCCACCGCAGAGGAGCAGACACGGAGACACCCCAGCATGCCAGTGCCCATGAGCGCCCTGTGCCTGGGTAGTGATGGCTGGGGAAAAAGCAAGGGCGGGTAGGAAAACGGGCTTCAGGCAAGTTCCCATCACAGCGACACCTCAAGCAGACTCCCTGGGAGCCCCCACCCTTGGGCTCTGCGACGGGCCCGAGGGGACGAGCTTTCTGGAATCACCACTACGTGAGCAGGTGAGTGATCTAAAAGCAACTGGGAAAGGACGCTGCTCACGGGGCTCCGGCCTGAGCGGGCGCTGCAAACGGTAAACAAGCTCAGCCGCTCACGAAGAGGGTGGAGGTTCGAGTCCACCCAGAGGTACCTCGGAAGAAAGGCCTGTCGATCTACTTCCCAAAAGTCACAGCCTTGAAAACCCTACAGAGCACAGTTCTCCTGTGACACATGTGGGGTCACCGTGAGCTTGAGTCAACCCGATGTCAACCAGCACGGGTACTTCCTGGGGGCTGGCTCCCATGTCCGGCCCCTGGGAGGGGCAGGGGACTGGCCTCATCTGTCTTCTTCACCCGTATCTGAGTTGAGTTTATTTCAACAACTAACGCGCACACTTGCGGACTCCTTGAAAGGCAAAAACCCAAAAGGGATCACAGACAGCCAGAAATGCCAATGAGCCCTGGAGGGCACAGCCCAGGACACTCTGCCGGCGTCCCAGGGCAATGCCGGGGAAGGGGCCCCGAGGCCAGGCCTCAGGGTCATTTTGATTTGGGGCCAGAAGGACCAACAGCCAATCACACTGAGACGGTGCTGTGGCGGACAGAGTGACAGCCCCCACAGACAGCCACATCCCCATCCCCGGGCCTGTGACCGTGGTTTTCCCACCATACAAAGTGGCTACAGAAGAAGTAACCGTAGGGCCGCTACACTGCTGGCTTTGTTGGGGGAGGAGGGGCCCATAAGCCAAGGAATGTGGGCGGCCTCTAGAAGCTGCAAAGGGCCAGGAGTGGAAAAGGCCTCTGGAATGAACCAGCCCTGCCGGCGCCTGGATTTTAGGCCTCCTGAACTGTGAAAGAATCCGTCTTGTTTTGAGGAGCTAGGCGTGTGGCACTGTGTTACAGCAGCCGCAGGAAGCACGTGCCTGCGGTGTTTGGCGGGGGAGGGCAAGGTTCCTCCCACACCTGCACCTCCCTGTGAGGAGCCATGAACGCCTCCCTAGTCTGGTGCCATTATCGCGGACCCCTGCCCCTAAGGACGACCACCTCTAGCGGCCCACTGAACTGTAGACACCTCAAGCTGGGCCCCGGACCCCTTGGGGCTTTACTTGCAGCACCTGGAGAGTTGGCACGCCTCATCCACGTATCCCCTGGCGTCACGTAAGGCGTGGCTAACGACCAGGTGACCAGCCGTCCTGGTTTGCCCAGGGCTATCAGTGTTCACACGGACAAGGTCCTGGGTGACCAGGATGAGCTGGCTGCCCTGCTGACGGCCCTCGGGGAATGCCATCGCTGCACCTTACAGCGAGGCCGGAAAAATAAAGGGAAAAGGAGTCCTCCTCTCCACACTACGTCGGTGACAACGCGAAGCCTCATTAGCTCTGCTTTGAAACACGGCATCTGCATTTCACTCTTACTATAAAAACCCCGGCCATATGTCACCCCTGCTCCACAGCCAAAGACGACAGAACCAGCTGGAACCAGGGCGGATGACCTCGGGGAGACAGAGCTCCTCAGGGTGATGGCTGAACCCCTAACTCCGCCCACGGCGACCCCAGGGACGGGTCAGGAGGACCCTCCCCTCCCTGCAGGCTCCTCGTGGCCATGAGGAAGCACATTAGACATACCACACACCTCGCCTCTGTGGGGACCCTGCCCGTCTCCACGGCGACTGCCTTGTAGAGGCTCTACGCTGGGACACTCACCTGGGTCCCCCGCCTGCCCGCCCACAGCCCATACGCCCCCTGCAGCCACGCTGGCAGGATGACGGCACGGCGTGTACTTGGCAAGCACTTGCCACGTCTCTCCAGAGGCAAGTGATGAAGCAGAAGGTGGAGGGCACACCAGGCCTCCCTCAGCCCTGCCCACTCTGGTCTGGAATGTTTCATGGGTGCCCTTCCAGAGTCCTCCTGCGCTGCGACCCCTTTGAGGGGACTTGGCCACCTCCCCAAGTCCTGTACCCAGACATGTATCCCTTCCCCTGGCCCTCCGATGCCACTGTCCACCTCCTGAATGAGGCTGTCTGGAGCGGGAGGAAGCGGGCGTGAGGATGCGGTGCGGACGCTGCTGCCCTCGGCGTGTTTGCCAGGACGGCCTCTCCCCTCAGACGATGGAGGTGGACACAGCTCCCCAACAAACATGCTTCCCTGAGCCGGGCTGAGAGTCAGACGCGGAGGGCACTGGCCAGGAAGGAGGGACCAGGCGCTCCACCTGCAGGAAGTCCACCCGCCCGGCAGCCAGGGGGCCGTGGGCTGGTGGTCGGCTGGGCAAGGCCAAGTCATCAGAGGTCCACACTTGGTGGGGGACATGGGGGCATGTGGGTCTGCCTGCGGCCATGTGGGGCGCACACAGCTCATTGCCGCCGCTTGGAGGCCTCGGTTCTCCTAGTTTGTAAGAACAACACCAACGTGGCCCACAGAGCCCACTCCTGTTGGCGTGAAAGGCACGTGCGGGTGCACAGCTTTGCCTCTCTAAGGACAGCCCGCATTCCTTCCTCACTGGAGACCACAGGGACTCCCCCCAGCACGGCATCTGAGGTGGCTGCTGCCCCCACCGAGGACGAGACGGCCGACCCCCACCCAGCCGGCTGCAGATGGCTGCGACTGGGCACGGAGGCCTGGGGTGTGAAGTCCTTTCAGAATCCAGAGGCAGGAGCACCTGGCACTCAGTGGGCGCTTGATAAACATCTGGGGCGGGGAGGGGTGAAGAGGGGGAGAGGAGAGGGAAGAAAAGAGGGGGTAAGGGAAACGAGAACGGCAATGAGGAACGGGTGAGGGGAGGAGACGGGAAGGGACCAGTCCCCAGGCTCCCAGGCCCTGGAGGCCGCATCTCTCCGCGGGCTGGGGGCGAGGCTCCCCTGCTCAGGGAACTGCAGCTCCGAGCTGGCGCCCAGCCAGGGGAGAGGCTGACCCGGAGGCAGGGTGTCCCACGGACGACCGCACGATGTGGGGGGTCTGTGCCCATGAGTGAGCTGGGCCATCACCCCCCACAGGGCCTTGTTTTCCATTTCCAGCCTCTGTGCGGGAAGGTCCAGGCTGTTGTGAGCAGGGGCTCTTCTTGAACGTTCCCCATTTCCTTCTCTTATTTGAGAGAGGCGGTCAGCCTTGTGAGGCCCTGGGTCCCCACGGACCCTCACAAGGGGTCCCGGCGCAGCCCCTGCCTGGAACACGTGGCGGGGCAGGGGAGGTGCGACCTGACACAGGGTGGTGTCGGTGGGGACCCAGCCCTCCGGGGCTCAGGCCTGGCTCTGCCCTTCACTGCCCCTCCATCTGTCCCTGGGCTGCACGGTGGGTGGCGAGTGCCCTGAGGTTACGGGTGAGGGCAGTGGACACTTCACAGGATGACGGGGCCAGAGGAAGGAGGCCTTGCTGACACAGCAAACAGACTGACAGGAGCAGGGTGGACAGACATGGGCCACCTTCTTCCCCTTCTGCTTGGGCCCCACGTGGGGGCGGGGAGCCTGGGACGGAGAGCAGTCCAGGCCGGGGACAGTTAGCAGGGAGCAGCCCCTAGGGCCCACAGCACCGCACCAGGAGACCCAGCCCTTTCACCCGCGGCCTCCCCGCACCAGCACCGGAGCCCCTGTCTGTGCCCGAGTGACAGGGAACACGCCCTTGAGCCCGTGACACCCACTGAAAAAACAGCACAGAACAGCACCTCGCTACCAGCCCTGAAGCATCACTTAGCACTCACGGCTTTTAGGGACATTAAGCTGGCATTAAAGGAAGGCTCGGAGCCACTATGAAGTCTGTGACGCGCGCTCTGCTCAGTCCCTGACTGAGGACACTTATTATGTGATGCTTTTGTGAGATTTATCTTCTACCCAAAGGCTCTGGGGAGAGACGGGCTAACCAGGTCAGCTCCTGACAGTAGCACGCACCCTCTCAGCCACGGCCTCCCGTTCAGAGGCCCCGAAGCGGACACTTCCTCTTTCAAAGGGCCAGAGTTACAGAAAAGACCCTGCAACACACACACATATGTACACACACGTATGCATATACACAAACACACATGCGTATACACAGACACAGAGACACATATACACAGACACACGTGCAGATATACACACACAGACACGCACAGACACACATGTACCCACACGCACACATGCATATACAGACACGCACATACACAGAGACATAGACACGTACCCACCCACCCACACACACACACACAAGCGCACGTGTGCTCTCGCACCCTTACAGAAAGCTCTATGTTGGTAAACACACCAGAGAAGTAGGGCTACGCTCAAACCTGATGGTGGCTGGTCCTATGGAGAGAGATGTGGGAGACCGGGGCGGAGGAAACGGGAGCTTAACTTGCAACCGTCGTTTGGATTTTTCCACCCCCTCCCCCCGGTCTACAGTCTGTTGTACTGTGGTGGCTCTCGTGTGGCTGTGATGCTGGGAGCTATGTCACCGGTATTCAAACACCAGCAGAGCTTCCAGACTAAGACAGACTAGGAAGAAAGGCCTCGCAAATCAACTCCCTAAAATCAGCCAGTGAAAACCCTATGGCGTACAACAGAACACTGTCGGATACGGTGCTGGAAGATGAGCCTCCTAGGTTGGAAGGCACTCGAAACACACAGCGGCCGAAGTAACGGAATCCAGCAGACCAACGATTACGAGGACGGCGTAGGACTGGCAACGTTTTGTTCTGTTGTACAGGGGGCTGCCATGGGTCGAGCTGACTCAATGACAGCAACGCCACCAAATGACAAAGAGCGTGACTGAGCACATGCAGGGTCTAAAAACATCCTAGAGGCCTGCAGGCAGGATGGTTAAGCGCTCGGCTGCTAAACAAAGCTTGGTAGTTCGAATCCAGCCAGCGGATCAACGGGAGGAAGACATGGTGATCTGCTCCCATGAAGATCACAGCCTAGGAAACCCTATGGGGCAGTTCTACTCTGTCACATAGGGTCGCTGTGAGTCAGAATTGACTTGATGGCACCGCACCTAACCACAAAGAACACCATGTGCCCCTCCCACCTGTACCCCCTCTCCGCAGGGAGCCACTTGGCGCCACCCAGGGCTTGCCACGACCTCCCTTTGCTTCACTGTGACTGCACCCTAACAATCCGTTCTGGGTTGGCGTGTTTTCTGAAATTTAGACGAAAGGCATCAGAGTGTATATGTGCTCCTGCGACCTGCTCTTACCGTCGATGCCCTGTCTAGGACCCAGCCTGCTGGTGGCAGAGCGGTGGCCCGGATTTCTCACCCCCGCATGGTCCAGGCGGTCTCTGTAGCCATTATTTCCTCGGGAACGAGACGTTTGGGTTGTTTCTGGTTTGGTCTGCTGCTGTTTCCGTTATTGTACTGCCTTTGGGTACACCAGGAGCGAGGGCTTCCCCAGGGCCCAAGCCCCAGAGGGGAATCACTGGGGTAAAGTACACGGCCACCACCCGTCTGTCAGTTTGTCGTGGTGGCTTCCATGCTGCCGTGACGCTAGAAGATATGCCACTGGGATTTTCAAATATCAGCACGGTCACCCACGGTGGGCTCGACAGCAGCTAACAACAACAAAGTATGGCACGTTCTGCTCCGCGAGATGATGCCAAGTTGTTTTCCAGAGGAACTGGCCTCGTTAGGGCCCCCGGCGGCAGCATGGTATCATCAGATTTTTTAGTCTCTGCCAATCTGGTGAGGACAGAGCAGCGTCTCATCGTGACTGTGTTTCCCAGATGACCGCGGCGAGTTTGGTGGCCTTTGGGTTGCCTTCCTTTGTGGCTCAGTTTTCATTCAACTGATTTTCACAGATCCTGAGAACCTGACATGTCAGGGGGCTATGGCTATCTTTCCTGCCGTCAGCTGGTCTTTGCACTTGCTTTAAGGTTCCTCTTTGGATAAACAAAGGAGCCCAGTGGTGCCATAGTTATGCACTTGGCTGCTAACCTAAAGGTTGGGGTTCGAACCCACCAAGCTGCTCCACAGAAGAAAGACCTGGTGATCTGCTCCCATAGAGATGATGGCCCAGGAACCACTGGGGGCAGGTCTACTCGGTCACACGGGGTCTCTATGAGTTGGAATCAACTCAACAGCACCCAACAGCAACTGGATAAACAGCAGTCTTCATTTTATAGTCATCAAAGTCATCCATCCTTCTTCTTCATGGCTTCTGCTTTTTCATGAAATTCCTCCCTAGTCCACGGTCATAAAGATATTTTCCTTCCTGGTCTTTTAAAAGTTTTAAAGTTCTGTCTTTAGAAGATAAATTCTCAAGCCATGTGGTGGGCGGAATGACCCCACGTCTACACCTGTCTCAGTCATTTAGTGCTGCTGTAACAGAAAGACCACGAGTGGGTGGCTTTCACAAACAGAAATTTATTTTCTCAGTTTAGGAGGCTAGGCGTCCAAATTCAGGGCGCTGGCTCTAGAGGAAGGCTTTCTCTCTCTGCTGGCTATGGGGGAAGGTCCCTGTCTTATCAGCTTCTGCTTCCTGTTTCTTTGGAGATTTCCATGTGGCTTGGCATCTATCCTCTTCCCCCATCTCTGCTTCTTGCCTGCTTGTTTCATCTCTTATATCTCAAAAGAGAGAGACTCAAGACACATCCTACACTAGTCCTGTCTCATTAATATAACAAAGATGACTCATTCCCAAACGGGAATATAACCACAGTCATGCTGTTGTTGTTGCTGGTTGTCATGGAGTTGGTTCCAACTCATAGCGAGCCCATATACAACAGAACGAAACACTGCCCGGTCCTGTGCCATCCTCACAACCACTGTTATGTTTGAGCCCACCGCTGCAGCCACTGTGTCAATCCATCCTGTTGAGGGTCTCCCTCTTCTTCTCTGACCCTCTACTCTTCCGAGCATGATGTCCTTCTCCAGGGACTGGTCCCTCCTGATAACATGTCCAAAGTACGTGAGATGAACGCTCACCACCCTCACTTCTAAGGAGCATTCTGGCTGTACTTCTTCCGAGACAGATTTGTTCGTTCTATATCCGATATTCTTCGTCAACACCACGATTAAAAGGCGTCAGTTCTTCTTCGGTCTTCCTTACTCATTGTTCAGCTTTCACATGCATATGAAGCGAATGAAAACATCGTGGCTTGGGTCAGGCGCACCTTAGTCCTCAAGGTGACATCTTTGCTTTTTAATACTTTAAAGAGGTCTTTAGCTGCAGATTTGCCAAATGCAATACGTCGTTTGATTTCTTGACTGCTGCTTCCATGGGTGTGGATTATGGATCCAAGTAAAATGAGATTCTTGGCAACTTCAATCTTTTCTCCGTTTATCATGATGTTGCTTATGGGTCCAGTTGTGAGGATTTTTGTTTTCTTCATGTTGAGGTGTAATCCATACTGGAGGCTTGATCTCCATCAGTTAGCAAAGCTGTCATCTGCGTATCACAGGTTGTTAATGAGTCTTCCTCCAATCCTGATGCTGCGTTCTTCATATAGCACAGTTTCTCAGATTATTTGCTCAGCATACAGACTGAATAAGCACAGTAAAAGATACAATCCTGACACATACCCTTCCTGACTTTAAATCACGCAGTATCCCGATTCTTTTTGAACAACGGCCTCTTTATCTATGTACAGGTTCCTCTTGAGCACAATTATGTGTTCTGGAATTTCCATTCTTTGCAATGTTATCCATAATTTGTCATGATCCACACAGTTGAATACCTTTGCATAGTCAAACAGAACACAGGTAAACATCTTTCTGGTATTCTCTGCTTTCAGCCAAGATCCATCTGACATTAGCAATGATATCTCTCCTTCCATGTCCTCTACTGAATCTGGCTTGAATTTCTGGCAGTTCCCTGTCGATGTACTGCTGCAACCACTTCTGAATTATCTTTAGCAAAAACTACAGGCATAGAGGTGAGGATTTACAACACATGTTTTTTAGGGACACAATTTAATCCACAACATTCCACCTTCTGGCTCCTCAAATTTCATGTCCTTGCCACTTGCAAAACACATTCACCCTATCACATCATCCCCAAAATCTTAAATCAATTCCAAGTCCAAATTTCATCCTAGGGCAAAATTCCTCTTCATCTGTGAATCTGTGAAATACAGAATACAAGTCGTCTCCTTCTAGAGTACAACGATGCAACAGGTGCAAGGTAGGTATTTCCATTACAAATGGGAGAAATTGGAGGGAAAGAAGGGATAACAGGCACCTATCAAAGTCCAAAGCCCAGCAGAACAATTTACATTAGCTCTCAAGTCTTGAAAATAAACCTCTGTTCTCTGAGACCATCCAGGCAATGGCCTTGTCCTCCAGACTCTGGGTGTTGGCCATGCCCTCTGGATTCTGGGTGGAGGCCCCTTGGCCCTGGGCTTCAGCTCCACCCTCCAGGCCCTCTGGGATGGCAACTCAGCTCCCTTGGCTTTAGGCGGCCCCATTCTCCTAGTCCATCTCAGTGGTGACCCCTCCTTTGGCCCCAGCAGGCCCTGTTCTTCTGCCCCTTGGGCATGGCTAGCCCACCCCCTTAGCTGTGGGCAGCAGATCCGGCCCCATCCCCCTGGCACTTGTGAATGGCAGCCACACTCCAGAACTGAGCTGGCGAAGCCCCTACTCTTGGAAACTTAGGAGGCCCCACCCTTTGAACCGAGAGGGCTTTGCTTCCTGATCTCCTTACAACAGTTCTGCTGATCTCTGAGATGCTCCAGGGATGATCCGTTTCTTTTCTTGAAGGACAAGAGACGTAGATTCTTTGGCCTGTTTCCTGCCTGTAGAATTCCAAGAGGCAGACGGTGTTCCTTCCTTTCGTTCTTCCTCTGTCTCTTTAAATCTAAGCTGATGGTTTTCTGCTGTGGTAGTTGGTTAGCTCCATCAGTTACAGGCTTAATCTCTTTGACAAAAGGTTGTGTAGCCACATCCTTGGTGAATATTCTAGGACACGTGTCCTTAGTTTGTAAAACAGAATTTTCCAAATCTTTTAAGTTCTGTTTTCATTTTGCACAGTTCATCTCTTTCCTCTTGCATTTTACTATAAGGGGCAAGGAGAAACCACATAGTCCCTTTAAGATCTTGCTTAGAAATCTCCTCAACCAGATATCCAAGTTTATCACTTACAAGCTCTACCCTCCACCAAACATCTGAACATAATCCAGACAAGTACTTTGCCACTGCATAAAAATCATCGCCTTCCTCCACTGTTCAATCACATGTTCATTTTCTTTTAAAGCCTCACCAGAAGCACATTTAATGTCCACATTTCTAGCAACATTCTGTTGCTGGCGCCATATGTACTCTCCAAGACGATAAAGATCTTCTCTACAGCTCTCGTCACTTCCTTCTGGACCTTCCCCAGAATTGTCTTTGATGCCTGTAATTCTACCAAAAGTCTCTTCAAGGCAAACTAGACTTTTACTATTAGGCACCTTAAAACTCTTCCAGCCTCCACCCATTACCCAATTTCAAAACTACTACTACATTGTAGGTATTTCTTAGACTAGCACCCCCACTTCTCGGTACCAAATTCTGTCTTAGTTATCTAGTGCTACTATAACAGAAATTTATTTTCTCACAGTTTAGGAGGCTAGAAGTCTGAATTCAGAGTGCCAGCTCTAGGGGATAGCTTTTTCTGTCTGTCGGCTCTGGAAAAAGGTCCTCGTCTCTTCTGAGCTTCTGCTCCGGAGAGATCCTCATGTGCTTGGCATCTCTCTTTCCCCATCTCTGCTTCTTTCACTTGCTTGTTTAATCACTTTAACATCTCAGAAGAGATTGAATCAAGACACACCCTACACTAATCCTGCCTCATTAACATAACGAAGACAACCCACTCCCACACGGGATTATAACCACAGGCATACAGGTTAGGATTTATAGCACGTATTTTTTGAGGACACAATTCAATCCATAATAACGCTCTAATCTCCAAGATCAATGAATATGTTACTGTATGAGGAATAGGGGCCGTTGTAGCTGTTGAAATGAAGGACCTTCTGATGGGGAGGTTAGCCTGGATCATCTGGGTGGGCCCAGTGGGATCACAAGGTTTCTAGTAAGTGAAAGAGGGAGGCAGGGGGGTCAGAGTCAGACAGGAGATGTGAGAATAGAAGCAGAGGCTGGAGGCACGCGCTCTGAAGACGAGGCGACAGCCACAGGCCGAGGAATGTATGTATAGCCTCTAGAAGCTGGAAAAGGCAAGGAACAGATTCTCCCCTAGAGCCTCCAGAAGCAACCAGCCCTGACAACACTTCATTTAGCCCCGTGAGACCCATTTTGGACCTGTGACCTCCAGAAATTGTGAGATAATTTAAAAAAAAAAAAAGAAAGAAAGAAACCCAAACTCACTGCTGTCAAGTCAATTCTGATATCTCAGTGACCCTACAGGACAGAGTACGACTGCCCTATAGAGTTTCTAAGGCTGTAAATCTTTATGGAAGCAGACTGCCACGTCTTTCTCCCACCGAGAGGCTGGTGGGTTCAAACAGCCAACTGTTCTGTTAGCAGCTGAGTACTTAACTACTGTGCCACCAGGGCTCCTAATGTGTTGTTATTATTTTTTAAATTTTATTGTGCTTTAGGTGAAAGTTTACAGCTCAAATTAGTTTCTCTTTCAAAAAGTTATTCACATATTGTTTTGTGACATTGCTTGCAATCCCCACAATGTGACAGCATACTCCCTCTTTCCACCCCCGGTTCCCTGTGTCCATTCGCCCAGTTCCTGTCCCTTTCTGCCTTTTCGTCTAGCTTTTCGTCAAGAGTTCCCCATTTGGTCTCGTATATTTGACTAAACTAAGAAGCATGTTTCTCACATGTCTTAATGTTTGTTTCATAAACCAAAAACCAAACCCACTGCCACTGAGTCGATTCTGACTATCTAATGTTTGTCTAGGAGCCCTGGTGGCACAGTGGTCGGAGCTTAGCTGCTAACCAAAAGGTCAGTAGTTCGAATCCACCAGCAACTCCCTGAAGCCCTATGGGGCAGCTCTACTCTGTCATATAGGGTTGCTATGAGTAGGAATGTACTCAGTGGCAACGGGTTTGAGTTTTTTTGGTTTAATCTTTGTCTGAAAAGTGGGCTTCGGGAGTGGTTTCAGTTCTGAGTTAGCAAAGCATTTAGCGGCCATAGTCTCGGGCATTCCTCCAGTCTCTGTCAGACCAGTAAGTCTGGTCTTTTTTCATGAACTTCAATTTTGTTCCACATTTTTCTCCTGCTCTTTCCAGGGCTCTCTGTTGTGATCCCTGTCAGAGCTGTCAGTGGTGGTAGCCAGGCACCACCTACTTCTTCTGGGAATGTGTGTTATTTTAAGCTACCAAGTCTGTGGTGCTTTGTTACAGCAGCCGCAGGAACTCACACATGCCATAAGTAGATTTGCATATGGTGTCAGGGAGGGATCATGCGAATTTGATGAGCAGTCTTCGTGGCTGGGAGCACAATCCCTGGCCACCGCTCTGCAGGCTGGTGCCTTTATTCTTGGGCCTTTCTTCCTCCATATACATTTCAAATCAGCTTGTTGGACCCTCATCAGTGACTAGCAAAACTCTGCTGGGATCCCGAATGGAAATGCACTGAATCTACAGATAACTGGGGGAAACTGTACCATTTCACTAGTGAATTCTCCTAATGCATGATACATTGCTCCATTCCCAGCTGTTCTTTTTCTTGTCTGTCAACACAGTTTCTAATTTTCTCCATAAAAGCAAAAAACCCACTGCTGCCGAGTCAATTCCGACTCACAGTGACCCTACAGGACAGAGTAGAACTGCCTCACAGGGTTTTCAAGGAGCAGCTGGCGGATTCCAACTGCCGACCTTTTGGTTAGCTGCTGAGTTCTTAACCACTGTGCCACCAGGGCTTCGGTTTTTTTTCTCTCCGTATTTTTTGTTATAGATTTGTCCCAAGGTACGTTATGTTTAGGTTGCTATTATTTTGTATCTTTTTGAAAATTAAATTTTCCGTTAACAGCTAAACCAGCTGCTGTTGGGTCAACTCCGGTTCCTGTGGCTCCATCTGTGTCCGAGTAGAACTCAGTCCCCCAGGGTTTCCAGCGGCTGATTCTTTGGAAGTAGACTGCCAGGCCTTTCTTCTGAGGTGCCTCTGGGTGGACTCGAACCACCAACCTTTTGGTTAGCAGTTCAGTGTGTTAACCGTTTGCACTAACCAGGGACCCCTAGTATATGAGAAATGTGACCTGGCTTTTGTATATTAAGCTCATATCCAGCCACTTCGCTAGCTCCTTGAGAAATTATATCATTTTGCCGGTAGATTTGTTTCCTTTTTCTATATAGACAGTCATGTCATCTGTAAATAAGACAATTTTGTTCTTTCTAACCATGACGACTTCTATTTCTTCGTCTTACGTCTCCAGGCTGGGCAGACCCTCCTGTATTACACTGAACAGATACAGAGAGATCTTGTCTCGTTCCTGACTTGGAAGGAACTGCCTTCCAGGACTCCCCACGAGTGACTTGTGCGTTCTGGGTTTTCTGAGGATGCTCCAGCATGCACTTCCATACAGGAAATTCTCAGCCCTCTTGCCTCTCATAAGCTTGGCTCCTCGCTCATGCTCGCTCACAACGTCACCGCCTCTGTGAGTTCTGCCTCAGGACTCTCACTATTCCCTCCTGAGGGAATCGGTGGCTCCCTAACAGGGACCCTGCAGCACAAGCCCCTCCCTCTATTTCAGCCCCTCCCTCTACTGCAGCCCCCTGGGCACATCAAGGTGGACAGAGCCGGCACCCACCTCTCCCACCATACTGTGGGTACCACAAGGCCCAGCCAAGACCTCTCTACCGTACAGCCCCGTGCCTGGCACAATACTCCTATGTGTGTCGCATAGGGCCACAAGCATGTCTCAGTCTGGTCTCCTTGCATAAACAGTCACTGCAGAAACTACATAATCTTTAACAGCAGCAATAGGACATCCCTATGAACTTACAACTCTGAGACAACTGAGTCCTTGGGGCTCATAAATTCCAAGAGATTGCCAGAAAGAGGGATATTTCAGGACCTAAGCAGAACTCTCTGGGGTCTGAGCCTGGGAGATGGTCTGGCCCCTCTGCCCTAGCCCAGCACCAGGCTTCTAGAAACGCCCAGAAAGGGATGAGCTTCCCTCCCCTATAACCGGGGGCAGCCGCTAACGTGCAAAACGTATGAGAAACGAAGCCATAAATTAGGAAAACAAAACTCAGTCATAAAAAAGAGAAAATCACTGCAAAACAGCAGGGTGAGGGGCCTTCAAAATGCTCTCAGCTTGATACTCCGCATTGCGAAGTGTCCCATGCGGCGCAAAAGGCACATTTCTGAATTGCATGCCCGTATGGCTCCTGGTTCACGCTCCCATCTGTCCATGCAACCTCGCAGCGTGGGGAGTCATGTGCTCGGAAAGAAACGTGCGCCGCCGCACCCCCTGTTCTGCCTGCCTCAGAGGGCAACAGTGCTGGGGGAAGAGGGGACCCCGGGGAGAGGTCTGGGCAGCTGGGCCCAAGGGGAACCCAGCGGCTCACGGCGTCCCTCCTCTGCCCACCAGGGCCAGGATGCGTCCACCTCTCAGAGGGAGGGCACGCAGTGGGGGGCCATCCACCATGGCAGGCACATTCCAGCATGTGGGCCACAAATGGCAGGGTGCTCCCCTGTGGACAGGCAGGCAAAACCTCTTCTCATTTCTGGGAGAAGGACTTCTTGTAGCATCTGCTCTATAATATACGTTTTTATAAAACGTCCCACCCTGCCAAGAAAATGATTGAATCGGGTTCTGTAAAAGCAGGAGATTCTGTGGCCACAGCGAATGCTGGCTCTGCCCGCCACACACCGACTCAGAGCCAGGAGGATCTGACACTGGGCACCAGGCCTGGGCCACTGCCGGCCGAGACTGACCTTCTGCGCCCTCGGCCTCGCGGCCCTGCAGTGACTCCTCTTCCTCCTCAGGATCGGCCTCCTGCGCAGCCTCCTCCTTCGCGCCCCCACCGGTGTCCTCTGCCCCGGCCGCTGGGCCCTCCCCGAGGGACTTGGGATCTTCTGGCTTGGACTTCTTGGGCTGGTTCCGCTTCCGGTGAGACCTGGAGAGGGAGATTGGTCAGACAGGAGGTGAAGAAACATGGGAGAAGAGCTGTGGTCTGCGCAGGTGGCCGCAGGACAGAGCCCCTCCCCAAGATGCACCCTGAGGCAGCAGCCGCACCAGCTCTGGAGGCCCTGGGGGCGGGGGGCTTTGCTCCTGGGGCAGGGGCTGTGGAGGGTGGAGAGGCCTGAAGGGGTGGGGTGGGGGGCGGGGCGGTGTCAAGAGCAGATGCCAATGACGGCTGGAGATGGGACATGACCGACATGGATGGGATGCAGGGACAGGGACGCTCAGACGCAGCTGTGTTGGGGCGGGACAGATGGGGAGCCTGAGCTCTGACGGAAACAGCAGACCGTGTAAAATGCCTAGACGACGAACAGCACAGAACAGACACTTACGACAGCCCCGGCCTTTTGGTCTGCTCTTTCTTCCTCTCTAGATGGGCCTTCCTCTCTTCCTCGGGTTTTCTCCAGTGTCTGTGTTCCTTCAGACTAATTTGTCTAGAACGTAAATTTCAGGGAGTTTTTCTCTAAGGCTTTTTTTCCATCTCCCCAACATCTCACCTAAGGGCCTCATCTCCCCCTCGGTCCTTTCCCTACAGCCCTTGCGTGACACACAGGGGCTCCACGCTCATGCCCGGCTCCTTCCCTAACCTGCTCTGAAGCCCCACAGCCTTTCAGGAGGAAGGGGGGCCTCCTCCTGGCCCGTCACTGGGATCTGCCTACAGGGCCAGAAGGAAAACTGCCTCCCTCAGCCCTGAGGCCTGCAGACTTGGCCTAGCTATGACCTCAGAGAACGAGAGGAAGAGAGAACAAGGCGAGTGAGGGTGCAGAATGGCGCCCAGGGCCTCCCTGCCCTGTCTGACTGCAGGGAAACCGTAAGTCGGGGAGCCCTTTCCAGATCGGGGGACAAAAAGCTCCTGGTGGGTTAACAAGAGGCCATGTGACATCCCCAGTGCCTTTTTCCCAGGGACTCTGGGCAGACACTGGGAGTGTGGGGAGGCTCAGCTCAGGGGTCATCAGCACCCTCTCTATAGCTGGGGGGTACCCACTGTCCATGGTGACCCGGCCACCAGCGCCCCCAGGCCTCCCTGCCTGGCTGCGATGCCTCCGAGCCCCACGTGCTCTGGTCTCATAACCCACTGCCTTTCTTCCCTCCCCATTCTCAGGCAGAGAGAAGCCGTGCGTGCCATTGTGCCGAGAGCAGTGCTGTGTGCTCTCCATGTCCCCTGCCCACACCTGCCTCGGGTGGCAGACCCAGCAAGCTCCTGCCTGGACCCGGTGGGCAGGCCCTGACCACTGAGAAGGGCGGCCTGCCACACCCGCCCACAGCGCTGACCTGCTGGTCCTCATCAGTGGAATGTCCTGCTGGCCGCAAGGCTCGGCTCTGGCTGGAGCTCCAGCCTGCCCGGAAGCCCCTGTGGGGGCCCCACCACGTGAAGGCCCTGCACCCCGTGCCCCTTGGGAAGCCAGCTAGGTGGTAGGGTGGGGCTTGGACACCACAACCCTATTGTGGGGTACCTGGGGCAGCTGCACCTCCAGGACTAAACGGTCACAGAGGGGGACGCGGGCCTGTCACTGGGGCCGGGTGGAGGGATCTGACACCAGGGCCCCCCATTTTCTACCTGAGCCAGGCTGTCACAATGAGTGGCTGCAGCAGCCCTGTCCTCCGGACACCCTGGGCCTGGCCCGGCTTGCCCACACCTCTGCCCAGCTCCTCTGCCAGTCCCCCCACAGCCACCCCTACCCCCCAGCTTTCCGTGCTGGGTCTTTGAAACTGCCTTCCCAGAGCAGTCCCCTAGCCCACCTCGGCTGCCCCCTCTTTCTGCATCCCCTTCACACTAATCACTGCCTAGCTTGCTAGGGGCAGTGCCCCTCAGGAGGGACCCCGGGCTTATCACTGCGCCCTCTCCCAGAGCCCCAGGACCGCCTGCACGTAACGTTTGTGAATGAGCACAGGAGATGACCGGCGGCAGAAGCAGCGGGAACATGGCAGGCGGGGACGGGCATGCGGGGCATGGCAGGCGGGGACGGGCATGCGGGGCATGGCAGCACACGGGCATGGCACAGCAGGTGGGCAGGGGGCCACGGTGGGGTCGTTACAGGGGGGCTGTGGGGGAGGAAGAGGCACAGGGGCTGGGGACTGGGGGCCCAAGACTGGCACCTCCTCCCAGGGAGCGTTCTTGACGCCAGCAGTGCCACCAACGACCCTGGGCAGGAGAAGGCGGCACCACACGGGGCAAGTATGGCAACGCCAGAGGCCCCCACGTGGAGACGGGCAGCATCTGTCATGCTCTGGCCCAGACCCCGAGGGCAGCTGGCTCCCAGCACTGACTGCCCCAGGAGGGTGTCCCCGGGTCTGAGAACGCTGCTGCCCGCCGGGCTCCTGCTGGGGAACCCTCCCTCGCCCCAGGGCACTCTCATCCTGCCCACTCACCTTGCCTGGTCTCCTGCAGGTGCCCTTGGCTCCTCAGCCCCCTCTACTCACACCCACTTCCCCCGAACCAGCCCTGAGGCCATGTCTGACCCCACAGCAGACAGGGTATCCCCTGAGCCCCCCAGCCTGCCTCAGCCCCCACACAGCACTGGGCTCAGAGCTTGGGGACCCCAGGATGGGAGCCTCAACTCCTGGCAGCCACTGTGCCTTGCCACTGCAGCCGTTGAGGGAGGAGGACGCCGGCCTCCTGCAGCGGGACCACACATGAGGTGTGGGGGGCTGCACCTTGCACTTAACCACTATACCAGGCTTCCTGGAGCTACGTGTAGGGAGGCTCAAAGCCGGCCATGCCCTATGGCAGGGTGGGAAAAGCAAGCTGCATATCTACATGCAAAGAAATACCCATTTTATACAAAGAAGCTGGAAAAAAAACAGCTAGAAGAATCACCACCAATCTGCTGATAGATTTTGGGGGTTGGGGGAGAAGGAGCGCTCACCAAACCCATCATAATTGCAGTTTGGCTCACAGCAGCCGACCCCCCTTCCCTCCCCCGACGCCCACTCCCCAACACGGTTTCTTCTGAAATTTTCTTCCATGCCCCTCCTCCTGACGCTGCAGCTTCCTTTTGGGGTCTGGGTTTCCTCCACTGACTTCCCGGCTCAGGACTCAGGGAGTGACCAGCCCTCTCCAGCACCCGACCCCACCCCCACCCTGGTCCACTTCTCTCCTCTCGTCTGCCACCAGATGTGTGGGGACCACCGCAGGCCTTCGGCTGCGGGGATCGATATTTACATTTTTACGATGCTATAAATATTGCCCATCCATGAGCAATGGGGCTCCTCTGATTGCATGCTTGGCTTGCTCTTCCTAGAGTTAATCATTGTTCCTCCTTCTTTCGGACGCTGAGTTTTCTTTGTGTCTTCAAACTCTCTGATCTCACTCTTAAACTCCTTTCGGTGTGGTCTCCAAGAGCAGGTGTCACGCACTCCTCAGTGACATCTCCGGAACCCCCATCCCTGCTCCCTGGGGACAGGCAGTTGTCTAGGTCACTAAGCCCGGGATTCTCCTTACCATGGGTTCCCTTTGACCCTCCTGGATTTGATCGCGTTTCCTTGAGCCATGGATTGACACAGTGGCTACAACAATGGACTCAAACTTAACAACTGTGAGCTCGGCACAGGACTGGGTACTGTTTCATTCTGTTGCAGACAGAGTTGCTATGAGTTAGAACCAACGCGACAGCACCTAACAACGAGTCTTTCTTGGATTATGCCCTTGGTTAGCTGAAGCGCATCCTTGAGAACGAAGGTAAAATCTGAACTTCTGCGCATCTCAAAAGATCTTCATTCCCCTCACACATTTAATTGGTAGTTTAGCCAGGTAACTACTTCTAGGTTGAAACTCATTTCTCTTCTGAATTCAAAAGCCTTGTTCTTTTGTCTTTTAGGTTGAAGCATTACGGCTGACATAAATCCAACGCCATGAGCATCCCTCATTCTTTATGTTGGCTTATTTATTTGCTCTGGAAGCTTTTAGGGTCTTTTGTTTAACCCATGAGTTGTAAAATTTCACAAAGCTGAACCATAGCATGGGTAATTTTCACCCACTGTGACTTTTTAATCTGGAAATACAAGTCTTTCAGTTCTGGGAAATTTTCTTTTCTCTTTTGTTGGAAACTCCTATCAGATACTGGATTTCCTGGATTGAGCCTCTGACTTTCTAATCTTTCCTATTTTCCAACTGGATCATTCTGCTCTGTATTCTGGGATATTTCCTCAAGCTGACTCCAAACCATCTAGGACATTTTCTGTGTTCTCATTTTCAATATCCAAGCGCTGTCTCTTGCCTATATTTTTCTAATTATAATGGTTTCTTCTTCCATAAATGCAATGTCTTCCCCCATCCCTCAGAGTAAGTCTTTAGAAGTCAGCTTCTACTTACTGCATTAGCTCTTTCCTTGGATTCCTCGTTTGGTTTTTGTTTTACACTGTCTTTTGCATTGGGGAGTTTCCTGCAATGCTCAGCGATCCCAGGCTATCTGTCCTCTGTACAACATACTAAGCAGCTCTGCACGAGTGAGCTGTGCAGCAGTGGGGCAGAGAAGGCTCAAGGGCCCCCAGTATCAGGATCCGGAGCTCTGTTCTGCTGGGCCGCTCCGTGACCCCGGAGAGACTCCTCCACTCTGGCCTGGGAGGTGGGTGTGAGGCTGGTGCCAGGTTTCCACCTGCCTTACCCTCAAGGAGGGCACCTCTGTCCTGCCCAGAGCAGCACAGGTTCCACCTCGTCAAGCAGCAGAACTGCCATCTTCTGCTGGGACGTGGGCCAGGGGCCGGGAAGCAGCCCCGAGGCACCTGGTTCCAGCAGCCCCTCACACGCAGTGACGATTCCTCCTGTTTCCAGCCCGCTACACTTCCCTGTCCTAGGAGCGCCGGCTTCTCTGGACCCAGGCCTTTCCGGAGTCCTTTGGTGTGAATCCTCTGCTCCCCGCTGGCCTCCTCCTCCCAGGCCCGTGGGTTTGCGCTTTCTCTGTGCTGCAAAGTCAAATACACTGGCCTGTCCCCACCCTCTCAGAGCCTGCCACCACTGCTCAGCTACCACTGTCCCCACCCCGCTCTGCCATTCCTTTATGGCTGTCTGAGTGACATTTCAGTAGCAAGCAGAGATGAACACGCACTTTATCTGCCAGGTTTAACTGGGAGTCACTTGATGGAATTTACAGGTGCCAAATGTTGGGACTTCATACAAATAATTACACTGAAGTTTTAGAGGTGGAGGCAGGCATCCCTCCGATCTCAGGTGACAGGAGAGCTTGGCCTCGTGACAGGGACGCAGGTTCCTTTGGTGTCAGGACCTGGGGCTGCACCAAGGTCCCAGAGGGGGCACGGCACTCCATGAGCACCCCACAATGGAGGCTGGCGGCTCTCCCAGGACCAGCTGTTCGTCCAGGATTTCCTCCTCCACAGGCAGAACTTGGGGCTCCGAGGCTGTTGTTGAGCTGGTATGGTTCTGGGTGGAGGGCGGGGGCCGCCGGGCTTAGCAGCCCTGGGGAGGGGAGGCTGGGCTGGGACAGGCTGAGGTTGGGGACAGCCTGGAAGGAAGCCTGTTCTGTTTCCATCTCTCTTCCGTGCAGACCTGCTGCACTGAGCGAGCCGGCGGAGGAGGCACGGGCGCCCCGCGAGGCGAGCGAGCCGGCGGAGGAGGCACGGGCGCCCCGCGAGGTGAGCGAGCCGGCAGGAGACACACGTGCCGCAACATGTGGTGAATGGATGGCGAACAGCGACGTGCTCCTCGGGAAGAACAAGCAGCTGGGATGCGGAGACAGGCTGCATATGGCGAAGGGCTGCTGGAGAGGTCCGGGAGGAGGGGCCGTGTGAAGATGATGATGGGCAGCGTGCCAGTCCCACAGTCGCCACCTCCTTCTGAGGGGCCCCAGGCCACATGCAGGGACTGACCTGGCATAGCCAGCAAGAAGGTGCGTCTTACTTGTGAAGAGGAACACAGACGGCTCCCAGGGAGGGTTAATGAACTTCTGGGTGTGATCACGTGGGATACACCCTTGGAGGGGCAGGAAGACGGGCGAAGGCCATGAGGGACACCTCCCAGAGGAGCCAGCATTTTCCTGGGCTCCAAAATGCTGCCCGAAGCAGCACCCGAAGAGCATGCCTGCATGGGGGCCCGCCAGGAAGGCTGGAACCTTCCGGGGGTGCGGCCAGGTGCTACAGGGAGTTTGCTGAGAAAAGGGAGAAACAACAGCGTCCCACATGAGGACAGGAGGGCCTGCAGTGCTGTTGTCGAAGATGGGCAGGGCTGGGTGACTTAAAGCCTGCCCCAATCCCACTCGCTCATCTAGCGCAATGATCCTCACCTGTGCGATTCTGCCCCCAGGGGACACTGGGCGATGTCTGGGGACATTTGTGGGTGTCACAACTAGGGAGGGGATACTACTGGCATCGAGTGGGTGGAGGCCAGGGATGCTGCTCAACACCCCACAGTGCCCGGGAAGGCCCCACTGCAGAGAAGGATCCAGCCCCCATGTCAGCAGTGCCGAGGGGGAGACCCTCGCCTGGGGGTGTAGAGCCAGATATGCTGCATCTGCCCTCTCAATCTTCCTGAGCCAAGGATCAGCTGGGGGTGCCTCTCCAACCCAAAATACATGCTCAGAAGCTCAAGGAAGCCTGATGGTGGCGACCGGGCCTGGAGAAGGCGGGGGGAGGATAAGCCACGTGGAGGGGGCACCCAGGTGAGACCGGCACCCAGCACTGCTGGGAACCACGGCCAGTCGGTATGGAAGGACCACACGGGCCTGGGCCCTGAAAGCGACTCACCCATCAGCCTTCTTGAGAACAGGGCCCCATCCATCACTAAAAAAACAAATAAGGAAATCAGCCCTGTTTTATATCCTAAAGGCTTTAAAGAAAATTATATCCTTGGGAACACGACTTAATTTGTTATTCAGTCCCAATGTCGAAATACTGCAGCTCCCCAGGATGGCAGCGAGGGAGGGAGAGGTGTGCAGGCAGGTGGGCGGGAGAGAGGAGCGTTCCAGAAAGGAACAGAGAGTGACAAGCGCTGGCTCACGGGGAGCAAGGGGGCAGCTGGGGCAGGGCTCAAGCGGGCAGGCAGGTGGGCACAAGTTTGGCCCATGCAGGGACACAGGGACACACGGACATGGATCTGGTGAGGCCACTTCCTCTGTCCAGAGAAGGTTCCGTCTGAGGCGGGCATGGTGGCGGGCACCCTGGCCACCCGGCTGGGTCCACCTCTCTTACTGGCAGCTCCGTTGTTGTTGCTGGGTGCCGCGGACTCAATTCTGATGCACAGCGACCCCGTGTGACAAAGCAGAACTGCCCCACAGGGCCTGCTAGGCTGTGGGCTCTACAGAAGCAGAACACCAGGTCTTCTTCCTGCAGAGCCACTGGGTGGATTCAAACCTCCAACCTTCGGTTAGCAGCCGAGTGCTTACCCAGGGCTCCTTGGCAGCTCTTTAGACGACTCCTAACACTGTTCCCTGTCTGGAATGTGGCACGTGTTTATTTGCAATCCTCTCTGTTGACAAATTAGCTTGAGCCCCAGTCAATTATCCATTATGCAAGGACCGCGCAGTCTGGGCCTGGGAGCCGGGAGCCGTTCAGCTGGCCTGCCCTGGGCCTGGGAACCAGCAGCAGCCGCCCTATGGCAGGCCTCACCAAAGCTGCTGTTCCTCAGGATCACACGGGACAGCAGACCACGAAAACGAGACAACAAAAGAAACCAGAAGAGAGAGTATCGTCCCCCTCTGGCTGTCAGGGACAGACGGGACAGTGTGCCCGAGCCGGCGGAGGGTTCTCAAAGAGAGGGGCCACAGGGTGGGAAAAACAAGGGAGGGAGGGGCTGAGCGCACCCAGGACTCGCGGACTCACAGACGGACGTGCCCGAAACGAGGACAGTCCATCAGGGGACAAGGATGCAGAGTGGGCAAGCTTTTTCCAGAAGCCCATCCCGAGGATGTTTCTGCAGAGTTCTGTTGAGTGGCATCCCCATGGAAATAGTTCGGCCAAACCCTGCCCACCCCTTGCCACCGAGTGCTGGGCCCTGGGTGGGGCTGTTGGTTGCCAGCGGGGACAAGATAAAGCCCAGAGTGGCCGAACACCTGGGTGGAAACGTCTGCTGTTTAAAGCAAAAGGGACACTACCTTCCATGCCGGGGGCATGGGCAGATGCGCCCGCCGCCCGTTTTTCTACGGCCCGCGAGCTAACAATGGGTTTCATATTCTTAAATGGTCGGAAAAAATAAAAAAGAAGGCTACCCCGCCGTTTGAAATTTACATGAAGTTCACATTTCAGTGCCCGTAAATAAAGTTTTGTTGGCACACACCATTCATGCACTGCCTGCAGCGGCTTTCCCGTGACAGAGACCGACGGCCACAGAGCTGGGAACACTGAGTGTGGCGCCGGCACAGGAGCCGGCCCTGCTCTGCCACCCGCCCGCCACGCACACACAGGGCCCCGCAGGGTTGGCTGGGCGCAAGCGCCCTTCCCCTTGGGTTCTGTTGCCAGACTGCACCTGCAGGCGGCCCCAGACGCTTCCCAGAGAAGAGCCAAACGGGGCCAGACTTAAGAGGACGGCGTGGGGGGTCTGCGCCGCTGGCCACCGCCCCTCTTGGCAGGAAGCCAGTTTCTCATCAGCCAAGCCTGGCCTCAAGTCTGCTCGGCCAGGACGCAGGACCCTGTGCCTGTCCCCCCTCCCCCGCAGACACTGTGCACTGGCTTTCGGGGTGCCGGCTGTGGGAGGGGACAATGAGGCCCTAGGGCAGGGTCTCGGCAGTCACAGCCACAGCCACAGCTGCAAATCCAGGGCACCACATGGGGGACCACTGGATCAAAGGGCAGAAGTAACCCGGCCCCAAAAGAATGAGGGCCCACCTACCACCCCGAGGTCTCTCGGAGCCAAGAGGGGGCTGAGTGGCCCTGAAACAGCAGAAGCAGAGCTCTTTTTCCACATGCCCACGTGCGTGACTGAGATGTCCTCCCCCAGGGAGACTGTGCAGCCAAGAGGCAGCCTCCCCAGGAGCATGTGTGACAGAGGAGCGGGGGACCTGTGTCTCTGGACAGCACAGGCCCTCCTCCTCAAGGCCTGCCAGCTGCAAAGAGGTGGAGCTGGAAAATGCCCTCTACTTCAGAAATGGGGGAGAAAGAGGAGGAGGAGGAGAGGGAGGGAGGAGAGAGAGGGGAGAGAGGGAGGAGGAGGAGAGAGAG
>NW_004443993.1:10050826-10066318 GCF_000243295.1 Trichechus manatus latirostris
AGAGGAGAGAGGAGAGAGAGAGGAGGGGAAGGAGGAGAAGAAAGAGGAGGTGAGGGGGGAGACAGAAGGAGGAAGAAGAAAGAGAGGAGGAGAGAGAGAGTGGGAGACGAGGAGGAGAGAGAGGGAAAGAGGAGGAGGAGAGGCAGAAGGAGGAGAAAGGGAGAGAGCGGGGAGAGAGGGAGAAAAAGAAGGACAAGGAGGAAGGAGAAAGAGGAGAAGAGAGAGGGAGGGGACGGTGCAGAGCATCAATCAGTGGCGGCCTGTCGTGGGAGGTGGCTTGGAAGCGAGACGCACCCTGGGGTGGGGTGTCCCTGACTTTTGCGCAGGGCGGTGGTCCCGCTGCAGCACTCACCTGCGCAGGAGCTTGGCCTTGAGCGAGGCGCGGGAGGCGCTCCAGGAGCTGAGTGCCGGGCTGCTGAGGGCGGTGGGCCGCGTGTGGTCGAGCACCGTCAGGTCCTTGCCCTGCTTCCACTGCTCGTAGCGCTCGGGCTGCAGGATGCGCACGAAGATGTCCATGGAGATCTTCACCATGTCCTTCCGGCAGGTGCACTGCGGAGGGAGACGGGCGTCAGGCCTCTCCCCGCGGACCCGGGCCTATGCCGCAGCTGGGCGGGGCTCGGACACCCCGCGCGGGGGCAGGCCTGTGCCCAGACCCCTCCGCTTTGTCCGCCACCTGCAGCCACACCTTTCTTTTTCTAGAACTTCTACAGTTGTGAGACAGGAAGTGGCGGCTTCTTTCCCTCAGGTAAAAACTGAAGCTGCTGCACCAGTGGGAGCTGCCGGGGAGTGGACCCCCACTCATGACGACCCCATGCGTGTCCGAGCAGAGCTGTGCTCCACACGGTTTTCAATGGCTGGTTTTTCGGACGCAGATTTCCAGGCCTTTCTTCTGAGGTGTGTCTGGGTGGACTCACCTCCACCCTTTCAGCTAGCAGCCGAATGCTTAACCATTTGTACCACTCAGGGACTCAGGCTGCTGTATGACTCCTCAAATTGTGAACCCCTGGTCCCCCCCGACAAAGTTACAACAACCACCTCGCAGGAGTCCCTGGGTGATGCCAACAGTCAACACACTTGGCTGTGAACCGATGGGCTGGAGGGTCAAGTCCACCCAGAGGTGCCTCAGAAGAAAGGCCTAGCAATCTCCTTCTACAAAAATCAGCCACTGAAAACCTTATGAAGCACAGCTCTACTCTGACACCCATGGGGCCCCATGAGTTAGGGTCGACTCGACAGCAACTGGATTTTTCACCACCTGGTGGGTGTTGAAGACAAGGAGAGCTGTGCCCTGCGCTGAGGGCTCGGGAACCAGGACCGGTGCTCAGAGGACGCCTCCGGGCCAAGTCTGAGCTTTGCACCTTGTGTCTGTGCAAAGAGAAGTCTCCCTCCAGTCAGACACGCAGGCCCCGAGCAGGCCCCCGAGCTGATGGAAACATGTGGACTACTTTCTAAGAGCAGAAAGAGGAAGACAGCTGGCAGGCCCGCACGCAGAGCTCACAGAAAAAACAAAGAAACAAGCATGATTCCCAGAAGGTGTGAGGCGCCAGTGCAGGACCGCCCACCTGTGACAGGAGCCTTGCTGAGTGTGGGGCTTGGGAAGTGGGTGCTGTAGGGCAGAAGGGGAGGAGCCAGGAGACTCAACGGTTTGCCCCAGGGCACCCAGCCAGGACTCCACCCAGAACTCAGGACACTCCCAGGGACACCCTCAGGGGCAAAGGGCAGCCCCAACCTCCTGCAACTGGGACTCCCGCCTCTCCGCCACATGCCCAGGCTGAGCGGGCGGCCGCTGTCTCAAACCCCTCCACAGCCCCCTTCGTTGTCGCTGCCTCTTTCTCAGTGGGGATGAAGGAAAGACAGGAAAAGACGTAGCTGAATGAGACAGCTGTGTCCCCCAGCCCTGGCCAGCCTTCCAAACATCCCTCAATTTGCTCCGGACACACTGACATATTTAGGACCCAAATCTGAGGCTGCTGCAGTGTGGGTGGAGAGCAGAACAGAACACCCGGGGACACCCTGCAGACCCCTGCCCCGTCGCCATGGCTGACGCCCCTCCCAGGTGGGAGCCGCATGGCACCTCCTGCTGGCTCTTGGGGCCCAGACTCGGGAACAGTAACAACCCGGCCACGCTGAGCGGGAGGGAATATTTATGGCCAAGCGATTCCCAGCAAACTCAATTCATTTAATGAAAAATGGCGCAGGAGAGCACGACTGGCAGTGTAATTTGGCCGCCGAGTGGCAGGGCACAGATGGTGCCCAAGCTTCAGATCCTGGCCTGGCTGAGCCTCCCCGGAGTCGCCATCGATGACAGCTGAAGGGATGTGTATCGAGTGGCTCTGCAATTGCTTTTCCTTAAGTAATCAGGGGGAGCACCTGTGTGCACTTGTGTGCCCCCCCGCAGCCGCCAGGCCCGGCTCCCCTGCATCCTCTGCCCCGGCCAGCTGCCCTACCAGGACCAAGCTGCCCGCCTGAGCCTGTCCTCGGCGGCAGGGCCTCGGGCTGCCTTCCAGGACAGCAGTGGCTGGGAACACTCCTAACCATGTCCCCTGGGGGCTCTGGTTTGCAGTGGGTTTTTTCATTGGTGTGAGGCTGGGATTTGGGGAGAACAGGCTCCTGGGAAAGTCCCTGGGTGGTGCAAACGGGTTTGCACTGGACTACTAACCTAAAGGCTGGCGTTTGAACCCACCCAGCAGTGCTGCAGAAGAAAGGCCTGGCAATCCGTTCCCTTAAAGGTTACAGCCAAAAGAACCCTATGGGGCACACAGGGTCACCATGAGTCATACTCGACTCCACGTCAGTGAGTCTGGTTTGATTTCAGGCTCCCAGGGGGAGGAAGGCGACAGCCTCACAGACATGGGTCCTGTCCACGGTCACTTCTGTGGCCAGCAGCTGAGCTCAGGGGCACGGGCACCACAGACACAGTGCCTCCTTCAGCCCACAGTGTGGGAGAGAAAGCTGCTAGGACCTGCCTGAAGATCCACCTTCTCAAAACCAGCTTCCCGGGCCGAAGCACTGGGCCTCGCTACAGCGACCACCCAGCCGTCTAGATCAGGGACATGTTCCCGCACGGGGGCTGGCCCCTGGAGGCCAGCGGTCAGAGTGGCGCCAGCAGCAGCCAAGCACCCGACATCTGACGGGGACATGAGCTGCTTACCATCCGGGGGAGGCAAGGAGGCTGGGAGGTGGGGGAGGCCTGGGGCAGCCTCCCAGCACCCGTGAGGAAACGGAGGAAACCACACTCATGGATTCCGCTGACAAGGCCCCAACTGCGGACTCCCCTCACCAGGCCCCCACACCATCTGGGATCCCCCAGAGTTACCCAAGTTAATGGTCCCTAACTGATCTAAATTCCTGCTCCCCGACTTAGCATCCTCGTCAGCCTCGAGACAGAGATGGAACGAGCCCTCCGAGGGGAGCTTGGCTGTCATTAGTTTCTGATGGAGAAATCAGGCCTCAGTTGGCGAGAAGGAGGTCTGAGTGGCCCCCTGCAGGCTGAGCATGCCCCAGGGCCCTGTGTACCGGCGCCACCAGGGCATCGAGCGCCCTGACAGCTCCAAGCGGCCGGGTAATGAGGACAGGCCCGGGCGGGAGATGGCTGCTCAAATCTGCTCCAGCCCAAGGCAGGGGGGCCAGTAATCACATCAGTGTCTAGTGGGGCATCTGGGGACAGATGGGGACAAGGCGAGACGTGGCGGGGGAGGGGGCAGACAGCATGGCCTCCCAGGACGGCCTCTGTGCCGAGACAAGCTGTGGCTCTCACGGGGCCCGCCCGGCCTGCCCGTGGGCTCGGCTTGTCCACTGTGCTCTCAGCCCACCCCGGGTTCTGGGATGGGGATGGCCCCGTGTCCTCCTCCATACTTCCCCAGGGACGCCGGCTGCCAGCAGAGCAAAGGGTCTGACCCAGGACGAGGCGGGGTGCCCCTCTTGCACCCCCAGACACCAGCAGCAGGCCGGCCTCTCTGCGGGGCCTTCCATCAGACACGCTGCCCACCAAAGCCCCTGCCACAAGTGACCCATCGGTGGAGCTCTCTCAACGGCACACCCAAGCAGAGAAAAAGCGCAGCTCAGAGCTTCTGACAGCAGCAAGGAAAAGCAGCTGTGCCCAGAGGAAAAGGCACGCCCCCAGAGATCCCCCACGCAAGGCCCTCTTCTGGAAGGAGCAGATGCTCACGATGGAGAACGATGCTCGAGACGGCTGTGCACCTCAGACACAGGCAGGACACCGCTTCTCCTGCTTCATATGAACACGTCCCCTGACCTCCCCTGCCAGTGATCCAGCCAGAGGCAGTAAGAAATTCAGACAAGGGCGTTCTTGGCTTCATTACCGAGAGAAAAACACAGGCACCAAAGGAGTCTTAACCACACCGTGCACGAACCACGGGCTGATTAAAGAATGACGGTCCTGCTCGGCGACACGGCCTGTTGCTGCTAAGATTGGGCTTGGAGAACCGTTTACACGACACCAACGTCTTTGCGGGGTACCTGTTAGCTGAAGAAATGCAACATGTGCAGTCATGGATACAGTCAGGTCCCAATGACGAGCAGACATCTTTAGAACAAGATGAGGAAATGCATGAAAACACCAACCGTGGACCTTCCGATTGGGGGTTTAAATCATTTTTGGGCTGTTTATTCTTCTAGATCGCTCTGTTGAGCGGGTGACCCATCTGAGCCAGGGTTTGGCACATAGGGCTCCAAGGGCCAAATCAAGCCTGTGTTTATAAATAAAGTTTTACTGGCACATGGCCACACCCGTTCATGTACGTATTGTTAACGGAGGCTTTCACACTGTAACAGCAGACTCGAATAGTCTTGGTGGAGGCTATCTGGCTGCAGAGCCAAAGATATTCACTAGCTGGTCCTTCGTAGGAAGTGTGCTGACCTCTACTTTAAGTCACACAATTTGTTGTTATTGTTAGCTGCCCTTGAGTCAACTCTGACACATGTCGACCTTATGTATAAGAGAACGACACACTGCCCAGTCCTGCATCACCCTCACCATCACCTGCCCATTCGAGTCCATTGTTGAGGCTACTGTGCCAATCCACCTCACTGAGGGTCTCCCTTGCCTTTGCTGGCCCTCTACTTCATCAAATATGATGTCCTTTCCTAGTGGTGGGTGATGACGTGTCCAAAGTAAGCAAGTCGGACAATGTTCTGTAGGGATCCATAGGGTTTTCATCGGCTAATTTTCAGGAGATCACCAGGCTTTTCTTCCTAGTTTGTCTTACTGCAGAAGCTCCGCTGAAACCTGTCCACCATGGGTGACCCTTCTGGTATTTGAAATACTGGTGGCATAGCTTCCAGCATCACAGTAACATGCAAGACACCGCAGTATGACAAACTGACAGACAAGTAGTGGAAAATAATTTTTACAAGGTAACTAACCAGAGGTTGAAGGACCTCGGTGGCCACCCTCCCACGCACCGACTTTAGTGACCCATGTGGGTAGTGGCAGATGTGTCCGTGTGAAGACATGCAGCACCCTTTCTTTTCTGAGCTTGGCGGCCACACTCCATCACCTGGCTCCTGAAGTCTGACCCCCCGGCTAGGAAGCACTGGTGCCTGGGCGTGAACACCGGCCTCAGGCTCCGCCTCCTCAGGGCACCTGCCCACCACACCTCCAGCCACAGCCAGGCTGCTTGCTGTGGGCATGCAGCCCTCAGAGCCCAGTGGGACCCAGAAATGCCTGAGCTTCACCTAGGGGGGCTCTGACCCGCCTCCCTGGATGGGGCTCAGGGCAGGCGTCAAACAGGATAGGGGTTGAGGGTACAGCCAGGGCACATGCCCGTTACGCAGGGCAAGGGCCTTGCCTCCCAGCAAGCCAGCCAGTTCCAGGCCCCCAGGTCCCTGCTGGATTCCACGCACTGTGGCTGAGACTGCCCTAGTTTTTTCTTTCTTCTTCTTTTTTTTTCAAATGAACCCAGACATTCACAAATGGAAGAATACAGGAATCTAGGTCCCCGAAATGGCATCTAAGGATTCAGGCCTCATTTACCAAGAAGTACCACGCCAGGGCATCTTGCAGGACACCAAAGTGGTACAGCCTGGGAGGTAGGTTTTTCTTGTTCTGTTTTTTGTGGGGGTAGGTGGGTAGTGGGTGGGGGTATCTGTTTGCTAACAGAATTCAGTTCCAGTATGCTACAACTGAAAGCAGTAATACTGTGTAAGCAGCTAATGGCTGCTATGGGGCAGTGGGAGCCCAGGGGTAGACTTCTTGCCTTCCATGCAGGAGACCTGGTTCAATTCCCAGCCAAGGCCCTTCCTATGCAGCCACCACCCGTCTGCCACGGGGGCCTATGTGCTGCTGTGAGGCTGAACAGTTGTCAGCAGAGCTTCCAGATTAAGACAGATTAGGCAGAAAGGCTTGGTGATCGATTTCCGAAAATCTGCCAATGAAACCTTATGGATCACAATGGTCTGACTCACAGCTCATCATGGGGATGGTACAGCACCAGGCAGCATTTCGTTCCTTTGTGCGTGGGGTTGCCATGCGTCAGGGGCCGACTCGACAGCAGCTAACAGCAACAAGTGACGATACAAAATGAGATCGAAATGACAAGAATAAAGCCCCCTGAACGACTCCATTATACAACAGAGCTCCGGGGAGCAATCCTTTCAGACGCCAGAACTCTCAGACCCAGAGCAGAAAACATGTTCCCAGGGTCTTTAATTTCCCCAGGTTTGGGAAGCTTAAAAACAAAAAGTACTAAGATTAGATTCTGCAATTATGGCCATAAAATCCAGAGCAAAATGGTTTCACACTTTTAGCTCAAAAGGCGTCCTGTTTACCACGTCGGAAGACTTACACGCTCGGAATTAATCAGCTGAATTAATGCAGCTGTGCCACGGAGCGCCGGGCCTGCCCTGGAGCGGCTCCCGGTATAACTGGGGAGATGGGATATTACACGCGGCAAGGCCAGGGAGCTGGTCGGGAGCCTGCAGAGAGGGCCCCGTCACATTTTCTCCACAAAGGCCTCCCCGCGGTGGCCGGGGGGAGCCATGCACACGAAGCACCTACAGCGTGCTCCAGCCCAGCCCCAGGGCCACCGCGGGCTCCTCAGCTCCTTGGGGGATGGCGCCAGCCTCCATGTCACCCACTGAGGTTATCAGATGCTTTCTGGCCTGAGATGCGCCATGGGGGAGGGCCAGGGCAAAGGAAGGCTGGGGTGAGGCTGGGGGAACCAGCTGCTGTGGAGATAACTCTGTCTCATGCAGACCCCTGTGCGCCAGAGCAGAACTGTGCTCCATAGGGTTTTCAATGGCTGATTTTTCAGAAGTAGATTGCCAGGTGTCTTAGGCTGAGTTCTCTAGATGAGCAAGATCAGTGAAGCGTATATATATATATAAATACGTAGAAAGATTTATTTTAAGGAAATGGCTAATGCAGTTGTGGAGGCTGGTAAGTTTCAAATTCTGCTGGCTCATGTCCCAAGAACCAGAGGTCAGAGGATGACGAACTGGATGCAGGATACAGAGAGGGCGAGCTTTGCCAGAACATCTATATATATTGGATGCAGGCCACACCCCCAAGGAAACTCCTATTTCAGCTGACTGGCTGCTCACATCAGATCACAAAATAGAGGATCATTACATCATATCTGCCAAACCACTTAGAATCATGACCCAGCCCAGCTGACACATAACCTTAACCATTACAGTCCACCTCTTGTCAACTTGGCACCTGTACACACCTCCTTAAACCAAGCATAATCTCTAAAATAAAGATGATTATTAACACATAGTTGCACCTAACATGATACTACCAACGTGCATACAACCAAAAACGCACTAGTCCCTTTTACATCTTCAATTTTATAATAAGTAATGGAATAAGGGAGAGGGGAAAACAAAGATATATGCTAGACACACACACACACACACACACACAAACACACACACACAAACACACGCACGCATAACAAAACAAGAAAGAAATACTCAATACAATTACAGTCCTTGTTTCTGCAACTACTGACATGGTCATAGCTGGTATTTAGAACTACCTTCTTCACCACCCAGTCCGCACTCCCTTTGCCCTCAGCAAGTACCTCAGCTGGTTGTGGTTCTTTGCCTGGTAGTTGACCCAAATTTCATTTCTGAAGGGTCATTAGAAGTCATGTCGGAATTGGGCTGCTGCAGTTTTCCATTGACTTTAATCACAGGGCCTGGTAGTAGGTCCTAAGGGATCGCCTGTATTCCAGACATACTCTTCTTTACCTCTATTATTTAATAACAATCTGATTTCCCCCTGGTAATCAGGATCAATCACACCAGTCAACATGGTAACTCCCTCTGCCTGTTGATTGAGAGGCATGAGCCCAAAGTGGCTATTCTTAGCTTCTAGTTCAATGGAATTAGTGATGTGTCTCCAGATGGAAGCATTTCCCCCTTTGGAACTAAGACCTCTAGACCTGCAGAGCATAGGATCGTGGGGACAGGAAGCAAAAACTCTGCGAGTGCACCACTAGGGGTAATGGTGAGTGGTGCCACTCCCATTTCCACCCCTTGATTCCTGGACCCATAAATCCTGGCTATGGGAGAAACAGCACCATATACTGGATGTTGGTTTGAGCATATACAGCCTCCTGGAGAACACTGCCCCAACCCTGCAAGGTACTGCCAGCTAGCTGGCGCCGTAACTGTGTCTTTAGAAGGCCATTCCATCATTCTATCAAGGCAGCTGCTTTAGGATGATGGGGAACATGGTAAGACCAGTGAATTCCGTGAGCATGGGCCTGCTGCTACACTTTATTTGCTGTGAAGTGAGTCCCTTGATCTGAGGCAATGCTGTGTGGGATACCATGACGGTGGATAAGGCATTCTGTAAGTCCACGGATGGTAGTTTTGGCAGAATCACTGTGTGCAGGGAAGGCAAATCCATATCCAGAGTTATTCCAGTAAGAATAAAATGCTGCCCTTTCCATGATGGAAGTGGTCCAGTGTAATCAACCTACTACCAGGTTGCTGGCTGATCATCTTGAGGAATGGTGCCATATCGGGGACTCAGTGTTGGTCTCTGCTGCTGGCAGATTGGGCACTCAGCAGTGGCTGTAGCCAAGCTGGCCTTGGTGAGCAGAAGTCTGTGTGCCTGGGCCCATCTATAACCTCCATCCCTGCCACCATGGCCATTTTGTTCATAAGCCCATGAACAAAAGAGTGGCTAGAGAAAGAGGCTGACTGGTATCCAAAGAACGCATCATCCTATCCTCTTGATTGTTAAAATACTCCTCTGTCAAGGTCACCCTTTGGTGAGCATTATATAAAACAGAAATATCTTCACTTCTCTGGCCATTCAGAGAGGTCTATCCACATGCCTCTTCCCCTAGCTCCTTGTCACCAATTTCCCAATCATGTTCCTTCCAAGTCCCTGACCATCCAGCCAAACCATTGGCCACAGCCCATGAATCAGTATACAATTGCACGTATGGCCGTTTCTCCTTCCAAGCAAAGAGAACAACCAGGTGCACTGCTTGAAGTTCTACCCATTGGGAGGATTTCCCTTCACCACTGTCCTTCAGGGAGGTCCCAGGAAGGGGCTGTAGTGCTGCTGCTGTCTGCTTTCGAGTGGCGTCTGCATATTGCACAGAATCATCTGTAAACCAGGCATGAGTTGTCTCTTCTTCAGTCAACTGACCACTCACATGACCTAGAATTCTTCCACTTGTACAGAGCAAGTAAATATTTAGTAGATTCCCCATCTATTTCACTCCTAGGGACACCATGACTAAATAGCCAACGCCAAAAGTCCATTTGAGGCAGACTATTCTGATTACTGCTTTGACTGTGCTGTCTATGACAGTAACCACACCCACTTTGTCTTTGTCGATTAAGTGCCGCCACTTGGCCCCTACCACCAATCAGCGCTACCGTAGTTAAAAACCAAACCCAATCCATTGCCGTTGAGTCGATTCCGACTAATAGTGACCCTATAGGACAAAGCAGAACTGCCCCACAGAGTTTCCAAGGAGCACCTGGTGGATTCGAACTATAGACCTTTTGGTTAGCAGATGTACCTCTTAACTACTATGCCACCAGGGTTTCCCCACTGTAGTTAGGTGTCTTAATTCAGTTAGGGCAGGTCCCACCGTCAAATCTGACTTACATAAAACAGCAATCACAGCAGTCTTCAAGGGTGCTAGGGATCCCTTTACAAATTTCTTCCTCACCGTTGTGGTAAAAGGTGTGTCCTCTGGGTACTTCATGAGTGAGTATGTGGGTCCAACCTCATAAATCCACTCTAATATGCCAATTTCCCTAAGCCTTTGGATACTTCTACAGTATACCGAGGAAAAGTCTGGCATTTCAACTTGATTTAGTGTAGTCCACTGCTTAATCCATGCTTCAGTGAACTAACCACATACATTACTAGATCCTTTTCTAACCTCTTGAGCTGAAACACTGAATGAAGAATCTATGCTTAGTGGGCCTATATCAATAAACTCAGACAGATTCAACTTTATGTTTCTTGTACCATTATCCCACACCCTTAATAGCCATTCTCACAAATATTCCCCAGGTTTCTGTTCGTATATAATAGAAAAATCAAGCAGTTCTTTTGGAGTGTAGTGTATTTCCTCCTGGGTCACACTTTGTACTTCACCTCTTGGGGCTTGCTGGGACATAAGTCTAGTTATAGGTCTAGAAGCAAAAATGGGTGGTGGGGTGGGTCCTGGGGACATTCAACAAATGTCTTGTAAGGCATCTGCCTCAGGCGATGCCCCAGGCAACACCCCAGGTGATAGACAAAGATTCTTCAGGCATAGTTGGGTTAATCTCATCAGATGGGGGTGGAAGGGATAATGATTTTACTGGGGAGAGTGGCTTAGCAGACAATGATGGAGTAATCTCTTCAGATGGAAGTAAAGGGGCTGGTTCTGTTGGCAGGAGTGATTCAACAGAATCTAGGGACTCAATGTCCCCAGCTTCCTGATCATCTGCCCGTATGTCCCCATCCTAAGCTTCAGGATCCTGTTTCTTCCCAATCAATGCCCTCAGTTTAACTTCAGATACCATCCGAGGTTGGGAATTCAATTGGCATTGTAATTCAGCCACTCTTACGATAAGACTCTGGGTTTGGTTTTCAGCAATATCAGCTCTGTTACTACAAGAAACAAGGCCTTTTTTTCAGGGCACAAGTGGCAAGTTTCAGGTCTTGTACGGGGTGCTTCAGCTGTGACTCTGAGGCTTTGAGCTAATCCCCTTCTTTCACCACTTTGTCTAGCGAAAGTAGGACCAACCAACCAGCTTCCTTAGACTTCTCATTCTGACACAATTATAGACAAGTATCAAATACATAATCACCCAGAGCCTTGTCTCTCACAAATATTTGATCCATTGGTGATGACATTTTGTGTATTTCTATTTCCACCTCATGCCATGGATTTGAGGCAGAGTCATCAGCACCTTTAAGACTAGCCAGACTTGAGAACCAATTCACAAAATTCTTCCTTATGATTTTGTTCCTTTAGAACCACTTTTGGTACTAAATGTCTTAGGCTGGGTTCTCTAGAGGAGCAAAACCAGTGAAGTGTGTATATACAGAGAGAGAAAGAGAGGGATGGAGGAAAGGAAAAAGGCGGGGGGGGGGGAGAAATATATATTTATATATGTATATATACACACACATACACAAAGAGAGAGAGATTTCAAGGAAATGACTCAGGCAGTTGTGGAGGCTGGCAAGTCCCAAATCTGTGGGTCAGCCATCAGATTGGAGGCTTCTCCTGACTCACATGGTTGCAGGAGCTGACGAACCCAAAGTTGGCAGATTAGATAGCATGCTGCTGGCTCACGTCCCAAGAACCAGAGGTCAGAAGATGATGAGATGGATGTAGGATTGAGAAAGGGTGAGCTTTGCAGAACATCCATATATATTAGATACAGGCCACACTCCAAGGAAACTCTTTGAACTGATTGGCTGCTCAGATCACAAAATGGAGGATGATTACATAATATCTGCCAAACCACTAAGAATCATGGCCAAGTCAAGCTGACACATAATCTTAACCATCACACCAGGCCTTTCTTCTGAGGCATCTCTGGGTGGACTCGAACCACCAACTTTTAGGTTAGCAGCTGAGTGCATTCACCATTTGTGCTATCCAGTGGTGGAGGCTGGGCCACGTGCCCTGTAACTGAGCCTCATGAGTTCACCAAGGTCTTCTCTGAGCCATGCTGGGGGACAGACTGGCACAACGAGGAGCCTGTCACCTGCCAGGCCATCCACCAGTGCAGGGCTCTGCAGAAGGCAGCCATTCCCACGACACAGCTGGGAGGGAGGGAGTACAGGGAGGGCAGGGGTGTGGGGACCACACAGCCTGTGCCTCCAGGGCAATGCCCCCACCCCCCAGCTCCGTCCTCCTTCACGTCACACCATCCCCCCAACATGATGCTCCTTGACTCTGCCTGACATGACCACCGGGTGATCCGATCCCATGACAGACCCATAAGAAGAGCTTGGGGTCGTGAGGTCCTCAATGCTCGGCTGGACGCTGAACAGCAGCCACCTGTCACTTCACGATGACACAGCAAGATTTAGAGCCACTGCATGATGGGCTCTGAAGTCCCCGTCTCAGCCCCTTGACCTCTCACTTGCCCCGTCTATCACTTGGGGTCTCGAGGCCACACCAGACAGCACGGGGATGTGGGGCTGTCACCCACGCTGGAAGACTGACAGGTCAAACGGCCTGGCACTCAGACTCAGGTCTCCCAGGAACTTTGCCCGTTCCACGGAAATGAGAAGACGGTAGGCCGATGGTGTGCTGCAGGTACACAGAGCAGGGAGCTGGCGTGGAGACAAATAAGTTCTGTCTCTCCAAAGTGTGAAAAAACCACCAACTGCCATTAGCACGCAGCCTGTGGGGCCCAGGCCTGGCAACCTGATGCCCACAGTGCTGGCTCCCACGGCCTCCACCTGGCCAGCGGCCAGCAGCACCCTCCAGAGCGGGCGGCACAGGTGCCCCAGGCCCGAATGGGCATCCTGCTGTGGACGATGACCAAGGGCCGCCCGGCCACCACCAGCAGAGGTGGCCCGAGGCAGGAGCTGCCCCCAAGCCTGAGAAGGCTCCAGATGCACGTGCCGGCAGTGTGGAGCAGCGGGCGGGGCTGTTACCAGGAAACACCAGCTTCCGCCATCGCTCTTGGGCTCTCTGGAGCTTCAGTGTGAAATGAATTTCACCGTTTCATAGGAATAAATATTAACGCCCAGTAAGATGGGAGGATCTTATTACTCAGCATTTTCATGGAGCTCTATTTGCAAAGCACTTTGCAACTGCTTATTGATTCCTACCCAGCAAGAAGCCCCAGTGGCGCACCAGTTAAGCACTTGGCTGCTAACTGAAAGGTCAGTGGTTTGAACTTCACCAGAAGAAGAAAGACTTGACAATCTGCTCCCGTAAAAATGACAGCCAGGAAACCCTGTGGGGCAGTTCTACTCTGTCACATGGGATCACTGTGAGTCAGAATCAACGTGATGGCACCCAACAACACCCAACAACACAGCGGGAAGAAGGGCACAGTCGACCTCTCGGGAGAGGCGCATGCACTCAGAACATGTGGCAAGTGGGCGGCAACACAGCACCAGGAGCTCCTGCTCCAAAAGCCTCTCTGGGTTGGAGGAAGCCCGGGGGAACCGGACTCGCAGGTGATGAGGTTCTGGGAGTCCTCACTATCTACTGGGTGGCCAGAGGAAAGGACAGGAAGGTAAGAGACGCCTCCTCTGCCTCCCCGACACTGGTCACCCTGTCTCCACGCTGCAAGCAGGGGGCTGTGGCGACCTGGAAGGGCCCTAGCAGCACCGCAGGCGCTGAGCCATTCCTTCATCCCTCTCCTCTCCCACCCCTTCCTCCAGGGGGCAGACCCGGCTCTGCGCTCCCCACCATCTCTGGCCTTAACCTTGGTGACTTCTACCACCACGCTGCTGACTTCCAAGGGGGTTGCCAAGGCCTGCGTCATCCCCCGCTGCCCTGGAGTCACACCACACTCCTCGGCACCAGCCAGATGGCAACGCTGTAAGAATAAGGGCAATACCGATGCTCAAGGCTGTTCCTGGGTCTAAGTAAGACTGAGGGTTGCTGCCTGCTTAAGATGGCGAGCGGGTCCAGGCGCCGTGGAGTCGACCACATAGGTGTCAGAGTAGAACTGTGCCCCGTAGGGTTTTTAGTGGCTGATTTTTCAGAAGTAGATTCCCTGGGTGGATTTGAACTCCAGCCTTTAGATTAGCAGTTCAGTGCGTTAACCCTCTGCACCATCCCAAGACTCCTGGTGGACAGGGTGCATGCACCCAATTTCTTTTCTCCTGAAACTCCACAAAAGTCACAGTGAAGGGACTTCTAAAAAAGATGCACGTGCAAGGAGACAAGGAGACAACAGCAATATAATGCTGGAAGTGGGAAGACCAGTGGGTGAGTGGTCAAGGACTCGGCCACCTGAGGAAGACGGATCCCAGGGCTGACAGCAGTGGAGAAATCATGATCGCAGCCTCAGGAGGCCAAGAGGCCAACAGCACAGGGGCCAAGGAGTGTCCAGTGGCACTCCAAAAATAAACCCACACCAAGTAGATCAGGGAACTTCAGAACACTGGCGACGCACAGAGGACTCAACAAGCTTCCAGAGGGAGAAAAGCAGGTCACACACCAAGGACAGGGAATCAGAAGGGTATCTGGCTTTTTACCAGCCAGCTGATGAAGAATCCAGAAGAGCAAAGCCTTCAAAGTTCTGAGGGAGAACCACCTCCCACATTGACTTCCATACCCAGCTAAACCGTCAACCAACTGTAACTACAGCAACACTTCCTAGGGGAGGTGCTCGACTTCACCCTTCAGCCTTTCTATTCAGTTTTTTTTTTTTTTTTTGTAATTCCCTCCTTTTTTTGTTCTCTAGATATTTTTAGACATGAAAAGTCTCAGAAAATTTATTGCCTATAAACCTTTCTCAAGAAGCTCCTGGAGGATGTGCCCCCTAAACTGAGGTCACAGCAGAGTGTTTAAAAAAGAAAGGATGTGAATGGGCTTTCCACCTCCCCGCCACACCCCCCACCTCTCCCCCACTGCCAGCCCCCTCCACTGCCCCGAGGTCCCTTCCACTGCCTTGACACCCCCTCCACTTCCTGGCACGTGCCCAGCTGCTAATGGCACTGGAGCTTGTCCCATGGGATCCAAGCTCTCCCCTGCAAATGCCTCTGTCAAATGGAAAGAGCATTATCCCAAAGGCTCAGAACCCGCCTGCAGTCTTTGGAAGACTAACCCGACCTCCTGCCTGCTGAGGCAGGGACCAGGCTGTGCGTGAGGGAGTCACCATAACAACCCTGTGTGTGTGAGGGAGTCACCGTAACGACCCTGTGTAGGGAAATGGGGAGCCAATTCAAGCTGTCGGGGTTAAACGAGATAACACAAGTGAAGCACGTGCAAGGAGACAAGGAGACAACAGCAATATAATGCTGGAAGTGGGAAGACCAGTGGGTGAGTGGTCAAGGACTCGGCCACCTGAGGAAGA
>NW_004443993.1:10067473-10068601 GCF_000243295.1 Trichechus manatus latirostris
GCTGGAAGAGAAGAGGAACGCCTGGGGCCTCCAGAAGCTCGAAGAGACGAGGAACGCCTGGGGCCATCAGAAGCTGGAAGAGACGAGGAAGGCTCCTCCCTGGAGCCTTCAGAGAGAGCCTGGCCCTGCCGACACTCTGAATTTGGACTTCTGGCCTCCAGAACTGAGAAAGAGTACATTTCTGTGGGTAAAGTCACTCAGTGTGTGGTACTTAGTTACGGCAGCCCCAGGAAACAAAGACAGCCTCTTCTTAGCTATTAAAGCAGTCATCACAACGCAGAGAAACTTCACCTACCACGACAGGCGTTGCTGACAACACGCGATGCCAAAGTCACCAGAACTCAGGCATGGAAATGTCGCATTTACCGGAAGTGACACGCTCAAGCCTGGGCCCACCACAGCAGGGGCGCTAGAGCCAACTTACGCCCCCTAGAGCCCCTCTCCGGGGTCCCCTGAGCCCCAGAAGGCTGGGGACTATGCTTCCTGTGGAGGTGAGCCCATCTATGCTGCTGGAAGTCAGCTGACACGTGTGCATGCTAGCACATGTTCTGAACGTCATGACACGCTGGCTCCTCCCAAGAGGGCTCCTGCAGACCAGCCTTCCCAGCAGCCCCTGAGCCTCTGTGGAGACTGGAGGGGTGCACGCTTCTGACCTGCTACGGATTGAATTGTGTCCCCCCAAATTATATATTGTAAATCCTAATCTCTATGTCTACGGTTGTAACCCCATCTGGGAATGGGCTATCTTTGTTATGTTAGTAAGAAAGGATTAGCGTAGGGTGCAGTGGTTAAAGCACTCAACTGCTAACTGACAAGTTGGTGGTTCAAAACCACCAGCTGCTCCGCGGAAAAAAGACGCGGCAGTCTGCTCCTGTGAAGATTTACAGCCTTGGAAACCCTGTGGGGGTCGCTATGAGTCGGAATCGACTTGACGGTAGTGGATTAGTGTAGGGTGTGCCTTGAGTCAATCTCTTCTGAGACATAAAAGAGATGAAGCAAGCAGAGAGGGGAGAGGATGGCGCCATGCACGCGAAGATCAAGTAGCCACGGAACACGGGCCTTCCCCCGAGCCGACGGAGAGAGACGGCCTTCCCCCAGAGCCGACGGAGAGAGACGGCCTTCCCCCAG
>NW_004443993.1:10069185-10075280 GCF_000243295.1 Trichechus manatus latirostris
ACGGACAGAGAAGGCCTTCCCCCAGCGCCCACGGACAGAGAAGGCCTTCCCCCAGCGCCCACGGACAGAGAAGGCCTTCCCCCAGCGCCCACGGACAGAGAAGGCCTTCCCCCAGCGCAGACAGACAGAGAAGCCCTTCCCCTAGAGCCGGCACCCTGAATTCGGAATTCCAGCCTCCTAGACTGTGAGAGAATGAATCCCTTGGTGAATACACACACGCACACACACGCACACACACGCGCGCACAGCCACTCACATGCGCACACACACGTGTGCACAGACACTCAGTTCTGCATCTGTTGAGGGGCACCCCAACTCTCAAGGCCAAAATCAGGTCCCCAGGTTGTGCAGCCTGCTCCGGGGTTGAGGAGGCTTGTAGCATTTTTGGAGTGCACTTGTCACCTCCCAGGTCCTCTGGTCCTACCAGGCCACCCCAGGCTCCCTTCCCACTTGGCAGGGCCCCATCTCACCCCGCTGGCCCCTCCCAGGTAGCCCAGGGCCCAGGGCCTGCCCATGTGGGGCCCAAGCACCAGGACCGACTGCAGTGCCAAGGAGCACCAGATGTGAGCGGCAAATGTCTCATCAGCCCGGCTCTGCCCCACACATGGCAGTCTGTCCGGCTGCCCTGAGCGCCTGAGGGAGCGCGAGAGAAGCCCCGAGGCCGGCTGCCTCGCCTGTGGGGCCTGATTTGTCGCATCCCCCACCCCCGATTTGAACTGCACCAAGCTTTAAGCAGAGACCATCTCTTTACACGAGACTAAGCAGATAATTAGGACGTCCTTCCTCATCTCAAAGAGCAATGCGGGAGAGAAGAGGCGCAGCCACCGACCTAAGGAGAATGCGATTAACTGTTTCAATGGAATCATCAGCCCACACACCGTCTGGCCACGGGGACTCCCATTTTCTCGGGAAGTGGCAGCAGCGCCAGCTCCCAGCCCTGAGCTGGAATCAGGGCGGAACATCCAGGACGAGCCGGGAGGCAGCGGGGGCTGCACAGCCACCACTGAGCACGGACGTGCACGGTGTGCCTCCTCCGCAGTGGTGGGGGTCGGGGCAAGGGCGGGATGGGGTTTCTCTCAGAACCTGCACACCCCTCAGGGCAAGGGCAAAGCCAGGTACCTGTCTGTTTTCCAGCCGCCTGGGGGGCGGGGGGGCACTTGGCAACAACTTGCGACACGTCCAGGTCAACACATCCGAACCCGAACACCTTCCCCGTCAGCACCTCGAGGCCCCAACCCCGTGGCCAGGCCCCGTGACCCCTCACTGCCCACTGACCCCCCACCCAGACGTCTTAGCAGCGCTGCTTGGTAGAACTTTCCACAAAGACAGAGAGGTTCTCGATATGCGCTGCCGGACATGCCCACCACTAGCCCATGTGGCATTAGTAAGCACCTGGAGCCTGGCAGGTACAGCTGGGAGCAGGAGGTTTAATTTTAATGAATTCACATCTAAATCGTCACATCCTAGAACAAAATTCAAATTCACAAAAAAAGATCAGGCTCACTGGTCTGACAGAGACTGGAGGAACCTCCGAGACTATGGCCCCCAGACACCCTGCTAACTCAGAACTGAAGCCACTCCCAAAGCCCACCTTTCGGCCAAAGATCAGACAGGCCTATAAAACAGACAGTAACACGCATGAGGAACATGCTTCTTAGTTCAGTCAAGTGTAGGAGACCAAATGGGCAACACCTGCCCAAAAGCAAAGATGAGAAGCAAGAAGGGACAGGAAACCTGGACGAATGGAGACGGGCAACCCGGGGTAGAAAAGGGGAGAGTGCTGACACGTTGTGGGGATTGCAACCAATATCTCAAAACAATATGTGCATAAATTTCTGAATGAGAAACTAACTTGAGCTGTAAACTTTCACCTAAACCACAGTAAAATTAACAACAAAAGATTAAAATAAGTAATTCAACACATGCGACTAGTGGCCCCACGGTGGACAGTGCAGTCTCGTTGCATCTTACGGGTCCCATCGAGGCTCCTCTGAGCCCTGCTCAGTGAACGGCACCAACCCCACCCTCAGCGCTGCAGCTAAGCCAGGAGTCACCCCACGTGTGCCGCCCCCGCCGCCCCGGCCTCCCTGCACTCCCGCTGTTGTTGCTGGTTGTCATCGAGTCAGTGGTGACTCATGGCGACCCCGTGTGTACAGAGTAGAATGTACTCCACAGGGTTTTCAAGGCTGAGACCTTTCGGAAGAAGATCACCAGGCCTTTCTTCTGAGGTGCTTCTGGGTGGGATCAAACCACCAATCTTCTGGCTGGTAGTAGAGCACTTAACTGTTTGCACCACCCAGCACCCCCAGGTCCTGTGAAAGCCTGTGGGCGCCTCCCCTAAAACATGGGCCCAAACTGCCCCTCTTCCACCCCTTTGTAGCCACCAGCTCATCCATGTCCTGAGGGAAGAATCTTCATCCTTCCGCTAAAACGGCCCCCACCTCCCCAACACACTCACCACAAAATCTCAGCAGAGCCTGCTGCCACCTGCCGTGTGACCAACTGTGTGGCCGTCCCCTCCCTTCCTCTCTCCTGCAGCACCAGGCTCTCCCGTATCTGGCTTTGCGCTCTCTGTCCCCTAAGCCTGGAGCCCCCTGCCCCCGGCTCTCCAGGTGTCAGCCCTCCCTGCTCCCACACCGCCTGGCACACTTCCTCAGGAGCAGGTTCCTGGCGCCTCCTTGCTCACTGTGTCTCCTCCTTGGTCTCAGTCTGTGTCCTGGCAGCTAGAACAAAGACCTGCTCCGGAACTGCCACTGAGCGGGTGCTGAACAAGGTGGGTAATAAACACGCTTCTCACATAACCATCTGCTGGGGGTGTTATGGATTAAATTGCGTCCCCCCCAAAATATGTGCTGCCGACCGCTGGTGGCACAACAGTTAAGCGCTCAGCTGCTAACGTAGTTAGCGGTTCAAACCCACCCAGGGCTTCCATGGGAGAAGGCCTGGTGTTCTGCTCCCATAAAGACAGCCTAGGAAACCCTCTGGGGCAGTTCTACTCTGTCACATGGGGTCACCGTGAGTTGAAACTGACTTGAGGGCACTCAGCAACAACATACCTGCGGGTGTGATCTCATTTGGGAATGAGGTTTTTGTAATGTTCATGAGGCCGTATCAGTCTGGAGTGTGTCTTAATCAATCACCTCCGAGGGATAAAAGAGCAGATGAGGCACAGAGATGCAGGCACAGATGGAGAAAGACCGATGTCACGTGGAGGCCACCAAGGAACCGAGGAAGAGAAGGTGAGAGAGACAAGGACCTTCCCCAGAGCCCACAGAGAGAAACAGCCTTCCCCTAGAGCTAGCGCCCTCAGACGGGACTTTTAGCCTCCCGAACTGTGAGAAAATAAATCTCTGCTGGTGACAGCCACCCCTTTGTGGCATTTCTGTGACAGCAGCACCAGGAGACCAAGACAGCGGCAGGGGAGGCCTGGGTATGAAGCACTTCAGCCCACAAAGTGTTAAACGCCCAAGGAACTGGGTGGAACCCTGGGAGAGGAGCCTGTCTCTCCTCTGACGGCTCACAGAAGTCGTGGGAAGGACGTGCCGGCCCCCCGTTTCTGATGTAATTACCAGCACTGCAGCAAGAGACTCGATAACAAACCAGTTCATTAGGAAACCCCCTGGAACACTCCACAGCGCTGCAGAAACAAAACCATTAGGCGCAGCTTCCCAGGGCTCCCCTTGCTCCTTGGCCGCGGGCCGGCTTCCCAGCAGCACAGCGGCTGCTTGAGCTGCTCCCACCGCCCGCCAACAGCCGGAGGGCCGGGCCGGCAAGGTCACGGGCCCTTGGCGGCCGGCGCAGGTGGGCCTGTTCCCTTATTACTGTTATTATTAATTTTTTAATATAATTTATTGAGGTGAGATTCATGTAACACAAAAGTCGCCACTGTAACCATATCAGCGTATAATTCAGTACTTCTACTGCATTCACAATATTGTGGCTCCATCGCCTCTGGTTCCAGAACGTTCTCCTCACACCAGAAGGAAAGCCTCGGCCCACCACCAGTCACTCGCCACTCCCCCTTCCCCAATCCCTGCCATTATTGGGTGCCCTCGATTGATTCCAACTCATAGCAGCCCCATGTGACAGAGCTGAACTGCTCCACAGGGTTTTCTGGTGTAATCTTTATGGGAACAGATCATCAGGTCTTTCTCCCTTGGGGCTGCTGGGTGGGTTCGAATCCCCAACCTTTCAGTTAGCAGCCAAGCGCTTAACCATTGCACCACCAGGGCTGCTCCCCAATCCCTAGGCAACCACTAATCCACTTCCTGTCTCTAGGGATTGCCTGTTCTAGACATTTCACATAAACGGAACGGACGCTACGTGGCCTTTGTGTCTGGCATGCCTTCTGACGCAGCACGGCAGCAGACAAGACCTGATTTTGCTGTAAACTGGGACTAATGCAAAGGCCCTCGATCTGGCCACAAATGCTTAGCCTAGAAAAGTCCTCAGACCCCTCCTTTGGACCGGACGCAAGGGCTGCCTTCTGGTGCTTCCCTGCTAGCAGAATCCCAGGGAGATGAAGGTTGGAGGGCTTGGAAGCGAAGAGGAGGGTGAGGAAGGAAAAACGTGCCCAGCAAGGAGGCTCCCCAGGTCAGCAGTTCTCAATGGGATCATTTTGCCCCCAAGGGGCACTGGGTGACGTCTAGGGACACTTTGGTTGTCACGACTAGGACGGATGGGGTGTTACTGGGATCGAGTGGGTGGAGGTCAGGGATGCTGCTCAACACCCTACAGTGCACAGGATGGCCCTCCAGGACAAAGAATTATCTGGCCCCAGATATCAATATGGGCCTGATCCAAGGAAATGGGGGAAGGGGTGATTCTGCCTCCCCAAGGGATACTGGGCACATCTGGGGACATTTGTGGTTGTCACGACTGGGGAAAGGGGTGTTACTGGCATCGAGTGGGTGGAGGCCAGGGATGCTGCTCAACACCCTACAGTGCACAGGACAGCCCTGCCCCAGAGAAGGATCTAGCGGCCTGTCAGCAGTGCCGGCAAGAGACATCCTGCTCTAGGGGGTGCGAGACAGTCTCCTAGCTCTACAGGAGATCTGCAGACCCACGCTGAGGAAGGCGGGCAGGCAGGCCCGTCAGGGAGCAAGCCTTGGCTGCAGCATCCTCCTCCCAGAACCTCATGGCCACGTGCCAGCCAAGCAGGCTGGCTCGGGGATAGGGGACCCCTGGGGTAAGCAGGCAGCATCAGGACTCCCCACGGGGCCTGGAACTCCCAGCAGCTCGGCTGAGAGGCTGTGTGTGCACTTCTGGACCTTCCTTCCAGGTGGGAAGAGCAGAGAAGCCTGAACACAGCTGCCTGCAAACCTGGGCAGTGACAAGCCAGGGAGGGGAGGGGAAACCAAAGTAGAGAGAAGGGGTGGTTGTGAGCCAGGACCAGGGAGGGTTCTGGTTCCCACGACTGCAGGACAGCTGAAAGGATGTGGGCAGAGTCCCTGGGGGAGCAAGAAGAGCAAAGAGGAACTAAGGCCAGCCTGGAGGCCTGTTCAGGGCCCAGGCTGTGTTCAGAAGGGTCTCAGCACCACTGTCGACCAGGGGTTACAGGGAAGAAAGCCCCGCACGTTGCTGGCCATATGCTCCTCCCTGCATGCGCAGAAGCCCGAGCTAGGGGAGACACGGAGACGAGATGAGGCAGATTTCCACCCCTCTGAGCGCTCACTGGGGTGGGGGGCAAATTACCTACGTGATACTTTGTAACGGTTCCCCATGGAGACAGAGCAAGATGCTTGTTGCCAGAAAAGCCATGGGAAAGGCGCAGAGCATCTGTGAAAGCAGGAGCTCTTGCAGATCTGGGGAAGCATGACCTTGTACGTTTCTATGCTCACTGGACCACGGTGGGGTGGAAAGCCAGGGCTAGGACCCACAGCTGCCACGTGCTCCACCAGCCTCAGCCCCTCTGGACCCTGGGTGTGGCGTGGAGCCCTTTCTCAGCAAGGGTAGCATTCGGCTGCCTCCCACCAAGCTCCAGTCCCGCGCATCCCGAGACCCGAGACAGATCCCACCAGGCTCCAGTCCCGCGCATCCCGAGGCCCGAGACAGATCCCACCAGGCTCCAGTCCCGCGCATCCCGAGGCCCGAGA
>NW_004443993.1:10075380-10079263 GCF_000243295.1 Trichechus manatus latirostris
GCATCCCGAGGCCCGAGACAGATCCCACCAGGCTCCAGTCCCGCGCATCCCGAGGCCCGAGACAGATCCCACCAGGCTCCAGTCCCGCGCATCCTGAGACCTGAGACAGAGAGAAACCCCTGAGGTTGGCAGTGGTGCGTGGAGGAATTCTGGCTCTCACTAGCCTGTGGAGGCCCTGGGTGGTGCCATCAATGTGCTCGGCTGCTAACTGAAAGGTTGGAGGTTCAAGTCCACCCAGAGGCATCCTGGAAGAAAAGTCTGGCCATCTACTTCCAAAAACTCAGCCATTTAAAAGCCGATGGAGCACAGTTCTGCTTTGACAGACATGGAGTCACCATGAGTCAGGGCTGACTACAGGGCAATTGGTTTGGTTTTTGGTTTTGGCCTGCGAGACTGTTCCCTTAAATCCGTCCCCTGGGCATTCTCAATGGGGTGCTACTGCTCCCAAGGGGGGTGAAAACTCATTCTTGTGGAGGCAGAGAAGTCTTACTGTGTTGATGTATAAAGCACAGACACACACAGTACATAAACACACACACAGTGTACCCGTGGTACTAAAATTTCACTGGGAAGGACAATTCAGAAATAAATGTCTAAAAAGTTGCCTTGGGGAGGTGTTATGGATTGAATCGTGTTCCCCCAAAATATGTACGAAATCCTGCCTCTACTGAAGCCCTGGCAGCACAGTGGTCAAGAGCCTCGCTACCAACCTCCAGAGCAAGAGTCCTTGCCAGGACGATTCTGCCCCCAGGGCACGCTGGGCAATGTCTGGGAACATTTGTGGTTGTCACAACTGGGGGGAGGGTGCCACTGGCATTGAGTGGGTGGAGGCCAGAGATTGCTGCTCAGCACCCTACAGTGCACAGGACAGCCCCGTCCCAGAGAAGACTCCGCCCCATGTCAGCAGTGCCAAGAGGGAGAGACCCCACTCTAGATCCATGGCTCTAGAGCGAATCGTCCCTTTTATGGATCCCTTTCTAGACCATTGCTCCAGAATGGGGAGCGCAAGCCCAAGGCTGGGATCCAAAACCCAACCGAGCTGCGCAGGCCTTCCTACTGCATCCAGACCCCAAACCTGGCCCCCTCCTGAGTGCCGGACCCGCCCATGCTCCCTCGGGCCCTTCAAACACCCTGTGCCTTATGTGTGGGAAAGGGTGTGATGCCATCTACCAGGGACGGAGTGACAGGGAAGATCGCGGGGAAGGCACTGAGGGGAAAATATATTTCATGCAGCAATTTACTGCAAACACGGCCGGCCGCGCTGCCATCAATCAGGGGGTCAGTGAGGCAGAGACAGGCAGGGGGGCCTGGCCAGGCTGCACCTCCAATGTACGCAAGTCAGAGCGCGCTCCGGGTTCTAGCACGTGGTTCCGGGCCCTCCTCCGCCCCGCCCTCCATCCTCACACCCGCTCCCGCCCCCCGCCCCTTGGGCTTCTGGTTAATCACCCAGAGCAGGAAGGGTCGTTATCAGAAGAGGAACACACGAATCTCAGGAGCAGCAGAAACCATTTGGTTCCCAGTTTACAGTAATTAAGTTCAATGTGTGCCAGGCTGGGGGTGGTTAGCGGCCCCTCCAGCTAGGCTCTTGATGGCCCCCAACCCGGGATGCAGGGAGGTGGGGGAAACCAAGTCAGCCATCTCCAGGATGGGGGCACCGGGGCAGAGCTGTTCCCTCTCCCTGGGGCCTCTGGAGAGAGCGGAGATTTCCCCGGGGGCACACTCGGCAGGCAGTGCAGCGACAGCTGGCAGTAAACCAGTTAAGTGCGCTCCTGGCTCCTGGCCCTTCAAACTGGGCTTTAAATATCTCTCTCTCTCTCTTTAATCTGCAGTCAACTTCTCCGCCTTGCAGGGTGGCTCTGAGAAGCTTGCAATTCCAATTCCTCCAGTGAGGCAGGGAGAGGGAGGGAGGAGAGAGGGAGGTGAGGAGGAGGGACCCCTTGTCTGCTGAGGCTCCTGCCACCTCCCACCACCCAGCACAGCCCCACCAGGCCTCCCACCACCCAGCACAGGCCCGCCCGGCCGGCGATCTAATCTGACATGACGTGCGGGCTTGTAGGACTAATTCGAGTTCAGACCTGGGAAGGCTGGGCCATGCACACTGTGTTTCCCTCCAGTGGAGCGGCCGTGTCTCTTTGATCTCCCCATTAGTAATCCCACCACAAAGCCTGCCTGATGGAGCTCACGCCCAGGGAATTAGTTCCCGGAGAAGGAGCAGCGCCTCGACCAGCCTCCCTCACCAGCCTCCCTCGGGGCAGCTGAGGCTGGAGCTCCAGCCAAGCACCGCCCACACCCTCCCTGCCAGGTTCACAACTCCACACGTGGGGAGGGGAGTAGGGGGAAGGGAGGGGAGGAAGGTCTTGGGCATTCTGGGCCCAGCTGTCTGCAGACGTGACCTTGGCAAAGTCAGTTTCCCTCTCTCTGTGCCCACTTAGGTCCTCACAAGGCCACATGGAGCAAAGTGAGCGCTTTATGGAGGGCAGCATCGTTAGTGGGGAGCCCTGGTGGTGCAATGATGCTATCTGAAAAGTTGGTGGCTTGAACCCACCCAGCGGCTTCGTGGGAGAAGGCCCCGGCAATCTGTTCTCATAAAGATCACAGCCTAGAAAACCCAATGGGGCAGTTCTACTCTGTCACACGGGGTCACTGTGAATCGGAATTGACTCCACGGCACCCAAAAGTCATTAGTCGGGTTTGAAAGAGAAAAAATGTTACCACCTAGGAGATGTTGCAAATTGAGAAAAATGACTGTAAGACAAGACCACCCCTCGCCAGTCAGTGTGTCCTACTGTGGGGGCCTGGGGGCCGCTGTGATGCTGGAAGCTATGCCACTTGTATTTCAAATACCAGCAGGATCACCCATGCTGGACAGATTTTAGCAAAGCTTGCAGACGAAGACAGACTAGGAAGAAAAGGCCTGGCAATCTACTTCCAACAATCAGCCAACGAAAACCCTGTGGAGAACAACAGAACAGTGTCCGATATAGTGTTGGAGGGTAAGCCCCCTAGGCTGGAAGGCACTCCAAATACGCCGTGGTGGCAACAAGGGGTTCAAACATACCAACGATGCTGACGATGGCGCAGGGCTGGTCAATGTTTTCTTATGTTATACACGGGGTTGCCATGAGTCACAGCTGACTTGACGACAACCGACAACAAGACGAAACAAAGCCAGCAGCCTGATCTGAATCGCAGCCGTGTGGCGACGGGTGTGGCTGCCCCACTCTGGCCTTGGGTCCCTGGAGAACATCTCAGATCCCCTTCCAGGGGAGCGCGGGCAGCCACCAGGACTGCTCTGTCACACTCTTCTCTGCTGGTTGCTGACGGCCTACTGCTGGGACGGCGCAAACGCATCCCAGGATTTCTGAGAAGCGCACAGTAGGTGCTTAGCAAAACTCGGCAAGGTTCCAGCTCTGCGTGACCTTGCACGCTCTGCTCTCCAGACCCCACGCTGCCCAAGAGCCTCTCAGGGGGCAGGGAAGAAAGGAAGCCAGGTAGAGAGGGACACTGGTAGCCTTGCCATAAGGTCTTCACAGATTTTATTTGGTTGGTTTTCTCATTGCGACTTAAAAACTAACCCGCATGACCCAGCAATTCTGCTCCTAGGTTCTATCCAAAAGAACTGAAAACAGGGACTCCAGCAGATACATGCACACCAATATTCACTGCAGTGTGATTCACAATTGCCACAAGGTGAGAACAATCGTGCCAGTAAACACAGAGCAAATCCATTCCATGGCTGCCTCGCATCCCACTGGTTCAACCACCGTGCCAGGAAATGCCCACTGCCAGAGCTAGCGATGCGGTGAACGTCCCCGCTCGAGAACTGCCCACCGCCGGAGCTAGCGATGCGGTGAACGTCCCCGCTCGAGAACTGCCCACCGCC
>NW_004443993.1:10079448-10097008 GCF_000243295.1 Trichechus manatus latirostris
CCCGCTCGAGAACTGCCCACCGCCGGAGCTAGCGATGCGGTGACGTCCCCGCTCGAGAACTGCCCACCGCCGGAGCTAGCGATGCGGTGACGTCCTCGCTCGAGAGACTGCAACGCTTGCTTCAGAGAAAGAACCGCAGCACCAAAGGGCACACACATGTGAAACTGATGCTGACCGACCTCCACAGGCTGCCCCGTTTACAGCCCTAGAGCACCCAGAACTGGGTCTGGGGCCCCACACCCTCGGCTCCTTGGGTCTCCCACTTTCAAGACACCTCTCCCACTCTGATGGATAAAACGTGATTTCACTGGTGTTTAATTTGCCTCCTGGATTCTCTGGGTGGTGCAAACGGTGAACTCGCTTGACTGTTAACCGAAAGGTTGGCAGTTCGGGACCATCCAGAGGTGCCTCGGAAGAAAGCCCTGGTGATCTGCTTCCGAAAAAGCAGTTACTGAAAACCCTGTGGAACACGGTTCCACTCTGACACACAGGGGTCACCAGGAGTCAGGGTTGACTTGATGGCAAGTGGTGGGTTAATTTGCCTCCTGCGTAATACATGCTCCAGTGTTTGTGGGATATAAAATAACAGTCCTTGCTTCCTGGGTGTAAGCAGTCTCTTTTAAATCTATCAACACCCTTCGCGTTGCTGCTTCGGTGAGTTGCCTGAATGTCCCTTTTGCTCATTTTCCTACCGGATTATCTTTCCCGATTCCTTAGGAACTAAAGATGATGGTATGGAGGTTTTTCCTTTTTTCCTTTAACAACCTTATGAGATAGAATTCACACACCATGCAGTGTGCCCTTTGAAAGTGGACAGCCCAGTGGTTTTCAGTATATTCAGAGTTGCGACAGCATCGTCACAATCCCTACTGGAACACCCGCTCAGGGCATTTCAGATCAGGGGGATCAGGCGCGCCGTGGCCGCCTGTGGCTGGCTTCCGCCACTGAGCACATTTTCAAGGTTTATCCACGTCACAGCATAAATCAGAGCACCACTTCTTTTCATGGCTGAGTGGGGAGCAGGATTTTGAAAAGTCTGTTTCCTCCTCTTTGCCTTGCCTTATTCTCGAAATTTTCCACAGTGGGTATCTTCCCCCTTTTCCCTTACCCCAGTTGGTGATGAAGCTAGCAGGAGCATCTCCCCCACCTTGAGAATATAAAGCCCTTCTGCTGTCCATCTGTCCCTATAATCACAGCCTCCAGCTTGAGGGGTCGCAGCTCCTCCCCAGCAGCCTCCAGGTCCCCCTGGGGGCCCCAGTGGTCTTGGCTCAGCACCCCCCCATCCCCCCACCCACAGGCAACGGCCCAGGTCCGGATTAATGAAGGCAGAGGCCCTCGCTACTCATTCCTCCGGCTGCAGTGGGTGCGGGGCGCTCTCCCTCCCTCTCTCCTCCGGATGGCAGCCCAGGCCGGCGTTCCCCATGCGCCACACCTTGTGGGTTTGCATCCACAGTGACGTAGCGTGTGGCCCACGGGGCCCAGAAACCACAGTGGAGTTAAAGACAAGGGTGCGGCAGCTTTCGCAGGATCACTGGGCGCTGGGTTTGAGTGGTTCAGCTGTGGCACCTTGCTCCCAGGGACAGGGACCCACCGCTCCAGGGCAGAGTGCAGCCCCCTCCTTCTGCCCAGGAAACACCTGGGACGCCCATGATGGCACCCACCCTGGCCGCCGGCACACAGGCTCCCTGCCCTCTCCCCGCAGAGCAGGGCCCGACTCCACGGTGAGAGACCAGGCGGGAGACTCGCTGCCCTGCCCGCAGGGACCACCGTGAGAGACCAGGCGGGAGACTCGCCACTCTGCCCGCAGGAAACAAGATGAACAGGCTGGTAGAGAACTGTGAATTCCCACACGGGGCATCACCACGCTCCCGACATTCTCTCCTGAAAGCAGCGATACCTGCAGAGCAGGGTGACACCCACCCCGTGCACAGCCCTCACCCCACACCCTTGCATCTCCACCCAAGGTCCCTCCACAGCTGAGGAGCACGTGGGGCTGATGAAACCCACGGCCCCGACCCGGGGACCTCCCCCGGCTCCCCGATGTAGGGGCCTATCAAGTGAGGCTGCTGGGCCAGGCTTCCCGGCTCTGGGAGATGGGACCTCAGCAGAGCTTACGGGACTCTGCACACCCGGGCTGTCGGCCACAGCAAACAAAAGCTGCCCTTCCGCTAGGAAAAGATGGCCCAGAGGTTAAAAACCAGTTATTGCTGATTCCTCCCGGTGGCAACCCCACGTGTGTCAGAGAAGAACTGTGCTCCGCAGGGTTCTCAATGGCTGGGCTTTCGGAAGTAGATCACCAGGCCTTTCTTCTGCGGTGCCCCTGGGTGGACTCGAACAACCAACCTTTTGGCTAGCAGCCAAGGGCTTAACCTGCACCACCCAGGGCCTCCATCCATAACTCGGAGCTGCACTAACCACTTCCTTCATCGTCAAAGCGAGAAAAGTGGTTCTCACCTGGGCGGTTCTGCCCCCAGAGGACACTGGGTGGTGCCTGGGGATGTTCGCAGTTGTCATGATGCGGGGAGGGGGGAGGCCAGGGATGCTGCTCAACACTCTACAGTGCACAGGTGGCCCCACCCCAGAGAAGGATCTGGAACAAAACGTCAGCAGTGCCAAGGCTGAGAAGCCCTGATTAGACCACAGAGCCAGTGTCACCAGGGGGCTGGGGATGCTGCCATGGGAACACGACGTCCCACCCACAGTGGCCTCCCAGTCTTTTTCCATTCAATCCTGAAGATAGGCTCTAGGAAAGAGCGCCCCCGTCACAAGTGGGAAACTCAGGGCTCCAGGTAGCGCCGAGTTCCAATCATACTGGGGCTGAGGGGGTCCCTCTGAGGCACTCGGAGCACCCAGGGGCTGGGCCCCGCTTTCACTGTGGGGCCCGGTGAGGGCACAGGCCGGGGGCGGACGGCAGCCCTGGAAACTGGCACGGGCCTCTCCTCCAGAGGTGGGTGGCGGTGCCACCTGCCGCACAGATGGGTAATGAGGGTTAATGGCGGGAAAGCGGCTGGGGAAGGGAAAACACTCCACAGGAGTAAATACTGTCTCCCAACTTGACAACGGCCTCCAACGGAGGCTGAGCATTCTGCTGCTGCGCTCACTGACAGGATGCCAGGGCTGCGTGGCAAATGCCAGCCTCGGCTGCTCAGGCCCCACCAGCTGGTGAGCGCCAGGCCTGCCGCCATGGGAAGGGCAGGAGGGACAAGAGCAGAGAGGCTGCAAATGGATTCCTTCCATGGCAGGGAGACCTCCTTCCCGGAATTTGACATGTTTAAAGGGTTAGACAAAAAAAAAATCTAAAGACGAATAACATGTGATGTAAAATCAGTATGGAATCCACGTTTCAGGGTGCATGAACTAAGTTTTCTTGACACAGCCACACACCCATTCAGTGACACAGTGTCCATGGCTGGTGGGGCAAAGGCAAGGAGCCCCGAGGGCCCTCTGTCCTGCAGAGGTGGCGGCGGCAGACAGCGGGGTGGCCCTGGGGCAGGGCGTGCGGCAGGTGAGCGGCCACAGCTACCGGCCCTTTTCGGTCTGTACCTAACTCTGGAGGCAGCAGCACTGGCCCTGGGTGTGGGGGTCAGAGGTCAGGCAAACGCCTGCATGCAGGAGCCCCCCTCTGATGCCAGAGACCCTGGGGGTTTAGGGAAGAGTGAAGGAGGTGACTGTTTGCTCGGAGAGCCCCGAAGGTGCTGGGCAAGCAGGAAAGGCCAGCACCCCCTCAGATGCCTGTGACCCTCTAGACCAGGGGCAGCAAACTTTTCCTGTGAGGGTCGAACAGTCACTATTTTAAGTTTTGCAGGTTGTATGGTCTCGGTTGTGACTACTCCCCTCTGAGACTACAGGGCAAAAGCCAACACCACTACCAGCTGCCGTGGAGTTGATTCCGACTCCTGACGACCCCATGCGTCTCAGAGTAGAACTGTGTTCCATAGAGTTTTCAAAGGTTGTCGTTTTGGAAGTAGATTACCAATCCCTTCTTCCAAGGTGCCTCTGGTAAGACTCGAACCTCCTATCTTTCGGTTAGCAGCCCAGCGTGTTCACTGCACCACTCAGGGACTGACTCCAGCTGCAGACGATGTGTCAACGAATGGGTGCGGCCGAATACCAATAAAACTTTATGTACACTTAAATGTGAGTTTTATATCATTCTCATATGTCACATATTATTTTTCTTTTGTTTTTTTTTGTCCAACCCTTTAAAAATGTAAACCTCATTCTCGGTTTGCAGAGCGCAGGAAAGCAGGCAGCCCGCCAGATCCACAGGCTGTAGCTCGCTGGCCCCCGTGCTAAAAGAAGAAAATGCGCAGGTACCTGAAATCCGCATTGAGCAGCCGGATGTAAGAGTCTGGCTTTGAATTTCTTAGCTCCTGAGCAGAGGCAGAATGACACGAGAGGGACAGTGCAGTGAGGAAGGAGTTCCTGGGGGTCTAAGGAAGGCTTTTGAACAGTCCCTAAGGTCTAGGACCACCAGCCATCCATCAGTTTGTTGTACTGTGGTCACCTGAGGGTTGCTAGGATGCCGGGAGCTATGCCACTGGTACCTCAAGTATCAGCAGGGTCCAAAGATGACACACAAATTCGTGAAGTGTTCCACATCTTTTCACTTCAGCAGCCCATATACTAAAATTGGGACAATACAGAGAAGATCAGCATGGCCCCTGTGCAAACACCAGCAGGTCACCCATGGTGGGCAGGTTTCAGTGGAGCTTTCAGACTCAGACTAGTAAGAAAGGCCTGGTGATCTGCTACCAAAAATCAGCCAATGAAAACCCTTGGATCACAACAGAACACTGTCCAATACAGTGCTGGAAGATGAGCCCCCAGGTTGGAAGGCGCTCAGAATACACAGTGGCCGCAACCACGGAGCAGACAAAACGACCCTGAAGATGGTGCAGGACCAGGCGCCATTTCGCTCTGAGCTGGAGCTAACTGAATGGCAACTAACAATGACAAAGGTCTAGGAACTGGAGATTCTCCTCCTTGATCACCCTCAAGTGCATGTGCTACAAGGAAAACGGGCCCCTCACACAAGTGGGGGGCCAGGCAGAGCTCCGCTTGCAGGAGGGAGAGAGGTCATGTTCAGCAGTAAAGAAGGATCCAGTGGCAGGACTGGGAGAAGCCACCAATCGCCTCAGTCTGAGCGATTTCCAATCTGTTGTCTAGAAGGTGAGATGCATTAACAGCCCCTGCAGCCTGGTGTATACAGGGACAACAAACGGGCTGTCCCAGTTTACTACCAAAAAGCCCGACAGGTGACGTGCCGACCACCATGGACACCTTGTGACTAATGGCAATTCGCAGGCTAAGGTCCCCTGTCCCTGCCCGACCTGGCCAAACCTGGCCATGCAGAGGCTGCCCAAAGCCTGGACGCCCGCCTTGAACCCCTGGCTTGCTCGAAGTGCTGCACGCCGCTCGTTCAGTAATTTCACGCTACACCGCCTAACAACGTAAGCGTGGAGGCCCAATCTCAGGCTGCACTTCCCAAATGTCACTTGTTTGTGAACACATGGCTGAGCCCAAAATTGCTTTTAATATCTGGACAGTCCCTGCCGGCCCGGCAGCGAAGCTCTGACGGCGCCCTCAGGACAAGTCCCGGCCCTATTCATGTCTCAATCCGCATTTGCGCTTGGACTTGGGCCGCAATGCAGGGGATGGAACACCACTGAATTCACTGATTCACGCTGCTCCAACCCTCTCACCTGACCTGGCCCCGCAGTTGTGCAAACAAATGAAAACCACACACCCTCCAAAGGCCAAAGCCCCCAGATGTTTAATTACTCCTTTAGATCAAAAGCCCCTGGGTGATGCAAAGGGTTCAATGCTCAGCTGCTAACTGAAAGGTCAGAGGATCAAGTCCACCCAGAGCCACATCAAAAGAAAGGCCTGGTGATCTACTTCTGGAAAATCAGCTACTGAACACAATGTTAATGATGCAATTGTGTCTCTCAAAAATACGTGTTGTAAACCATAACCCCTACACTTGCAGACAGAATCCCATCTGGAGACAGGGTTTCTGTGTTATGGTAATGAGGCCATATTGGTGTAGGGTGTGTCTTAAGCCAATCGCTTTTGGGATATGAAAGGAGCAGCTTAGGCACAGGAGCACAAATGGGGGAAGACAGATGCCACGCGGAGATCGCCAAGGAGCCAAGGAACAGAAGCTGAAACAAAGACCTTCCCCCAGAGCCGACAGAGACGGCCTTCCGGTACAGCCAGCACCCTGAAATGAGACTTCTGGCCCAGTTCTGCTCTGACACACACAGGGTCGCCATGAATCCGGGTTAACTCCCAGCAACTGGTCTACCTGGTTACAACAGAAAGGGAACAGCCTGACTCTTAGTATCTCTTCTCTCTGGGCGAACCCCGGGGGCTCCGGAAGGATTAACCTCCACCACTATTTTCTGAATTCAGTGGAAAAGCCCAACACTTTTAAATCCCCAGAACATCTCTCAAGCGTCCCACCCCCACACCCCCCGCCACAAAGTCCATTTTCTTGTTAAATTGCACCGAAACAGAGAAATCGGAGAAACACGAAAATTAGGAAAATAAAGGTCAGCCGATTCGTCTAGCCCCGTGTTGCGCAGCAGAAGCATCATGCACGCCACTTATGTCGTTTAAATTTTACAGTAGCCACATTCAAAGGAACGGGAAGAAAGGTGGGGCTCACTTTAGTAATATATTTTAACCCAGTCTGTTGGAAAGTAAGGAGCCCTTGTGGCACAGTGGTTAAGCGCTTGGCCAGCAGTTTGAACCCACTAGTGATTCCAAGGGAGAAAGACCTGGTGAACTGCTCTTAAAGATTACAGCCTAGAAAACCCCATGCGGCAGTTATACTCTGTCCTATAGGGTCGCTATGAGTCAGAATCAACTCGATGGCACCTAACAACACAAGATTAGGAAGTAACAGTCTGTGTCAGTGACAGACACACATTTTCCCTGTGATATGCTACCTACATTCCCTGTAACTTTCTCAGTCTTCGAAACCTGGTGAGCGTTTTACACTCACCCAAACCAAGCCAAACCAGCTGCCATGGAGTTGACCCTACTCATGGCACCCCATGTGTGTCAGAGTAGAACTGTGCTCTATAGGGTTTTCAAGGGCTGATTTTTCAGAAGTGGATCATCAGGCCTTTCTTCCAAGGCACCTCTGGGTGGACTCGAACCTCCAACCTTTCAGTTAGCAGCCGACCCACCATCTGAGCCACCCAGGGACTCTCTTCTGCTCCCAGCATATTCTGGTTTTCTCCAGCCACATTTCAAGGCCTTGGCAGCCACATGCGCCCAGCGGCCGCCATACTGGACAGTGCTCTCTAGACCCTCTTTTGCACAAGTCTGAAGTCTGGAAAATGCTAAACAGATCAGGATCCGGGCCCTACAGATGTCCTCCCATACAGTCTGCCCCCTCCCGGATCTGGCTACCAGACCACAGCTTGCCCCTTTCCGGGGCCGTGACCCGGAGGCGACTCCTCGGAGGAGCCAGCGACTCTGCCTTCGGGAGGCTTGGAGGAAGCGTCTGGCTTCCACTCGGTGGGGTCAGCAGGCAGGGACGCTGCCGTCCTGCTAGGTCCTGGGGGCCATGTGGCCCCGAAGCACAGCAAGCCACAGTAAGGGAGTGAGCGGCGCTGTTGCGCTGTGAAGAAAACAGGGCTCAATGGGCTGGGCCATCTGCCCACCGCACCCTAAAGAACACCCAAAAACCAGGCCAAGGGCCCACCCCACGCTGGGTGGGAGGCGCTCACCGTCCCTCCAGGGTGGCCACAGCAAGCACCTAATGCCAGGCTATGACCATCTGCGGTGGGGGGGCCTCGGCCCACTGCTGCCCAGGTACCCCCCACTCCAGGTTCCTTCACCCCCCCTTTCTGGGGGGGCTCAGAGCTCACAGCCCTGTCCACATCCCTGTCACCTAGACCTCCAAGGCCACTCCAAGTAAGCACAAGGCAGAGATGCACAAGGTGGGGGCAGACGGCTTGGTGGAGTCCATCACGTGGCCTCACATGCCCTCCAAACTGTCACTAAATCCGCCAAGGACAGACGTGCTGGCAGAGCCAAGAGGATGTGAGGACAAGACTCATTCAGATAGCAGCCCTATGGCTCATCTTAGGCCCTCTGAGACCAGGGATGGAGAACGACCAGAGAAAATTAAACACGTCTTCTCGCCCTCCAGGGGGTGCCATGTTGGCAGGAAGCCCCAGTGTCGGACACGGCTAGGGGCCTGCCCACCCCCTGGCACCTTCTATGGAAAAATCCTGACCGGGCAGACAGAAGGAAAAGGTGGCAGGCAGCCGCTCATGGGCACAGGATGGCGTCTCTATCAGCAGTGAGCTTGTCAACTATAAAGGGTCAACCCCCATCCTCAGGACCCACAGGCTGGACTGTGTCCACAGGGCTGGCAGGAGAAGGAGGGGACGATGGTGCAGCTGAGTCCCTGCCCCCCGAGATGGAGTGCAGTCCGGCCAACCTGGGGGCTGCTGGGAAGCGGAACACGCTGCAGACTGGCCTTGGGGCAGCCACACGTCCACCTAACCTTCCTCAGGGCGAGGAACGTTCAGTGACAAGTTCTCAGATGATTCCAGAAACAGACTGAGGATCAACTGCGGGAAGCACAGCCTGGCCCGGCTCTGGAGCAGGGGGGCAGGCAGCCTCAGCCTCCGCTTGGACCCACCTGCAGAGCCCGAGGGCGCTTACCTGAGTGGCCACTTTGCCGTAATCGATCCACCGCAGCGTGGCAAAATTGGTGGATTCCGCGCAGTTGAATCCGTGGTTGAATCCAGCGTGGTAGCCATAGGGAAACGTGATCATGAACTCCCCGGCCTCCTGCGTGATCTGGGGAGACAGGTCAGCGGGTGAGGGATGAAGCCCAGGGTTGCAATGGACGCAGTCAGTGTGCGGTGTGGAGACTGGAAGCAGCGTTGGGCCGGGGACGGGCTGTGCCGAGGGGGGCTGGGAACCCGGAGCAAGAACAGAGGGGCCTGGGCTGAAGGGCCTGGACGCGTGCCAGGGGCCAGGACTTCACCAGCCCGAGGAGCTCTGGACGCCAAGGCCGCCCTGCAGAACCACGGCTGTGGCCCAGTTTCCCGCATGGCTTCCAGAGGAGGTGCGGCTAGCAGCCCAGGCCAATGGCTCTGCCCCCAGCACCCCCAGGAGCTCACTCAAGCACACCTGGGCCAGCCAGCCCATGCCCTGACCCAGCCCCAAGATGACAAACACACTTAGCACTACACAGACTCCAATGCCTTCTACAACTGCAGGTGCTTCTCGTGGGGAACGTTTGCAGTGAGGGGGGGGTCTCCTGCTTCGGAGGTCGCTTTGCTGTGTCTCACGTCCACAGCTTGGTGTTTTGAGACCTTTGGGGGGGACGGATATGGGGGGGTGCTGGTGGCAGCTGCACAGCCCTCCAGAGAACGAGACGGGGTTGCGCACACAGTAGACTGTCTGCCTTGCAGGAGGAGGTACAGCAGGTCACAGGCACAGAACATTCCTGGAGGATGACATAAGGCCCTTCACCCTCCGGAGCACAGAATCTTTTGATTACAGCCTGAGCAGGGGGCCCTCCCGGATGAGGCCCGGGAGACCGAGGAGACAGCAGTGGGTCAGGAGAACATTATGTCACCAATCAAACCTTTGCGGAATGCGCTGATGGTTCGACATCCAGTTCAAAATGGCTTGGACAACCAGACTCTGATCAGGTCTCTGAAACACCCCCAAACTGAGGCAATAGGGGTGACAGGCCGGGGGGCCCTCCATGACATCAGACTTCCTGGAACAGCCTCCAGTGCTGAAGAAGTCGGCGGTTGGGTTGGGGGTGCAGCCTCCAGGGAGGGACGCTGCAGGTACCCACACTGACCAGCCCCACCTCTACCGCTGATGGCTGACCCCGTCAGGAAATGAAATCAATCAACCTCAGCGATCAAAACGGAAGTGATTCAAAAGACGGCAGTTCAGAAAGGCTGACAACAAGGACAGTGGTCACTGTCACCCCATGTTGGGCCCGGGACTCAGGGGAGACACTTTGTCCGCAAGGTCTCCACTTCCACACCTGCCTCCTAAGGTGGGGCTGGGGCCCAACTCCTAGATGTGGAAACTGAGGCTCAGGGAGCAACAGGGACTCCCTATGAAGTCTAGTGGACACTTCTTTCTTTTTAATTTAAAAGAATTTTTTATTGTTGATGTTGTTAAAAATATACATAGCTAAACACACCCTTTCAGCAATTTCTCCATGTACAATTCAGTGACACTGATCACACTCTTCAAGTTGTGTAACCGTTCTCACCCTCCTTTTCTGAGCTGTTCCTCCCCCATTAACATGAACTCACTGCCCCCTAAGCTTCCCATCTAACCTTTCAAGGTGCTGTTGTCCATTTGATCCCATATAGACAGTTCTTTAAAAGAGCACAATGCTCAAGGCAGACATTCTTTACTAATTAAGCTAAACTATCGTTTGGAGCCCTGGTGGCACAGTGGTTAAGAGCTCAGCTGCTAACCTAAAGGACAGCAGTTCGAATCCTCCAGCTGCTCCTTGGAAACCCTACGGGGCAGCTCTACTCTGTCCTATACGATCCCTAGGAGTCGGAATCGACTCGATGGCAACAGGTTTGGTGTTTTTTCTATCGCTCGGTTTAAAATAGACTTCAGGGGACAATTTTGGTTTAAGGTTTAAAGATGATCTCAGGGCAGCAGTTTCAGGGGTTCGTCTTTTTTTTCCTTTAACAGGTGGTAAAACACACGGGTCCTGGGTGTTGTTCGGGTCAGCAGGTTCTGGGCATGGGATACACCCGTGTAACCCCACCCAGAGCTGGAACAGACCATTTCCAGCACCCAGGACAGATCCCCCAGCCGTCTGCCAGGTGATCCCCCACCCTCTACCACCCCGTGCTTCTCTTCATGACAGACAGCAGCTCTCTCTAGAGCTCCGTATAAGGCGCTTGTACAGTGCGTCCGCTTCATCTGGCTTCGTTCGCTCGGCATGACAGCTCTGAGCCTCATCCTGGGACTTGTCCGTCATGGAAGGTGTCCACCAGTAGCTCGTTCCTTTTTACCGCTAAACTGTATTCCATTCAATTGGTTTCCTAGGGCTCCCTCAGCAAAGTACCACAAACTAGGGGCTTAAATCAAGATACATTTGTCATCTGGCCGTTCTGGAGGCCAGAAGTCTGAAATCAGGGTGTTGGCCGGCAGTCCAGTCCTTGGTGTTCTTTGCCTTGTAGCTACATCACTCCAATCTGTGCCTCCGCCTTCACGTGGCCCTCCTCCCCTGTGCCTGTCTCTGTGTCTCTTCTCCTCTCTTACTAGAACGCCCGTCACTGGATCAGGGCCCACCCTACTCCACTACAGCCCCACCTTAGCGTCACTCTATCCGCAAAGACCCTATTTCTGAACACAGTCACATTCACAGGTAGCAGGGCTTAGGACTTGATCAGATCTTTCTGGGGGACACAGTTCTGCCCTCAACATTCATCCCATGGCTCTGTCCCCATTTAGGTATCCATTCTCCTACTGATGGACACTTGGACTGTTCCCAGTTTGGGGCTCTCACGAACGAAGCTGCTGGGAACACTTGTGTACAAATCTTTCGGTTGTTGTTGCTGCGGTTGGTTGCGATGGAGTCAGCGCCTGCTCACGGTGACCTCACGTGTAACAGAACTAAACGTGGCCCAGTCCTGCGCCATCTTCATGATCGTTGGTACGTTTCAGCCCATTGTTGCAGCTATTGTATCAATCTGTCTCATGAAGGTTTCCCTCGTGTTTGCTGCCCCTCCATTTTTACCAAACATGACATCCTTTTCTAGCAATAGGCCTTTCCTCGTTACATGTCCAAAGTAAGTGAGCCAAAGTCTCGTCATCCTGGCTTCTAAGGAGCATTCCGCTTATATTTCTCCTAAGACAGATTCGTCCGTTCTTTTGGCAGTCCATGGTATATTCAGTGTTCTTCACCAACAGCACAATTCAAATGTCTTCTGTTTTCATTCTCCAGCTTTCACATGCATGGGTCAGGCGCACCTTAGTCATCAAAATGACGTCTTTGCTTTTCAGAACTTTAAAGAGGCCCTTTGCAGCAGATTTGCCCAGTGTTACACGTCATTTGCTTTCTTAACTGCTGCTTCCATGGGTACTGATTGTTGATCCAAGTAGAGATGAAACCGCTGACAACTTAAATTTCTTCTCCATTTATCACGATGTTGTTTACTGGTGAGGACTTTTGTTTTCTTCACACTGAGGCAGAATCCATACTGAAGGCTGCAGTCTTTGACTTTCATCAGTAAGTGCTTCAAGTCCTCTTCAATTTTGGGAAGCAAGGTTGTGTCATCTGCATATTATCGCAGGTTGTTACCAAGTCTTCCTCCAATCCTTATGCTGCGTTCTTCTTCATACAGTCCAACGTCACGGATTATTTGTTCAGCGTACAGACTGCATACGTAAGGTGAGAAGATACAACCCTGCCACACACCCTTTCTGGTTTAACCTTTTTGTAAACATTATAATTTCTCTTCAGCAAATATATCTAGAAGTGGTATTGCTGCATCATAGGGTTTAAGTATATGTTTAACTTTCTCAGACACTGCACAGTGGCTGCATCATTAGCTCCAAATGAGAGTTCCGGTTGCTCTGCCTCCTCGCCAGGATTCGGTGGTGGTGTTTTTCACTTTCTCCATCCTTGTGGGCGTGCAGTGGTCTCCTTGGGGCTGTACTTGCGTTTCCCTGACGTCTGCTGACGCTGAACGCCATACCATGTGGGCCATTTGCATATTTCCTTTCGTCAAGTGTCCGCTCAAGTCTTTTACTCATGTTTACTGGGTTAACCATCTTTCTATTGTTGATTTGTAGGAGTTCTCGGGCCTGCTAATCTTTATTTATTCCCCAGAGAGATGAGTAGAAATCGCTGGATTCATGTAAGTAACCAAAAAGAAGCCAACACCCTGGCAGGGCGAGAGTGAGTGGCAGGAGCTGGGGGAGTGAGTCTTCAAGAAGCCAGCTGTAGAGTCAAAAATCAATCAAAGCTGACAGAGCTTGGAGAAAAGCCAGTCCTTACGAACACCGAGATATTTTTCTTTCCCAATAATTAATTGCACCAATCACGAGGAGTCAGTGTGCATTAAGTTATGTTTTTGAATTCGTTTCCAAGTGACAAGTGCGTGTGGCGGAAGGAAGCTCACTGCCGAGGTGGGGCTGGGGAGGGAACGTGTGTGTTCGAAAAGTCTCCAGCTACGAATGCCCCCCAGCAACACCTCTGAGGTTAGGGCCACGGTGTCCCTGGTGGCGAGGATCCTCTGGGCCGGCTTCTGCCTGCAGGTCTTAGAGCGTCATGAAATAGGCGCCAAATAAAAAGAAGGTTTGGGGATTTTTTTAAAACATGCCATTACTGATTTTCTTATCCTATCTGAGCTGGCCCTGGGAAGCTTTACCTAGCTCATCTTCTAGTGCCAAGTGGCACCCCCGCTCGGGTGTCAGGGCCCACGTGTGCAAGCAGGGTGGAGAACGGGGCCTGGAAGCAAACAGAGACGGCACCACCCACAGGCACCAGGCTCGTGCTCGGCGCGGTCAGGCTGACCAGGTTCGGGCCTGCGGGTGCCTGGAAGCCTTCCTGGAAGGCAGCAGGGTCCCCGTGATGCCAAGTTTGAAATTCCAGAGGTGGAGAGGCTGCCTCCGTTCTGACGCTGACTGGCCTATGAGGTGGGTGGCAGCCGCGAGCCGGGCTTGGGCAGACATTAGGGCCCAGTTCACCCTGTGTGACTCCGTCCGTAAATAAAGACTGGAACAGAAGATGTGTTCAGTTAGGACGACAGGAAGATTATGCTCCTGTCAGGAAATCGACATCCCAGCGTCTTCATCGCCAGCCCGTCCTCTGCGTCAGTGCTGTCAGCAGCATCCGGACCATAAATCAGAAAGTACCAGGGATGATGGATAGGCCATGCAGCGGGGTAATCAGTACAGAGGGGAGCGCTGGCCCCGCATGCCCGTCAGGGAGAGAGCTGGAACGCAGTTTCTTCGGGAAGCTCTTACAGAACAAATGGGGAAGTCAATGGCAAATTACAGAAATACACACTTTTAATTATTAAAAAGCTTGGCTATTGATTTGCTTTTTCTCTGAGAAGTAAATACCGTTACAGAGATTTATAAGTGGAGTGTGGATAGTCACTCATTTGAAGGCTGCCAGGAATTCAGATGAAGGATCCACGCTCCAAAAGGGACATTCGTTCGTCTCGAGCCCAGAGCTGTGGAGGGGCTGGAGCGCGTCCGAGGCCATCGGCTCAGGGCAGGCTCTGCCAGCCTACACAGCCTCCCCCAGGCACTGGGGAGAAACCACTGCCCGGCCACGGCAGGGCCCGGCTGTGCAGGGGTGAGTGTGGCTGCCCCATCTGAGCCGCCCACAGCCCCTCTGGGGGTAGGAGGCGCCCCGCCTCTGGTTAATGTTCAAATACTCCATATATGATGTGCTCGTTGCCACTGACTTGGGAGGAAGGGGTGCCCACCATGCGTTCCCCAGGAATCCCTCTCCAGGGACTAGCATTCTAGTAAGTTCTCAGCAGACTGCCCAGAAGGGAAACACCTCCCCTTCATCGAACGATGCCGGGCCTGCAGTCGTCCCTGATAACAAAGGAAAGCTGTTCAGACCAGAAGGCGGAGGGAGGAGAGGGCGGTGGGGGCTGCATCTCAGAGGCCCGGCGCTCACGCACGAGAGCATGGTGAGGAGCCGGCCCTGGTCTCCAGCCCAGACACAGGAAGGCGTCCCAGAGCCGCCACCGCCGATGCCGAAAGCAGTTTGATTGAAATGTCAGAAGCAATTTCCCTGACTCGCTGACACTCTTCGGAGAGTGAGAAGTGGGGGATCTGATCACAACACTGCTCCTTACAAATTACTCTTCTGGGAAACCTTCAGAACCGATTCCCGCGAGGGCTCTCCTCTGCCCGCCCAGCCCGCAAGCTGTGGTCAGGGGGCGGCTCCTGCCTGGGCTGCCTGGTGGAGACTCGCCCCAGGCAGGCGGCTTTCTGGAGGGCCTCGGCCCCGTGGGGCAGGAAGTGCCCGGAGCGGGTGAACGTCTGAGCCCACCCTGAGCACTGTGACCCCTGGGCCCAGACGTGCCCCCGTTCCCCCGGAGAGCACATCCCAGCACTGGGGCTTGTCCACTCAGTTCCAGGGGCTGTCCTGCGGGGCAGGGACAAAGGCAAAGGCCAGTGCCTGGCCCGGCCCCGCCTCTGCCCCGGCTGCAGGGACGGATGGAGAGTTTGTCTGCAAACCAGAGTTCATCCATCACGGCCTTTCGCAAGGACAAGTGGAGCGGCCTCTGGAGCAGAAAACTGAATGAGTTCACAGTCTCCATGCTGCAGGGGGGAGCCTGATATTTCATTTCTAAGCAGGTGTTCACTCTCCCTGAGGATGTGACGGAGGCCGTGCAGAGGTGGCGCAACCCAAGCCAGCACTAAGCCTGCCCTGGGCGCCGGAGGTCCAGGACACCCAGGTTCCCACCTGGGATGGGCAGAGGGCTCTTCCACCCGGTTCTTCCATGGCTCCTGGGAAGGAATTCAGATGAGGGATACACACGGCAGCACTCCAAAGGGGACATCTGTCTTGAGCCCGGAACTGCCGAGGAGCCAAGGTGCATCCGAGGCCGGTGGGTCAGAGGTGGCTCCGTCAGCAGATGCGGGCTCCCCCCAGGCCTCAGGGAGAAACCACTGCCCGGCCAGTGCAGGGCCCCATGTGGGATGAGTGTGGCTGCCTCTCTGAGCCGTCACCACCAGGAGTGACCTCTCTCAGATGCCTGCAGCCCCCCCAGGGGCTGGAGGAGCCCACCTGTCCACCCACATCCATACGTCAACCCGCTCCACCCACTGCGGGGCCCTGTGAAGGGACAGCCCCACTGGTCACACCAGGCGAGGTGGCACATGAGGGAGAAGGGAAAAACAAGTCCCCACCCGCTTCCAACTCTTCCCTCTCCCTCTACAGCCCTCCTTCCGCACGGAGGAGCTGGGGGCTGACGGCTGAGCCAGTGTGGCCCTCCCTTGACCTGCCATCCTTCTAGCACCTTCTCCAGGGTGCCCACGCCCACTGCCCACACCCTCCCTCCACAGGCACGTACCCGGCTGAAGGGGATGCCATACTTCTTGAGGATGATGGGCGAGATAAGGGTCATCTTGTGGCGCAGGAAGGCGTCACAGCCCTGGGAGCTCCCGGGGAAGAAGCCTAGAGCACAGAGACACGGGTCAGTCTGCGGGCCAGCACAGCGGGGCCGTGTCCCTGAGGAGGCCAGCCACAGCAGGTCCTCCTCTCCACAGAGTGGGCACGTCGGGGCACGGAGCGTGGCCGGGGCCCTCGGGACTCGTGGCCAGGTTTCAGGGCGCCGAGGGAGACAAGCAGGTGCAGTCCAGTCCTGCAGCCCCGCGCGCTCAGCTGGGTGGTCCCCACGCCTCTGCTGGCAGCAAAGGTGACGCCCTTCAAGGGCGTCTAAGTCAGTGAAAGTGAAACCGTGAGGACAGAACTAGCGAGACTGTTGACACAACGGGAAGGACGCACCAAGGTCACCAATCTGTGTGTCTGGGAACCGTGGAATGGGCGTGGACTTGGCTGTGCATATTTTCATCAAAAATAAAATAAAATATTAAAAAAAAGGTGACGCCCTTCAGCCCCCTGAGGGCAGTGGACGAGTGGCGGTGTGGTGTTCTTGTGTGACAAGGCGCGTGTCCCCGGCGCACAGACGTGGTCCACATTCAGGACACAGGGTGGGGCAGCGCAGGGAGAAGGCGGGAAGGAGGGCAGGCCCTTCCTCGCCGAGTGTCCCGGGGCCTCCCAGCACCTACACCATCAACACCACCATCTCCACAGCCCAAAAGCCAGTGCGTGAGCACAGCCCGGGGGAGAGGCCAAGGAGTAGCCGTGCTCCCCCAGAATATTCTAGAACCAGATGAGAGTGAACAGCGTAAACTATCACGCTGTTTCATGGCCACAAGCCAATCTCTCCAGGAAGAGCGGATGATAAAAAGTGAGACAAGTCACAGGAGACCAGCACCAGGTGTTATGAGCAGTTGTGGCAGCTGGGGCAGACCAGCACCCCGCGTTGTGGGCGGGTGGGTGTGGGTGACTGGGGCAGACCAGCACCCCGCGTTGTGGGCGGCTGGGAAGACCAGCACCCCGTGTTGTGGGCGGGTAGGTGTGGGCGACTGGGCAGACCAGCATCCCACGTTGGAGGCGGCTGGGGCAGACCAGCACCTTCCGTTGTGGGCGGGTGGGTGTGGGCGACTGGGGCAGACTGGCACCCCACATTGGAGGCGGCTGGGGCAGACCGGCACCCCGTGTTGTGGGCGGCTGGGAAGACCAGCACCCCGTGTTGTGGGCGGGTAGGTGTGGGCAACTGGGGCAGACCAGCACCCCACGTTGGAGGTGGCTGGGGCAGACCAGCACCCCGCGTTGTGGGAGGCTGGGAAGACCAGCACCCCGCATTGTGGGCGGGTGGGTGTGGGCGACTGGGGCAGACTGGCACCCCACATTGGAGGCGACTGGGGCAGACCAGCACCCCGCGTTGTGGGCGGGTGGGTGTGGGCAACTGGGGCAGACCGGCACCCC
>NW_004443993.1:10097520-10163902 GCF_000243295.1 Trichechus manatus latirostris
AGACCGGCACCCCGTGTTGTGGGCGGCTGGGAAGACCGGCACCCCGTGTTGTGGGCGGCTGGGCAGACCGGCACCCCGTGTTGTGGGCGGCTGGGCAGACCGGCCCCCCGTGTTGTGAGTAACTGGAGTGGTCCCAGCGTGGGACTGAGTGTCCCAAGTCCTGTCAGAGCCTCTGCACACACTGTGCACTGTCTCAGCACCATCACAGGCCACACGGCACACCTGTGCCCACGGCCGCCGGCAGGTGACGACACAGAGGCGCAGGAAGCGGCCGAGCAGGACCCCTGTTCACCAGCACACAAGGCAACATGGGTGGGGTTCCCATCAGGCCCCCAAGGTGTGTGTACGACTCTCATCTAACAGGAGACTGCATATGGAATCTGAACTAACACCCAGAAACAGAAGGCACTCGGCCCATCGGTGCCACCTGCTCACGAACAGGTTTGAACTAACACATTCCAGAGCTGCATCCCAGTCACTCAGCAGCTGACGTGCAAATCAATGCTGCACATGTTTCTTTAAGAAAAACAAGTCCGGCAATTGCCTGACAGCAGCTGAGTGGGTCCCTTCTGCCTCCTCCTCTACCTTCCCCCACAAAGCAGGGCTAACGGGAGAGACATGCTCAGAGCTGAGCGCACAGCCCCCCAACGCAGAAGGCGCTGTGCTGGGCAAGGAGCCCCAGGGAGTCTGGAGGAGCTGTCCCCCTCGCAGGGCACGGACACCTCCCTTGCGGCCAGCACCACAGATGCAGGAAGATACAGGAGGGACAGCCCTGACCCATTCACCACCTCCCAGCTCAGCACCCACTCCCCTATGACGACCGGAGGGCAGCAGGCCTCGGCACCCTCCTCAGAAGGACAAGGCCTCCCTTGTAACTGTGGAAAGTAAGTCATCTGCTCACTATATGGAATGTTGGTCTACCCCGGCTACCCACGACACAGGGCACTGGTCTACCCCGGCTGTCCACAGCATGGGTGCTGGTCTACCCCAACCGTATGACATAAGGTGCTATCTACTGCTCATGACATGGAGCACTATCTGCCCCGACTGCTCACCACACAGGGTGCTGGTCTACCCCAGTTGCTCAACAGAGGTGCTGTCTACCCCAATTGCTCACCACACAGGTGCTGGTCTACCCCGACTGCTCACCACACAGGTGCTGTCTACCCCGACTGCTCGACAACACACAGGTGCTGTCTACCCCGACTGCTCAACAACACACAGGTGCTGTCTACCCCGACTGCTCAACAGAGGTGCTGTCTACCCCAGCTGCTCAACACAGGTGCTGTCTACCCCAGCTGCTCAACACAGGTGCTGTCTACCCCAGCTGCTCAACACAGGTGCTGTCTACCCCAGCTGCTCAACAGAGGTGCTGTCTACCCCAGCTGCTCAACAGAGGTGCTGTCTACCCCAACTGCTCAATACAGGTGCTGGTCTACCCTGACTGCTCACCACATGGGGCACTGGTCTACCCTGACTTTCCTGACTGCTCACAACACAGGGTAGTGGTCTACCCTGACTGCTTACCATATGGGGTGCTGGTCTACCCTGACTTCCCTGACTGCTCACTGTATGGGGTGCTGGTCTACCCTGACTGCTCACCATATGGGGTGCTGGTCTACCCCGACTTCCCTAACTGCTCACTACACAGGGTGCTGGTCTACCACCAGCTGCCCCAGGCTGTGCCCATGCACATATAGCCCCTTACGGCCATGACCAGCCAGGAAAGAAGAGGTATCATGCAGGTTAAAATGGGATGAGGGGCAGGACTCATCCACAGAGCCACATGGGGTGCACACTGAGTGTCCACTCTCCCTCCAGGAATGACCCACAGATGCTGCTGGCCCAAGGAACCTTCCAGAAGCGCATCCCAGACCTAGGTCTCCGGTCTCGAGGCCAGTACACATCTCTACAGGATGCTGGTTAAACCCAACCCAGCCAGGGGAGACAGCGAGGGCACACGTGTGCATGTGTGTGCAGCACACGGCCACACTCGCACACGTCAACACGGGAAACCGGGGGCTCAGATGCTTCCCAGGCTGCAGAGGCGCCTGAGTGCAAGGACATGATGGTGGGTTCTGGAAAGTGTGAGGGATTACTGGATCCAGCAACTTTTGTCTGCACTAAAAGCATTTCAATTAGAATTATGAGTGCCTGCCACCCAGCCGGCCGGCCTCTCTGCAGTTCTTCTTTTTAATGTACAGTTTAAGTGGCTCTCATTAAAGCGCTAATAAAGGCGCACGTTTTAAGTGATTAGCACCAATAATGCGCCAACACATCAATGCGCTCTCCATGGGCTCCACAACTCTCCCCGCGAGTCCAGTTAGAGCGCAGCTATTCATTTTCCATATTAATAGTAAACGCATTCTGCCCATCTCGATAATGGAGTCCGCAATGCAGTCCCCTCAAGAATTTCAGAGGGGCCCTAGGTTGGCATTGACTCACTGTCCCTACACTCACCTCTCCAAGACCTTCCTCTGAGGCTCTGCTGCCCTCGAGGGGAGAGTGAGGCCCAACTTTCCCATGTGTGCCTCCCACCACATTTCCTGACCCGGCTCCGGTGGTAGCAGCCAGGCCAGAATTCTAGGAAGTCAACCCAGCCTACCAAGGTATCACTTAATGAGTCTGCATTATTCACGAGGAGTCCATGGGTGGTGCAAATGGTTAATGCGCTTGGCTGCTAACAGAAAGTCTGAAGGTTCAAGAACACCCAGAGGCACATCAGAAGAAAGGCCTGGTGACCTATTTCGGGAAAATCAGCCATGGAAGAAAACCCTATGGAGCACAGTACTACTCTGACACACATGGGGTCGCCATGAGTCAGAGCTGATTCGACAGCAACTTCTAAGATGTCTACTAACATCCAGAACCTGTGAACAGGGTGCCTTCCACGGCAAAGGGACTGTGCAGATGTGATGGGACTGAGGATCTTGACGGGGAGGTTAGCCTGGTTTATCTGGGTGGGCCCCATGTATTCAGAGGGAGACAGGAGGAAGATTTCGGGAGATCTGACACAATAGAAGACAGGCCACAGAGGCAGAGATTGGAGGGATGCGGCCAGGAGCCAAGGAATGCCGGAAGCCTCCAGAAGAGGAAAAGGCAAAGGAACAAGTTCCCAGATCCTCCCCTCGGCCTTCAGAAGGAACTAGCCCTGCTGACATCCTGATCTGAACCCCTGAAGACTCAGTTTAGACGTCTGATCTCCAGAACTTTCAGCGCCTTAACCACTACGTCTGGGCGATCTGTTAACTGCAGCAACAGGAAACTCACATAATGGGGGAGATCTTTTCTTCAGTCAGTGGAAATGCGGTTTTTATTTTAGTGCTTTAGAAAGTGAAACGGAACTTTGCCACTAGGCTGCTTTTAATTGTAGAATTTTTTACCATGAGAAGGGCATCCCCCGATACCAGGGTCCAGCCTCTTCCATACAAGCAGCGTCCCGGTTTCCAATGAAAGTGGTAAGAAATAGCAACGGCAAAGCCTTCACGGAGAACCCAGACGCGCGTGGCTGGGAATGAGCACCTGTCCCACTTGCCACTGGCCCCTGACCCTTTCGTTCTTGTCAAACCCACATCTGGTAAATATTTGCTAGACAGACCGTGACTCTCTGGGCACAGCACTGGGACAGGAGACCCTGTTCCTTCCACAAAGATTGACCGTTCCCATCTCCAAAGTCGAAAAGCTCCTGGGGAGGTGGGAAGACAGATGTGGAGACCTCTCTTTGGGTGAGGGGTGAAGAAGGGGCAGAGGACAGTGGCCAACAGCCAGCAGTGAGGAATGCCTGGGACCATGCTGAGCTTCCGGAAGAATCTGAGCCTTGCATGCCAGCCTGCCTCCTCAGACCCACCTCCAGCTGCCGCCGTGGCCTCCAGGAGGGGCCCGTGTGTGCTCAGAGTGGCTTCTGGAACCCCAGGGCCTGGTCCCCCTCGCCCTTCCACGCACCAGGCCACCGTGGCTGGCCCAGAGGCCGGCTCCCGCCAGTGTGCTGTCCCCAAAGAGCAGCTCTCTGAGCTCACGGGAAGGAGGGAGACTGCTGGGCCAGCCGGGGCTTTTAACGCTTCTTAGCACCCCCACCCCCACCCCCGCCCCGAGCCATCTGATGGCATCTGAGCTCCTGCTGGGACAAGCAGAGCTGGCTGCATCAGTGTGGGAGCTGAAGCAACAGAGAACTGATGCGGGGTCCCTGCCGCCTCCAGCTCCTCATCACCTCGGGGCGCACCCCCACTTCTGGCTTGCTCTGGCTGCCAAGTCTCCCGTCCGAAGCCCTGCCCAGACTACCGTAGGCGGTTCTCGCCTCTTCTCACGGCCGCCTCTCTGACGAGTTCCTTCCAACCCAGGAGACCCCAGAAGGTTCTAAACGCAGGCGGCACAGTGGCCCTTGCATCAACAGTGCAGAGCTGTGCTGAGGGACCTGGGGAGCCGTTTCCCAGGAAAACCAGAGCAAAGGGCCTAGCGGGTTCTCCCTCAGGAGAACCTGAACTGCCTGGTGCTCGCGACCAGACAAAGATTTCGGGGGACTGGGAAAGGGTGTGGCGCAGCGGGAGGACCCAGGAGGGAGGCAGAGAAGGCAGCCGCCCTGCCGTCCAGGAGGGGATCAGGCCCCAGCTCCCGATGGTGGCGCAGGGAATCCAGGGTGCTACACCCCGGCTCCTGTAGGGGCTCAGGAAGGGACAAGATGGCAGGCCGGGTCACAGGGGTGACAGGAAGTGGGAGGACAGGACCGACCTCTGCGAGCGCACCCCCCTCCCCAAAGCCCAAAACACAAAGCCCCAGGGCCGCTCAAGCCCGCCCGCCCGCCCACACAGCACGGGCGCAGGGGTCTCACCTACCGATGGCCAGCCGCTCCAGGCGCTTGCCATGCTCCGGGGGGATGGCGTACCTGCCAGAGAGAGAAGGAAGCAGGTCAGAGCATGGCCAGGCTGTCACACACCCCCACGCCCACACAGGTGATCAGAGCGTGACCAGGCCGTCACACACCCACTGCGCCCACAGAGGTGATCAGAGCATGGCAAGTCCGTCACACACCCCTTGCACCCACACACTGATCAGAGCGTGGCCAGGCTGTCACACACCCCTGCACCCACACACGTGATCAGAGCGTGGCCAGGCCATCACACACCCCTGCAGCCACACACTGATCAGAGCATGGCCAGGCTGTCACAAACCCTGCGCCCACACACTGATCAGAGCGTGGCCGAGCTGTCACAAACCCTGCGCCCACACACTGATCATAGCGTGGCCAGGCCTTCACACACCCCCTGCGCCCACACACCGATCAGAGCGCGGCCAGGCTGTCACAAACCCTGCGCCCACACACTGATCAGAGCACGGCCAGGCCGTCACACACCCCCTATGCCCACACACCGATCAGAGCGCGGCCAGGCCGTCACACACCCCCTGCGCCCACACACCGATCAGAGCGTGGCCAGGCCGTCACACACCCCTGCACCCACACGCGTGATTAGAGCGTGGCCAAGCTGTCACAAACCCTGCGCCCACACACTGATCAGAGCGTGGCCAGGCCGTCACACACCCCCTGCGCCCACACACTGATCAGAGCGTGGCCAGGCCGTCACACACCCCTGCACCCACACACGATTAGAGCATGGCCAAGCTATCACAAACCCTGTGCCCACACACTAATCAGAGCGCGGCCAGGCTGTCACAAACCCTGCGCCCACACACTGATCAGAGCGTGGCCAGGCCGTCACACACCCCCTGCGCCCACACACTGATCAGAGTGCAGCCAGGCCGTCACACACCCCCTGTGCCCACACACTAATCAGAGCGTGGCCAGGCTGTCACAAACCCTGCGCCCACATACTGGTCAGAGCGTGGCCAGGCCATCACAAATCCCGAGCCCAACACGTGACCAGAGCGTGGCCAGGCTGTCACACACCCCCGCGCCCACACACTGATCAGAGAGTGGCCAGGCCGTCACACACACCCGCGCCCACACACTGATCAGAGCATGGGCAGGCCATCACACACCCCTGCGCCCACACAGGTGATCACAGCGTGGTCAGGCTGTCACACACCCCCGTGACCAGCACATGGTCATAGCGTGGCCAGGCTGTCATGCACACCCGTGCCCACACACTGATCAGAGCATGGCAAGGCCGTCACACACACCCGTGCCCAGCACATGATCCCCAAGGAAGTGCCAGCTGGCACCTGTGGTCAGTGTTGTGAGGGAGGGTATGGGGTGGGGGGCGGCTGTCAAGGAAAGACTCCACAGGGAAGCGAGGACGAGGGCACCGGGAGCGGAAAACAGGAGAGAAGCAGAGGGGCCAGCACCTCGGGGGCCACCAGTGGAGACTCCCCAGTTAAGCAGCACTATACCTCAATGAGGCAGGAAAAGAAAAAGAAAAAAACAACCGGGGGGTGAGACGTACAGAGGACCCCCAGTCTGGAACAGAGCAGAACTGCAGCCTCCCCCATTGCCAGCACCCCCTCAGAGCTGACTCCGCCCACCCTGCCGGGCAGCCAGCAGGGAAAGGAAGCTTCAGGAATGAAAAAATGATAGCATTTGTCACCAGTTCCTCAGCTTTCTTTTTAAACATTTTTGCATTTGAAAAATTACTGAGGCTCTGTTATAAACAAACACAAGAGATGAAAGCTTGAAAACGCCATGCACTCAGATGACAACTCAAGGACCGGGGTCCTGGGAGGGAAGGGCAGGGCAGCCCCCAACCACCAAGTGCCCCTCCAGCCCCCCACCCCCAGTCTTCAGTGCAAGCCAGCAGAGCAGGGCATGGGCCCTCACTGCACACAGTGGGAGGGTGGACACTCATCTCTGCAGGAGCTGGGAGCCCGTGGGGCTACAGCTGCCTCCACCATCCAGGAGACACTTGGGAACAGTGGTCCTCACCCAGATGATTCTGCCCCCAGGGGACACTGGCCATGTCTGGGGACATCTGTGGGTGTCACGACTAGGGGTGCTACGGGCATTGAGTGTGGAAGCCAGGGATGCTGCTCAACACCCTACAGCGCACAGGACGGCCCCACCCCAGAGAGGGATCTGCCCCCCGTGTCAGCAGAGTAGAGGCTGAGAAACCCTTCATTAATTATTTGGAAAATACTGAGTTTGATTCCTGCTCACACCGCGCACCAGAATAAACTCCCGCTGGGTCAGACGGTGTAACCCAGGGGACCCTCCAGCTCCCATGATTCCCCTGCCCGCAGCTCCCCACTCAGTGTGCAGATTTCAATGTGGGCAGCCTCCTAGGACGGCAGTAGGTCAGATGATTATGGGACACAGTGTCTCTGGGGGTCAGTGGAATCTCCTAACCCAAGGGCTCTCACCTGGGTGATTCTGCCCCCAGGGGACACTGGATGATGTCTGGGGATATTTGTTGCTGTCACACCTTGGGGGGGAGGGTGCTACTGGCAACAAGTAGGTGGAGGCCAGGGATGCTGCTCAACACCCTGCAGTGCACAGGATGGCCCCGCACCAGGGAATGACTCGACCCCCATGTCAGCAGGGCCGGGGCAGGGGCAGGGGTGGGGGGGGAGGGGTCTTCCTGCTCTGGGATAACAAGGGCCACTCTCTCACATTCTAGAATGAGTCAAGTCAGAAGAGAGATGATGTAACTCAGCCAATCCCTCCCACCCTCAAACCAGAACAAACAAGAAAGATGAAGGGACACCCAGACTAAACCCATTCAAATGAGAGGTCTAAAATGTTTTTTAATAAACTACAAAGAGGGCCAGGGGAGGCGATAAGGCAAACATCAAGTCGTCTCTAATCTAATAGGATGAGAATAATCAATTTCTGGGCACGCTCCCAGGGCCCCTACCTGGGAGACCAAAGCCCCTTCCACTCTGCCATCACCAAGGAATCTTCCATCATCAGAACAAAGCTGAGGGTCTTCTCCTTTAAATGGCCTTTCACCATTTACATAAAGATGACCAAAACTAATCCCAATCCCCAGCACCTTTGTGGGATTAGCGTCCCCACACATGGGGCTGCGGAACCTTCCAGTGCTAGTGGGGAGGTGCCGGAGGACTGGAAGACACTAATTTATGCCTGCAAGGCTGCGATGATTAATGCAATATCCCCAGTCCACAATGCGGCTCTCACTTAATTAGCGCCTGTAATTGGGAGTTGTAAAGATAAGATTAATTGAATCTGGTGGATGTTAAAAGTTTAATACGTTGGAAAGTGGCTCTTCTGTTATCGGAAAAGGCAGGCTGCAGGGCGCTAGGCCGAGCGCTCACAAAAGCGGCCCCTGGGGAGATTAGAGGGAACTTTTGGACGCAAGCCGGACATGCAGAGCGGAATGGATTTAGGGTGGCGATGTTGGAGGCAAGCGCCAGCCAGGAGTTGTTTCTCCTGCCACCTGGACACACAAATGGAAACAACCCAACAGCAGCCTCCAGGGCACCAAGAAGCCCCAACCCCAACTGATCGGCATCCCCCAGCCCACCCCTAGGATGCTGGCGAATGAAAACATCAATCTTCCAGGGAAAGCCAGCAGAGCTGGGGAGGGCACGGGGCTCACCGCACACAGTTCTGAGGGCCGGGCGCGGGGCTCACCGCACACAGTTCTGAGGGCCGGGCGCGGGGCTCACCGCACACAGTTCTGAGGGCCGGGCGCGGGGCTCACCGCACACAGTTCTGAGGGCCGGGCGCGGGGCTCACCGCACACAGTTCTGAGGGCAGGGCCAGGGGCAGATTACCCAATAGGCAAGGGAAGCACAGTGGTTGCTCTGCTTACCAGACCCTCTGTAGTGAACAATTTCACATTTTTTCACAATATCAAAGATGCTTTTAACTATGGCTGGTATCTGTCTCTCTCCCAAGTTCACAGCACCTTCCTACAGAATCAAAGCCTCTTTTCAAATTCACAATCCCTGACAGAGGCAGATAGGAGCCCTGGTGGCACGTGGTTAAAGCACTCAGCTGCTAACCGAAAGGTCAGCAGTTTGAATCCACCAGCCACTCCAGGGGAAAAGATGTGACAGTCTGCTTCTGTAAATACTACACCCTTAGAAACCCTATAGGGTAGTTCTATTCTGTCCTATAAGGTTGCTATGAGTCAACTCAACAGCACGGGGTTTGGTTTGGTTTGGGACCGAGGTGGATGACCCAGTAAGTTCATTGAGTTATTTGCCCCTGGGGCCAGCCACCACCTAGGAAGGGAGGCAAGGACACTCGTCTGTGAGGGAGCTAGGAAGCCCAGAGACTCCAGAACAGTGGCCTCAGGGGTCCAAGGAGCCCCCTTTCCATGTCCAGGTGCCCTGGCAGCCTAGTTGGGCCAGGGCAGACAACTTACGCTGGATGAGGACCAGAACTGCCGCTCAACAGGGAGGAGTCACCCCACTGATAACGATGCAGCGTGGATGTGGGAAAGAGACAAGACCAGTGCTCACCAAGGAGGAAAGTCTCATGGGCCCATGGGCTCCCAGCGGAGAGCCTCTGTGGGTCCTCCCCAGGGGCCAGAAGCCGAGCTGGCACATTTCATCCCTGTCACCACCCCCCAGTGGGCCAGGCACCCCAACACGTGGGGTTTCCGGTGGTGCATTCTAGCTATTTCCTGGGGCTGGCTCTGGGGAACAGACGGGGCGGGGGCAGGAGAGAGGAGAAAGACAGAAAGCAGGCAGGCAGGCATGGAGAGAGGGAGGAAAGAGAAGGAACGCCGGAGGAGAGAAAAGGAGGGAAGGATGGACGGAGGGTGGAAGACAGAGAGAGACAGAAAGAAAGATGGAAAGGCAGGCAAGTCTTTGGGCTGAAATGTCTGTTTGCTGAGCCTCGAAGTGGGAAGCGTCTGTCTGGCTATTAGTAAACCATTTCTCGTTGGCAAACAGAGACGGCTTTATTGGTCAACAACACAGAGAGGCAGCTTGTCTCTCCCTGGGAGCCCGGTGCCCATCACGAGGTCAAAATTCAAAGCCAAAAGCAAGCCTGCTGCCAGCCTGTGACCCCTGGCCACCGGCCTGTGGCCTGGAGAGATAGGCTGAAAGGGCAAGAGCACTGGTGTGTTCTTTTTGGGAAGGTGGCCCCTTCCAGAAACTCCTTCAGCTCCACACCGGACCAGGGGACAGTCCCCTGCCAGCGGATGCCCTGTCTCTCTCCCTCCTGCCATTCACGTGTACCCCACCTCGGCCTGCACCTCACCCCCTACCAAAACCACCCAGCTCCACCCTCCACCTCTCCCTGCTCCTCCTGGCAAGGTGGCTTCCCCTCACATCATGCCACACTCAGACATCAGCCCCCATGCTGCCCTCTGCCCTCCACCTCTCCCAGGCCTGGCCATGCCTCACCCTTGTAGAGACTTCTAAAACCACCCAAGACCATGCCATCAGCAGTGTCCTCCCCCATGCAACTTCTAAAGTGCACCCGCCCCTGACCAGTCTGTGAAGGACCCTCCTCAACTTTGCTCTGAGCAGGTGGGAGGGTGAGGAGGACCAGGAAAGCAGACCGCAGTGACGGAAGAAGAGTCTAGAGAAGCCAGGATAATGGAAGCAGGAAGAGCAACTACGGAAACCTGGGGGAGCCCCTGGGAGGAGAGGGGACCCTGGACTTCTGAGGGCAGTCAGAGCTGTTAAGGGGGCAGGGGAGCGTCTCAGCTTGGTGTGATGAAGAACCTTCCAGAAACCTGAGCTATCCCACGATGGGGCGGGCCTCCCCGGCGTGATGTGCTTAGGCCTGAAGAGCAGGCTGCAAGAAGAGCCTTCAGGGATGGGCCGCCTGGACGGCCTAGTCAGGCCCCTCCGGCCACAGTGTCCTGCCCTCCCTGCTGGATTGTGGCTGTAAGTCAATGCCCAGCTGCAATAGCAGCACACGCCTTCAAGCGGACACACGGGCCACGACTCCAGACACACCGAGAACCCTGATCCTGACGCTGGACAAGACCACAGCCACATTTTAAAGCCATCTTGTTGCCCTCTGTTCCTGAACGTTCCACACTGGGTACTTCGGGAAGACTACACTGGAAGGCAGAGACGCCGGCCGCGGCTCAGCGGGTGCCATCAGGGCTGGACTCCAGATGACCATTCCAGGCGGCAGCAGGCTCCATAACCCAGAGTTTAATGCCATGGAATCGCCCGGGAGGCCCAGAGGGACAAATTCGGGCCTTGTTTTCCAGGCACTCTTTTCAGAAAGGCAGTCAACTGCCAGCGTGAGGGGCTGCAGTGAGGACGTAAAACAAGCTTCAATTAAGGAAAACACACAGGGCTCCGGGAGCAATGGGAGAGGAAGAGCCACAGAATGATCAAAGAAACAAATCACGGCCCGGCACCTGAACAGGTCAAAAGATGGAGGAAAGGAAGCTTCTGGAAGGACGAGGAGCTGCTAAATGGAGGGACCACAACATGACACCTTCCAAAAGAAGCAGCATCCGGGGCCTGGGAGCAAGGGCGATGGGACGGGCCGTGGGGAGGCAGGCGCTCCCCAAGCCTCTCGGCCCTCCTGGGTGCCTTCTTTTACGCTCTGAGATGTTCTGAGTGATGAACTTCGCCCTCCGCCCCATTACCACTTGCCGTTGAGTCAACTGCAACTCACAGCGACCCCATGTGTGTCAGAGTAGAACTCTGCTCCAGAGGCTTTTCAGTGGTTAGTTCTCCAGAAGTCAATCACCAGGCCTTTCTTCCGAGGCACCTCTGTGTGGACTCCAACCTCTAACCTTGCAGTTAGCAGCCAGGTGCGTTCACCATTTGTACCATCTAGGGACTCCTCCCTTATCCTATAGCTATCACCCCAAAAAGGCAAAACTAAACACCCACAAACCTGCCCAGAGGGGCCAGAACCAAGACGGAAAGCACAGCCAGGTACGAGATGTGCGGCGTGACATGAGCCAGACACTCTGATCTGCGTGCAGGCGAAGAAGGCTGGTCTGGGGACAGGAGGTCAGGGAGACTGGACAACGTCTGACTTAAATGGTGAGGCCAGAGGGAGGTATGCCTTGCTGGCCTCGTGCCGTTGCGGGCTGGCCAGGCCGAGACAGGCAAGTGGAGGCCAGCAGGCAGAGCTGGCGGCAGCACCACGCGCAGCCTGGAAGTCAGACGGTCTCTGCCTGTGCGGTCAGGGCTGAGTTCTATGGGACTAATAAAGAAGAAACGCAGGGGCTCCTGACACTGGCTGGCTGGGGATTTGTCTTGGGTCCTCAGGCAGGCGGCACCCTGGATGGAGGCGGGGAGGGACCAGCTCGCAGCCAGGCAGCTGCATGAACAAGACCGATCAGGTAATTAAAAGGAGACCGGCTCTCGGCAGGTGGGGCCGTGAGCCTTCGGCCAGCGACGGCCACTTTCACTTCACTGCAATGTGGGCTGGGAAAGGAGCCTTCCTGTCGGCCGAGGAGGACGCTATTAATAGTGTAATTTTCTTGGTGTTTTGTTTATTCCCCTGGAATGGCTTGATGGATGTGAATAATTATCAGACTATAAAAGCCAGCAAATGTGCTATTTTCTATCGCTCTAAATCATCAAACAAATAAAGTGTGAAACAGCATTTTTGAATATAATTTTCCCCTCTAATGGCTTAGAATTATTATCAAGAACAATGAAAATAAATAAGCAAATGCCTGGTGAGTTAAAAATTAAATGAGTGTGTCAGGAAGAGGAACACAGACTGTCTTGGAGAGCAGGAACCTGCTCAGAAACCATCAGTTACGGCAACAAGCAACAGGGCTGGGGCAGCACCGAGTGGATTTCCGGCCCCAGCCCCCAGAACCCTCTGGCCTGAGGCTGCCCCAAGTCCAGCTCCTGTAAAAAGTTGGCCCCTCAGCTAAGCTCTGCTGAAGCGGGGACCCACAGCTGCCCCTTGGGTCAGATAAAGTGATGGTCGCAGGAGATGCTGGGGTGCTGCTCTGAGTGGGAGCTGGGCGCTGGGCTGCCTGGCTGGCCTGGCTGGCCCCCCAGGGACCCTTCTGTCATTGCCGTAGTAGAGCCACATCTGAGGTGCCTCAGAAAGCCAGGGCCTGTGCCCTCACAGCCTCTGCCCCCCATGGGCCACAGAAAGGCACTGCCAGGGGCCTCTTGGTCCCGGCAGACTCTCAGGACGCAAGGCGCGTGAAGCCAGGGCCTGGCCCTCCCCGTCTGAAGTAACTTCGTCCCCCCTCAAGCCTTAGGCCTCTGCTGCCCGGCCGCCTCTCACTTTCTCAAGGCCTGCTGGCTGCCCCGGGGTAGCGAGAGGGTTAAATGTGGAGCCAGCGTGTCTGTGGTAATGAGGTCTATCCTCTGGGGACTGGTGTGAGGCCCAGACTCCCAGGCCAGGGGCTCTAGAAGCCCCAGTAGACTCCCCGCGCCACCACGGGTGAGTTGTGGTACCATTTCCTCAGACGGTCAGCAATCAAGTACCAGTGAGCAAACTGCGGGCCCTCTCCCCCACCTCGCCAGGGCCGAGGGCCAGGAGTGGGTTCCACCGAGCCCTCTGCAAATGTCAGCTCAGCCTGGTTCGCGTGGAGGGTGAGGAAGTTAATTTCACAGTGTCTGCACCAGGTTGGGTGAACAGGGCCCTCACAGCTTAGCACACCATAATCACGGGAACAGAGACCGGGGGAAGGGCCGCTCGCGCCGCCTCAAGTATCCCGAGACCCCAGGTCAAGCGAGAGGCCCCTGGCCTGGGTGAGCCACTGGCACGGCCCCTTGGGGCGGATGGGCGCTCCACTGCGGTGATCCTCAAACAAAGAGCCCCACTGCGGCTGGGGCGCCAGTGGCTCTGCCCACACCTCACGGACAGTTACACCTCACCGGCCTGGGGTGTGGGAAGGCTGAGCAGGAAGAGCCCCCTGCATCCCCTGCGGCCACAGCCCCTAGCCTCCGTGAACCCCCTCAGCAGGTAAAAGAGACTGACGAGGACCAGGGCGGCTTCTCTGCTCTGCCCAGAGGACTGTGGAATCCTGGAAAAGCAAAGCCCCCACCGGTCAACCTTATCTGATGGCCACTGCGATGAGCCCTGTCAACTCCACCTACTGGGACGTCCATGCACTTCAGGTAACTTTTGTAAATTATACCTCAGAAAAGCTGTTTCAGAACCCTGGTGGCACAGTGCTTAAGAGCTCGGCTGCTAACCAAAAGGTCGGCAGTTCAAATCCACCAGCTGCTCCTTGGAAACCCTATGGGCAGTTCTGCTCTGTCCTGTAGGGTCGCTATGAGTTGGAACTGAATTGAAGACGCCTAACAACACCACCACAGCTGTTTGCAAAAGAAAAAAAAAAGTCCTGGAACCAAGGCACTAAGGACTGGTGAACCCCGGTCCCTGTCCCAGTGGCTGGCTCAGTGCCACAGACATACTGCTCATCAGGATGTTCTCTGAGGTATGAGTCAAGGCTCCGTCAGGTTAATCGGAAGAGAACAGGTCACAGATCTCCCCTTTGGAAAAGGCACCTGCCCCAGGCGGTTTTACTGAGCATTCTACTAAACCTTGGTGCCCGCTTATACACGTGGTTGCTGAGTAAGGAAAGAGGTCAGATGTTACCCAGCTCATCTGACAAATCTGGCGTATTTCTGAGTAAATGAATCAATGGGAAACCCTATCTCCAACACAGGACAAGGACAGAGGAAAACGGCAGGCTGGTCTCACATACGAACACAGATCCAAAAGCCCTAAGTAAGGCTGGGGCTGCACAGCTGACTACTGTAACTGCTGTCAATACGTTGTATACCCATAAAAAGTTGAAGTGGCAAAAGCTGGGTGATAGATATTATTATAGATTCAATTGTATCCCCCTAAAATATGTGTCAACTTGGCTAGGCCATGATTCCAGATATTGTGTGATTGTGCACCATTCTGTCGTCTGATGTGATTTTTCTACGTGTTATAAATCCTACCTCTATGATGTTAATATGGCAGGATTAGAGGCAGTTATGTTAATGAGGCAGGACACTACCTACAGGATTAGGCTGTGTCTTAATCAGTCTCTTTTGAGATATAAAAGAGAGAAGCGAGCACAGACACAGGAGAACCTCACACTACCAAAAAACAAGAGCCAGGAGAATAGCAAGTCCTTTGGACCCGGGGTTCCTGCGCTGAGAAGCTCCTCCACCAGGGAAGATTGAGGACAAGAACCTTCACCCAGAGCTGACAGAGAGACAAAGCCTTCCCCTGGAGCTGGCACCCTGAATTCAGGCTTCTAGCCTCCTAGACTGTGAGAGAATAAATTTCTTTTTGTTAAAGCCATCCGCTTGTGGCATTTCTGTTATAGCAGCACTAGAGAACTGAGAGAGAGATATTTACCACAATGACCAAAAAAAGAAAGAGAGTAGCTGCTGAGGCTGCTTATGTACAACCAAACACCTCAATAGGATTTGGTTCCTTGGTTTGGAGGTTTAGGGTCATGGTTTCATGGGACATCCCAGTTAATTGGTCTAATAATGTGTTCAGTGCTTCTGTTCTACCTCCTAGTTTGTTGCGTAGTGCCTGGGGTCTTAAAAGCTTGCAAGCAGCCATTCAAGGCACAACAATTAGTCTCTATTCACCTGGAGCAACAGAGGAAGAAGGAGAGTCAGGAATAGGAGGAGGAAATGGAATGCGTGGCTGATTGTCTCCAGGAACAACCACCTCCTTTGCTATGAGACCAAGAAAACTAGGTAGTGCCCAGGTACCATTACTGAACATTTTGATCAAAGATTCCACAGAAGAATCCTAATCAAAAGGGGGGAAATGCAGAACAGAATTTCAGATTGTCAGGGACTGTAGACTTTCTGGAGCCATGGAGGGTGGACGAACCCTTCACACTATTGCCCTGAGATAACCTTTAACCTTAAACCAAAAATATCCCCTGAAGGCATCCTGAAATTGAGTAACAGTTTAGCTTTACTAGTAAAAACGGTCTGCCTTTAGCATTATGCTCTTTTAAGAACTATCTATATGGGATATTGACAATAGTAACTCGAAAGATTAGACAGGAAACCTAGGGGGCAGTCAGTTTATGTTAGTGCAAACCTGTTGCCGTGGAGTCGACTCCAACTCATAGTGACCTTATAGGACAAAGGAGAACTGTCCCCCCATAGAACAGAGTAGAACTGCCCCTGCAGGGTTTCCAAGGAGTGGCTGGTGGATTCGAACTGCTGACCTTTTGCTTAGAGGCCAAATGCTAAACCACTGTGCCACCACGGCTCCTTATGTTAATCAAGGAGGAACAACTCAGAAAAGGAGGGTGAGAACGGTTGCACGACTCTAAGAATGTAATCAACGTCACTGAATTGTACATGGAGAAACCGTTGAGTTGGTGTGTGTTTTGCTATGCATATTCTCAACAAGAACACAACAACAACATAATACAATTTGGAGGAAAAAAATGACATTAGCAAAAGGAGCTCTGGTGCCACAATGGTTAAGTGCCTGGCTGCTAACCGAAAGGCTGAGGGTTCAAATCCACCCAGCAGCTCTGTGGGAGAAGGACCTGGCAATGTACTCATGTAAAGATTACAGCCTAGCTATGTGACAGTTCTACGCTGTCACATGGGGTCGCTATGAGTCAAAATTGACTTGATGGCACCTAACAATAACAACAAGACATCAGCTGAACGTAGCAACAACAATTAACATTACAAATTATCTGTTACATGAGCAATTAAATAAAAAGATATTAGCAAATTAGACGCAGAAACGTATTCCAAAATCCAAGAAGGGCTTATCTCCAGGGTTGCAAAGACAGTTCAACAAATCAAAATCTATGTAAAATTCCAAACAACTCAGAATAAAAATCCTTAGCCAAGGAGTCCCTGGGTGGTGCCAGCAGTTAACATGCTTGGATGCTAATAGAAAGGTTGATGGTTTGAGTCTATGCAGAGGTGCCTCAGAAGAAAGTCCTGGCAATCTACGTCCAAAAAATCAGCCACTGAAAACCCTATGGAGCACAGTTCTACTCTGACACACAGGGGACTGCCATGAGTTGGAATGGACGCAACAGCAACTGTTTTTCTTATTAAGTAGGAACAGGAGGAGCCCTAGTGGCGCAGTGGTTAAGAGCTTGGCTGCTAACCAAAAGGTAAGCAGGTCAAATCCACCAGCCGCTCCTTGGAAACCTTATGGGGCAGTTCTACTCTGTCCTATAGGATTGCTATGAGTCGGAACCGACTCGCCAGCACCTAGCAACAGCAACAACAGGACCAGCGAAGAACTTCCCCGAGCTGATAAAAGGTATCTACCAGACGCTACAGCACCGCCATACTTAACAACGAGGCAGTAGAGGCATCCAGGAAAGTCACGGGCAAGGCAAGCTGCCCGTTATCACGGCCCTGAGTCAGCGCTTTACTAAAGAGACTGTTGCTGTCGGCTGCCGTCGAGTCGCTTCTGACTCACGGAGACCCTGTGTGTGCCCAGCAGAGCTGTGCTCCACAGGGTTTTCAAGGCTGTGACCTTTTGGAAACAGACTGGTACCTCTGGATGAGTTCAAACTGCCAGCCTTTTAGCTAGCAGTCAAGCGCTTAACTGTTTGCTCCATCCAGCTGTCCACTAAAGATGCTAGCCAAAGTGGTAAGTCAAGAAAAAAGAAACATAAAGGATATAATAACTACAAGTGAAGAGACCAACCTTTTCCTTTTAAAAGAACATGATCTTCTGCTTAGGAAAACTAAGAGCACCAGCTGGTAAGCTACAGAACCAAACCAAGTCCAGCAAGGTGGGCGCGTGAGCTGATCAGCATACACAAAGCAGGGTCTCCCCTGCACCAGAAAGACCTGTCACAGTAGGCCATGACATCCACTGATGGAGACCGTGTCTCCTTTCTGGAGTCTAGAAGCAGCAACCCCACACCACAAACAAGGTCGAGCATTCACCTGGTGGTGGGCTTGCAGCAATGAAACCGCAGACCCTGATCCAGGAAGCAAGCTTGCATCTGCGGCGAGGCTGACGCCGCTGGGTGAGGCCACCGTTCGAGGTCCCAGCCACGGACGAGCAGGGCTGCGAGCAGCAAGAGGGCCACAGACAGGCACCAACACGCCCCCCTCGCCGTGACCTAGACCTTCCACACCACACGAGGACAGTGACTGCACCGTAATGGTGACAACGGCACTGACAATTTCAGGGCCTGAATGTGGCCAGGTCGTTTCATCAGGTACATGCCAGGCGGCCACGTCATCAAGGTTGGATGGCTAAAGGAAGCACTACAGTCACCCCAGGACGACAGAGGGAAAGCAGGGCACATGGCCATCCAGCCCATAAGCCCGGTGACAGAAAAGATGCGAAGAGAACACCTGGGCAGACGGGCTGATCCTGGAAATATAAAGGGGTGGGTCTGAGGGCCAGGGCAAACTGGGGGTCCGTGTGTGCTGGCTGGGAGGGGGAGGAAGAGTTGTCAGCAACCCCAAGTCTTCAGGGAAGGGGAGACTGTGGGAGGCTTGGCTGGGGAAGAAACAAACCAACAAAACAAACCAGTTGCCGTCAATTAAATTCTCACGGCAAACCCACGCGTAGTCAGAGTGGGACTGTGCTCCGTAGGGTTTTCTTTCAGTGGCTGATTTTTCAGAGGTAGATCGCCAGGCCTTTCTTCCAAGGTGACTGTGGGTGGGTACAACCCTCCAGGCTTACGGTGAGCAGCCGAGTACGTTCACCACTGCACCACCCAGGGCCTCGGGGAGGAAAGTAAGGAGGGATTCCCCTCCACCTAGCGAGACCTCGAGAGGGCCGGGAACACATTTCTGAGCCTCTGTTTCTGCTGGCATCTTCCGTCTATAGGGCCAGGGATACTGGCTAGGGGTGGTCGCCCTGAGAACTGGGATCCGGAGGCCAGCACGCAGGGTGACCCAAACACGTGCCAGAGGTCAAGGGACGCTTAGCTCTGGAAGCCTCCTCTCAAGGGCCAGTCCTTATTTGCTCACGGTTTGCTATGTGCCTGCACCACCTCTGACTTAGTGTCTGGATCTGGGAAGCAGAACAGCTCACCTGGGGCTAGGACCTGCCTGCCTTCCTCAGGAGGGCAACATGAAGCTCACTCAGGATGCAAAAGCCACAAAGAACCAGCCAGGCATCGCGGCTGGCACAGCGTGGGGGGCCTGGCTATCTCCTGCTGCAGTGCATGCAGGGAAGGCCCTGGCCTAGGCATCGCGGCTGGCACAGTGCGGCGCGCCTGGCTATCTCCTGCTGCAGTGCATGCAGGGAAGGCCCTGGCCTAGGCATCGCGGCTGGCACAGTGCGGCGCGCCTGGCTATCTCCTGCTGCAGTGCATGCAGGGAAGGCCCTGGCCTAGGCATCGCGGCTGGCACAGTGCGGCGCGCCTGGCTATCTCCTGCCGTGGTGCATGCAGGGAAGGCCCCGGCCCAGGCATCCCTGCAGGCCTCCCCAGGGACCCAGTGGGCCAGCTCAATGCACCCCAACTTGGCTACTACGGGCGAAGAGGAGCTCAGCAACCTGCCCCAAGAGCACGTGACGTGGAACGTAGCCCTGCCCTGTGTACACCACAAAATCACCCTCTTAACTTAGAGGCGCCCAGGCCGGGAAGAGCAGCCCCCCTCACTCTTCCTGGCTCCCGATCCCTTTACGCGACGCATACAAACACTCACCAGGCAGACGAGATCTGCCAAGTCTGCCGGGGATGCTTGCTCCCAGGAAGAACCTTATGGAGCGCCGCGGCTTTATCTTTAATGGATCCTTTTATGAAATAATAGGCGCTGGAATCTGGTATCTTACACCAGCAGTGTCAATGATTTCAAATAATGACATTTTTACTGAAACACCCAGGTGAGCTAAACAGAGGCCGGGGAGTGTCTGCGTGGAGAAAACAGGGTGCCTCTGAAGAGGGTTTCCGCCCACGGGGACACCACAGAAACAGGTGTGGCGGGCGGGAGACAAAAGGATGCTGGCTGTACAGATGAGAGACCCCAAGAGAGAAGGAGGGGCCAGCACTGCAGCCGCTCTTGCCCCTCCCGGCCAGAGGTGGGTGCCACAACTCCCCACCCATGGAAGCCAGGTGCTGCTAGCTGAGGGCCCAGCTCAGGGGACCCAGAAGCTGGCCACACACAGCACCAGCCCACTTTCATTAAGGAGGCGACTTTACAAGGGGAGTGGGAGGAGCCCTGGTGGCACAATGCTTAAGCACTCAGCTGCTAACTGGAAGGTTGGAGGTTCAAATCCACCCAGCAGCTCCACAGGAGAAAGCCCTGGCAATCTGTTTCCATAAAGATAGCTATTGTTGTGTGCCACTGAGTGGATTTTGACTCACAGTGACCCCACGTGACAATAGAACTGCCCCATAAGGTTTTCTAGGCTGTAATCTTTACGTGGGAGCCCTGGCAGCACAGCGGTTAAGAGCTATGGCTGCTAACCAAAAGGTTGGCAGTTTGACTCCACCAGCCACTCCCTGGAAACCCTACGGGGCAGTTCTACTCTGTCCTATACGGTCACTATGGGTCGGAATCGATTCGACAGCAACGGGCACGGTACCCTTTAAGGGAGCAGATGGCCAGGCCTTTCTTTCTCCCATGGAGCCGCTGGGTGTGTCTGAACTGCTGACCTTTCAGTTAGCAGCCAAACAATTAACCACCGTGCTACCAGGGTCCCCTTCCACAAAGATCACTGCCTAGAAAAACCTATGGGGCAGCTCTGCTCCATCACGTGGGCTCATGATGAGTGGAAATCATCTCAATGGCACCTAAGAACATCATCAAGGGAGAAGAGATTCCAAGCATAAATAAGTCCATTAAGACGAGGCATGGGGCCAAGCCTGCAATTAAACGTGGGGTGGGGGGCACCTGACCCCCAGCACGGGCTGATTTGGGGCTCAGGCTTTTTTTTTAATATGACAAAGCCAAGACTGCAAGGTCGCATGGGGCCTATTTGTGCTGAGGTGTCTCCTGCTGCCTCCCGATATCGTGGTGGGGACCTGGGGGCGCTGTTTGAAGGGCAGGAGCTGGGCAACAGTGTGCCTGTGGTCGGAGTTGGAGGCGTGCATCACGCCATCAGTGGGGAGGAGCCCCAAGTGCCGAGAACTCGATGCCATTCGCAAAGCAACCTCAGCCACCTCTGGTTAAACCAGCCTGCATTTCTGCGCATAAAACAACACGCCGGTGGCCTCTGATCATGTCTGGACCCCGCGGTCCAAGCTGCTCCAACGCCAGCCCCCGCCCAGCACTGTTGGTGCCAAGTGCCAGGACTCACATGCAAATTCACTTCCACTAAAATACACAGGAGGGCTGGACAGGGAGGAAGGAAGACGGGCCTTTGGAGAGCACAAAAGAGCTGAAGGGACACGGGGGCTGCAGCCCGGAGACAGGAAGTCACAGGGCCCTTTTGTTTGGAGTGGTGAGGAACTGGACAGAATGCTGTTAGCCACCCAGGTTGAGGGTTTTAGGGGATGAGTGGGTGGGCAGGGTGCCAACTCAGGGACTGGGGATAGGGGCTGGGGGAGGGACGAAGGAGAAAGGTCACGAAGTTGCTCCTACATCAGACTCTGTGGAAGGCCAACCATTCCCTGCCCCCGACAAGCCCCATTCGCCGGCACCTACCCACCCACAGAGGGGGCACACACTGGGGTTTCCCAGGAAAGTGGCCCTGGAAGCGGTGCCCTGGTGGTCAGCCAGCGTGCTCCGCAGGCTGACGCCAGTGTGGGCACTTTGCATTCTGGGAGGCTCTAGTTTACTGAGATGGATTCTGATGTCTTTTTATACGTTTCCACTATGATCATCATCAGACTTTTAACCCACGCAGCTGTCACCACGGAAACACAGAAATGCAGCGTGCCTGGACACACGCTGGCGCCTGGAGGACTAGCCGAGGCTGTCTCAGCCTGAGGCAGACCCACTAGGTGCCTTTAACTTGTCCACCGACTGAAGGTGCCAGCTTTGCAGTGTGTGGGGGTGAGACCATCTTTACCATCAGGCCTGGTGACACCCAGGGACTGCCCGCCAGCCGGAGGTCACAGGGCATCGCCGGGTCCCTGAACCCAGGCCAGGCTCCAGTGCCTGGTGCTCACACACGGGTTAAGTTTGCTCAGCTTACAACTGGGTCGGAGAAGCCGACAGACCAAACCCTCGGTGGGGAAGCTGCTAAATGAGGGCCGTTAGCGTCGTTTGCGTCACGGCATGCGGGCCCACCACTGCCTCCGTTCTATGCTTGCCTGTCTCATTACAGGCACGGAGGTCGCTGTCCCCCGCTGCCGCGCGAATATGGAGGAGAAAGCGCACGCACTTGCAGATCTGCAAGCACAGAGAACTAAGGCGCCCTCTGCTCACAGATTTGTAGGCATCTCCCTTCCGGGGAGCGGGAATCTGCGGGCGGCCACCTCGCGCACACGAGAGGACTTTGCCATGGAAACGGAGCCTGCACACAGAACCAGAATGCCAGCGGCCATCCACCGTGACCAGTGGGGGACAGGGACGCAGGTGGGACCAGGCTCCTTTTCTGCAGCGGGAGGGGTCCCCACAGGACCCCACAGCTCACATATACCCTAATCCCAACACTACCTGGTGCCTGGGACGGTCTGAAGATGGCACTGATGCCCACAGTGACATTTCAGACATGAGAATTCATGTTTTCTTGAGACGTTGGGCAGGGACAGGGTTCCAGCCTGGACCGAGGAAGTGGCGGGCCGCCTGGGGGCTTGTTGGGAGCTGGCCACCCTGAAGCAAACACCCCGTGGGCACCAAGGCCACCGAGCCTGTGCAGCCATGCGACCATTCCAATGCCAAAGTACCCCCTTTGAACAAAAGACTCCAAAACAAGGACCATCTGCTGCTGCCAGACCAAGCCAGCAGGGCCAGGCAGTGGGCCGGCATGCCCACAGCCACATGGAGACAGACAGGCAGACGGTTACACACCGTGGGGTGGGGGCCCAGGCTGGGGAGGGGGCCCAACCAGACAAGCAGTTCTGCTCAACGTCCCCACTGGAAAGTCCAGAGCCCGCCGCCACCTGCCACCCGGCCCCACTGCTCCCAGACCCTGGCCTTGCAGCCCCAGTTGGCGGGCCTCCTCCCCACATGCCTCATTCATCCTCCTGACCAGAGGACTCCTCCTCGCACCCAGGAACTCCCGGGCTCAGGAACCTTTCATACCTCCCAGCTACCCCCACCCCCACTGGGGCTCGTCACCCGAGGTGGCATAGCCCCATGGCCTTGGGGCCACCTGCTTCTCTCCCCACAGTCCTCAGAGCCCCGCAGCCTCCCTGCCTCTGAATCAGGAGCTCCTGGGCTCTGCTCTGGGGTGTATGGCCACTCTGCCATACCAAGTCAGACCTAGAGGAGGTGCTCCACCAGGCCTGGGGCCCACTCGTCTGACGGCCGGGGGTTTACCTGCACCCTTCCGCTCTCCTTCGGGGCATGCGGTGGGACTACACTTCCCAGTCTCCCTTGCCATGAGAAGGTCACGTGAGCGGGTGCTGGCCAATGAGAGGTGGGCAGAGGTAGGGGCTCGCCAATCCAGGCCTGGCCGTGAAAACCTCCCCAGCAACACGTCATTCCTCCTCTTCCCCCAGCTGGACACCAATGCCCAGGGCGACCCTCGATGCCACTCATCAAAGGTGGCAGAGCCTCTGCCAGCCGGGGTCCCTGCATTCCTGCACCATCTCCCCCATCTCCCACACGAAGCTGACAGCTTTGTTTTTGGCTAAAGCAGCTGCCATCAAGTCAGCTCCGACTCCTGGCAACCGTGTGTGCGTCCGCGTAGAACTGTGCTCCACAGGGTTTTCAATGGTTGATATTTTTTGGAAGGAGATCACCAGGCCTATCTTCTGAGGCACCTCTGGGTGGACTTAAACCTCCAACCTATCGGTTAGCAGCTGAGCATGGGCACTGAGCATGCTCACTGTTTGCACCACCCAAGCCTCTTCATTTTTGGCTTAATTCAGGTGGTTGTTCCAGGGCCTTGGTAAAGGAAGCTTTCTCTCTCGCCCCCCAAGTTCACACCGCCTTTGCCAACTGGGATGCACCCACTCCCCCAGCCTGAGCAACCGTCCTGGCCACATGGCCCAGAATCTACCACCCCTCCTGATTCCACAGGCAGACGCTTCACGAGGCACAATGGAGCAGTGGTTAGGAGCAGTAGCTCGGCCAGGCGGCCCGGGTCCAAAGCCCAGACCCTACCTCCAAACTCAGCGACCCGGAGCCAACGTCTCAACACTCTGTGTGTCCACTGCCTCATGTACAAGCCAGGGTGACACGGGGCCATGGGCAACCATCACAGAGAGGCCCCAAGCGAAGCCCGCCATGCTGGAAGCATCCTAAGCCTAACCCACAGGTGGCTCCTATTACCGTCGGAGCGCCCGGGTGGTGCAAACAGTAAACGCGCTCGGCTGCTAACCGAAAGGTCAGAGGTGCGAGCCCACCCAGACGTGCCTCAGAAGAAACAACGGGCGATCCGTGTCTGAAAACTCAGCCAACGGAAACCCTATGGAGCACAGTTCTACTCCGACACGCGCGGGGTCACCATGAGTCGGGGCCGACTCCACAGCAGCTGATTTGGTTTCTGGTTTTACCATTACCATCGGGTAGAGCAAAGCTCATGTCCAAAATGAAGTTCTTACACAAACAGTAGGTAAAAGGTAACGCAACACTTGTAGCGCTCCCAAACTGGAAACAACCCAAGCGTCCATCAACAGCAGGACAGACGGATAGCTTGAGCTCTCTCTTACAACGGGCAATGTCACAGCGTGACCGTGCATAAACTCTGGCCCCACGTAACCGGGGTGAATCTTACAACGGGCAATGTCACAGCATGACCGTGCATAAACTCTGGCCGCACATAATGGGGGTGAATCTTACCAACACGCTGTCTTCCAGCAGGAACGAAAGATACAAATGAGCCCATTATATGAAGTTCAAAGGCAGCCAACACTCAACCACAACTGTCCAGGGACACAGACTCGTGCAGCACAGCTATGAAGTGAAGCACCGAAACAACCTCCGCCAAGGCCAGGAGGACAGGTGTCCTCAGGGTGGGAAGGGGGCGCCAAGGGAAGGGACACGGGGGAAGATGCTTGTTCATTTTCTGGCGTCGTAGGGGCTGGCTGTGGAGCCATTTGACGTAGCTGTTAGCTGCCACTGAATCGATCCTCACTCCTGGAGACCCCGTGTACGCAGAGCAGAACTACTCCATAGGGTTTTCAAGGCTGTGACCTTTTGAAAGCAGATGGCCAGATCTTTCTTCTGAGGTGCCTCTGGGTGGATTCAAACTGCCAACTTTTCGGTTGGTAGCTGAGCCTTAACCATCTGTGTCACCCAGGGACTCCAGAGCCACTTGATAAACCATATACTGTGGATCCTGTACATGCTTCTGTGGACCATGTCATATTGCATGGTAAGAAATCTTTACAAGAAGGGAACTCACTTTGACAGGCAGAATCCTACGACGGCCCCAAGATTCCATGCCTTCTCCCCATTATTCAATTACACACTTACCTCGGTGCTGCTGTGAAAGGTTTCTGCAGGTGTAATTACGGTCCCAGATCAGTAGCCCTTAAGATAGGAAGATTATTCTGGGTGGGCCTGATCTAATCAAGTGAGCCCTTAAGGGACAGGCCCTTTCTGAAGCCAGAGATTCAAATGGGAGGAGGAGATTCTCCAGTGTGGGCCCTGGGATGGAGGGGGCCATGAGGTGAGGACCTGAGAGTGGACCCAGGCTGACGGCCACCAAGCGCACGGACACCTCAGTCCTAGAACTGTCACGAACTGAACTCCACCAACAACCTGAATAAGCTTGGAAGCAGATTCTTCCCCAGAGCTGCAGAAAGGAGCAGGGCCCCACTGACGCGCTGATCTCTATCTGTGTGACCCAGAGTACCTCAAAACCACCCGCCGCTCCACGGGAAGAGATGCGGCGGTCTGCTTCTGTAGAGATTTCCAGCCTTGGAAAGCCTATGGGGTCACTGTGAGTCGCGACTCAGCGGCGGTGGGTTAGTTTTTTTGGTTTGACCCTGAACAGAGGTCTCAGCCACACGTGCCTGGACTCCTAACCGACAGAGCAAGCCCCTCAGTCTGTGGTAGTCTGTCATGCACCAAGAGAAAACTAATAGCCGCTCCGCTCTGGCAGGAAAGGAAGAGGTCAGAACGCTGACAGCTGTCCAGTCTGGGTGCTGGGCACAAGATCACTCTGTTCATTGTTCCCTTTCTTTGTCCATATATATGAAATAGTTTGCGATTTTACAAAAAGGTATACTTCTAAACAGCACAGTACGAAAAAGGGTTGGAAAATAGAGTAAAAATAGAATCGCTCTGCAGTGCAGACACCTGGCCCAGACGACCTCAGCCAGGTGGTCCAGGTCAACATCCCCATGACGGCCGTGTGGTGAGCACGCACCCTGCTATGACGTGATGAGGAGGGACTTTACCTCTGCGGTCTTCCTCACCAAGCGCACAACCCCCGTCTAACCATGAGAAAAACACCAGACAAATCCCAGGTGCGGGCACCTACAGAATACCTGCCTACCCGCGCCAGCACCAGCAGCCATTGAGTTGGTTCCTATTCATGGCAACCCTGTATGTGTCAGAGTAGAACTGTGCTCTAGGCTCTTCAATGGCTGTGATCTTCCAGAAATAGATCATCACGCCCTTCTTCCAACACACCTCTGGGTGGACTCGAACCTCCCACCTTTCTGTTAGCAGCCAAGTGCTTAAGCGTTTGCACCACCCAGGGACTCCCAGAGACACCCTCTGTACTCAAAACTGTCAAGTTCATCAAAAACAAGGGAAGTCTAAGAAACTGTCACCATCAAGAGGGGCCTAAGGAAACCTGACGATTAAATGTCGTGTGGATCCTGGATGGGATTCTAGAACAGAAAAGAACATGAAGGGAAACGGAAGGAAATCTGAATGAAGCATAGACTTTGGCTAATAACAACATATCTCTATTGGTTCCTTAGTTGTAACAAACGTAACACGCTAACCTAAGATGTTAGGAACAGGGGAAACCAGCTGTGGGGCCAGATGGGAATTCTCTGTACTATCTTCACAATCTTTCTATAAATCTAAAACAGTTTTTAAAAAATTAAAAAAAGACTTTCTTATTTTAAAAAAGGGGATGAAATCAACAAGCTGGTAACAAAAACCCAGGGGAACACTTTGCGGGACAGAGTAGCAGGGCTAGGGGTCTGGGGACCATGCTTTCAGGGGACATCTAGGTCAACTGGCATAACAAAGCTTATTAAGAAAACGTTCTGCATCCTACTTTGGTGAGTGGCGTCTGGGGTCTTAAAAGCTTGCAAGCGGCCATCTAAGATGCATCAGTTGGTCCCAACCACCTGGAGTAAAGGAGAATGAAGAACACCAAAGACACAAGGAAAGTATTAGCCTAAGAGACAGAAAGGGCCACATAAACCAGAGACTTCATCAGCCTGGGACCAGAAGAACTAGATGGTTCTAGAACTAGAACTAGAAGAACTAGTACCAGGTTTAAGCTCGGGAAAATTGGACAGGTCACCCTAAGGCAAGTGCACACACTTTCCGCCCTGACAGGGAACACAACAGAGAGTCCCTGATGGAGCAGGAGAAAGGTGGGGTGTAGAACTCAAATTCGAGTAAGAAGACCGGACTTAATGGTCTGACTGAGATGGGAGGAACCTCAGAAAGCATGGCTCCTGGATTCTCTAGCAGCCCAGAACTAAAACAATTTCTGAGGCCAACTCTTCAGACAGGGATTGGACTGGACTGTGGGACATAAAGTGATACTTGCGAGGATTGTGCCTCTTAGCTCAAGTAGATACAAGAGACTAAATGGACAGCTTCTGTCTGGAGGTGAAATGGGAAGGCAGAGAGGGTTAGGAGCTGGTTGAATGGACATGGGGAATCGGGTGGAAAGGAGAAGTGTGCTGTCACAGTATGGGGAGAACACTTACAGTCACATAACAATGTATATATAACTTTTTGTACGGGGGAGAAAGAAAACCCAAGGAACGAGTAAACAGCCTTATAAGGATCGCCCATGTGGGCGTGTTCTCTGGACCCCTCTCTGTCACAGGGCCTCCCCGCTCTGCTATGAAGCCAACAATTTCTGAAAACCCTGGAGGCCAAGGCGCCCGGCTCTCCAGCCTAACGTGGGCAATAGATTGTGGGAAATATCAGAGGATCCCCCGCTCAAGTTGTTTGGGCTTTGGAGGGTGACATATGGCAGGATTTGTCTTTAGTAGAAGGCTAACTTTCCTTTGCTTACTAGTTCTATGTTCAAATCACTCTGCATTCCCTGAACAAACACCAACTGTGCCGGCCCCTCCCGCACGCTGCGGTCCGGGTCCCACCAAAGAGGGAGCGCGGCATCCCACAGTCCCTCTGATCAAAGGTGCCCCCTAGTCCTCCGGGAATCCACAGCCCACATCTTCATGGACACCTACGCGACGCAGCCTCCCCTTGGGCAGAATCAGGTGTTAAATTTGAGTGTGGGAGAGGCGGGCAGGAAGCTAATCAGACTGTGGGGCTGAGCTGCGGGCCACGCCACATGCTACAGATTCCGAGAGACGGTGAATGACATGATCCCGTTCCGTCACGTGATGACACCTGAGGCAGCACTTTGAGACTCAGGAGCCTCTCCAGCAGCAGGAGTGGTTTTCGAATGCCAGCACCAGCTCTGGGGCTCGGAGTTACTCCACCATCTCAACAAGCAGCAACCCGGGCTGGTGACATCGGGGATGGTGGAGTGGCTCTGACAAAAGCAAGGCTAAGTGCTCGATAAGGAGGGGCCGGAGGGAGCCGACCAGGGATAACACAGCTGTCCTCCTGGCCACACCATGGGCCCGGGCCCTCCCGGCTAAGGCGTTAAACCTCTTACCCCAGGGCTCCACCAGCCCTGCCACGCCAAGCTCTCGAGCAGACGCTGGAGCTGAGCGGCAGACGGAGGCCTCAGGTTACACTTAGGCACCTCGGTCTCCTGTGCTCAGGACACAGGCCCAGGCTGGGGAGTCTGGAGGTCAGACTCACTCACACACAGACTGTGTGACTGGCACGTGTGAACTCTATATATACACGTGTCATACACATACATGTACATATACACACATACGTGTGTGTGCGTGTCTGTCTGTACCCTAGTACCCACAATATAATTTCTTTCTAAACGAAACCATAATATTAACGTAACGTCACTTCCTGCGGGCACATTGTCACGTGCAGGAGCTGGTATCAGCTTCATTTAGTGCCCTGCCAGTCCCCCTCCACTGCGGCGCTCGCCCTTCCTGGGTCCTGTCTGCTTAGCGTCTATGGGTCTTTGCTTCAGACAAGTGTTGCCGCTGTGTTGCTGACGCCCCAGGCACATGCTGCCCCTGCTCACTGGGCAATCTGTCCCCGCACACACACGCACGCACATGCACACGTCCAAGTTTTCCCAGATCTGGGGGTTCCCAAGACGCGGGGCTTCCAGTTTTAAGCCCGGCAAAATTGAGCAGGTCACCCTAAGGCAAGTGCACACACTTTCAAAGGAGGCGGGAACATGCTGGCCAGGCACAAGTGGAAGGAAGAACTGCCCGCTCTGAGGCTGCGGCCACAGTTACTGTCGGAAGAGAGGCTGGGAAGATGGCCAGAGTGAGCACCCTACTGCCCACGGCAACGACATTCGCACCCGGAATCCACTGGTGGGAGGACGGGTCCCTTGGCTGAGCCCGGGCAGAACTGCTCCTGCTTGCTGCTCGCAAGACAGTTCCCCTGTCCAGGCGCCAGGCTCGTGGCCTTGGTGGGCCGTTTGCAACAGCAGTCATCTTGTCTTTGCCACAGATGGAGGCTCCTTCTGCGGAGCCCCCCACCCACTCACCACCCCTCATAAGACTCCCCAGTGACTGTGCAGGCCAGGTGGCTGCTTCAGCGAGGACACGGCTCCCGGCGGCCGAGAGCAGACCCCAGCTGAGCCCAGAGGGCCGAGGCCACGGCACACAGGGATGTAAGCTGCTCACGGGAGAAACCGCAGGTGGTCTCAGAGGCCGGCAGAGCCCTGATCAAGGAGTGCCCCGACACGGAGCAATTACACGCCACCGTAGTAACTTACTGGAAACACACAGGGGTCCCTGCAGCCTCCCCACTCCTAGTCCTCTGCAAGGAAGCTCACACGCCCCCTCGTTCTGGCTGTGCGTCTGCTCCATGGCTCGGCGCTCATGGCTCAGAGAAGAGGAATCCCAGACAGTCACCCCAGCACGCTGACGGGAACGTGTCCAGCCCCTCCACCACCCAGTGGCCCCTCCCACCCAATGCCCTGGTGCCAGCTGTGCCGCAGACGCCCAAGTCGGGGTTTGGCCAGGGTGGGCGCGGAGAGGAGGGGGCCTCATCCATCTCACAGGCACTTTGTAGCAGGGACGGGACACAGCGCTCGGAAGCCGAGTCATTAAAACCAGTCTGTGAAGCTGACAAGCTCCCAGTGCTCTTCGTCTCAAGTTACCCTGCGCTCTGAACCTCCGCTGCCGCCTCAGAGGGGCTTCTCAGCCCAAGCCCTTGGCCGGCTCAGGCCCTCGCGGCCCAGCCAGAGGCCAGGCGGCTGAGAGGGGCCGTGCGTGTCGGCGACAGAGGCCTCCCGTACGGGAACTCATAGGGAATGGGGGGCCTGTGGGTCCCCACTGTGGCTGCAGATCTCCCAGGCGCCTGGGAAACCCACGCAGCCTCTCAGCCTGCACAAGCAAGACACAGCTCAGGCCTTCTCCAGGCGCTGCCCCAGCCAGGTGCCACCAGCCTTCCAGGCAGCTTTCAGAGGGACGCCACAGTGCAGTCACCCAGCCATCCAGACTTCCCACTCACAGGCCAGTCCTGCTGGTCCAGCAGCACCACACACAGGCAGGGAGCGAGAGGGGTCTGCCCCTGGAGCGTGCTGTTTCTCGGCCCTCTCTGCCCACAAGAGACGAACCATGCAAAGCTGCCTGGATGCTGCCATGCCCCCGCATCCCAATGTGGGCCCGCAGGACGGGCAGGCAGCACAGGGGCAGGGGGCAGCCCGTGGCGTCTCCCCTGCCAAGAAGAGCTGCCTTTGCCTCCTGGGCGACAGGCCTGTGGACCCCGACCTGGGGCTTCCGCCCTCTCTCCTTACCCGGAGTTGTAGAGCAGGCACTGGGAGCAGAGGCTGCCAGGCACTGCGCACAGCCCCTCTCCAGGGAGCATGCGTGTTCACACACGGGCACACACCCATGCGCACGCACACACACATGCACAGGCACACACACACGCACAGGCACGCACAGCCACACCCACACACACGGGCACACACACGGGCACACACCCATGCGCACACACACACGCACAGGCACGCACAGGCACACCCACCCCCAGGGACCCCGCCTGCAGCAGAGAAGGGCGCGCCCACTGGGACCCGAGTTTCCCTGGCAGCAGAAAGAATGGCCACCCGGCACCCCCACCGTGAAACTCCCTGGACAAAACACATAGAGACAAGCTCGGAGCGTGAATCAAAAGAAGAAATTCTCCACGGAGCCGCTTAAAGGTCAAGACAAGCTGAGCGCGTGGATCGCCTTCCCCGGATGACCCCGCTCCCCCGCCTGAGTTAAGGCTCGCCCACGAGTGAATGGAGCTCCTCGCCCTCTCAGCAGCCCAAGCAGCTGGAAGCAGAGTCAGTGGGACCCTCTTTGCCTGCCCTCCATTCAGGGATGCCAGACACCCCCAGACTGGAAGATTGTATCAAAGGTAAATTGAGGCAGAGCATGAGAAGCTGGGGAGTCATCCCCAGAAAACACAAAAGAGCCAGAGTGCGGGTGGCCTGCGCCTGCTGCCCTGGCAGAAAAGGAGGAAGTTGCAGGGACAGGAGCAGGCAGAGGCACAGCAGGTCAAGGTTGAGTGCAGGGCCCACCAAGGGGAAGGGAGGCCGGTCCCCAGGCAAGTTCTCCCAGTCTGCCTGCCTTCCGCCCCATGCCACCCTAGAGCGTCACCACCAGGAGGGGTGGCTGCCTCTCCACCTCAGCTGCCGGCCCTCCCAGTGGGGAGATCTCTACTGGTCAGGGCGGCCGGGCCACCAGAGGGGAGCATGGGAGGACGGCGGAGGGCACGCCCCCCAAACCTGTGACCAGCTTCAACTGAGATGCTGGCTCTGGAGGGCTTTCCTCCCGTGAAAATGCAGAAAGGACAAAAAATAGAGAGGACAAAAGGTGACTCTGGGCCACCACGCCCTCACAGCTAAGGGGCTCTCGTCAGCCTGTGCACAGCTGACGGCTTCGTTCTCCCTGGTGGTCTGTGGCCCCTGCAGCTGCCGGTAGGGAGAACTAGGTGCCCCACAGCACCTCCTCTCAGGCCAGAACCCAAACTGCAGCACTGGGGGCCTGGAGTCACCGAGTCCTCAAATGTCAGCAGTGTGTGCTGGGGCACCCTGCACGGGCACTCTGCTCCCCTCTTTAGGACAGTGAGTGCCCTGGGGACCAACAAGGCTCACCAGGGCTGGCCAGGCCCCGCCACTCCCCAAAACCAAGCCTTGGAGAGGCAGCTGGGAGGGCAGGATCTTACACTTCCTGACTGTGCGCTGCCCGCTGCCTGCCAGCCTGCACGGCTGACGGGGCCAGAACCACGGGGGCTGCCTCGGGACAGCGGGAAGTGCCAGTGCAGCGATGGGGCCAGGGAGGCCAGGCGGTTCCCAGACAGGCCGTGGTGACGTCCTCACTAAGCTAAACAACTACCAACCCGGGCTCCTGCAGCTGAGGTGCCAAGCGAGTCCTGCCCCAGAGCCAGCGGGTCCTTGGAGGTACAGCTGTGACGCCACCAGGGCCTGCCCTGCACACAAGCCCCCTGAACCAGGTCGGGTCGAATCCAACTGCCTTCCTCCCAACTCCCACACGCACTTCCACGCCTGACCGGCTGGACGCCAGGAAAGCTGGCCGGCTGGGGCGAGTCGGAAGTGCCGGGTCTATTTTAAATCGCAAACACTTCTGGTATCTGTAGCCCCGGCTGCCGGAGCGAATTTCTCCGCTTGTATCGACACCAGGCTGCTCACGTCACTCTGACACACAAATCACACGCCCAAAGTAGCAACAGATCCAGAAAGGCTTAATAAAAACGCTGTAAACCTGAGTACTTCAACACTTAAAAAAAACCGCGCTACCAAAACACTCCGAAAACGGCTGCAATTAAACAACCGCCGACGCAAGAGGCGCGGAGCGATCAGGGAGACAGACGTGTGAGCGCGGCCTCATCTGCTGGCGCTCCGCGGGCTGGGCATCGACGGCTCCCTGACCCCCGGCCCACCTCCTTTACCCAGGCTCAGCTCCCTGAGCCCCGGCCTACCTCTCTGACCCCCGGCCCACCTCCTTTACTCCGGCTCAGCTCCCTGACCCCCGGCCCACCTTCCTGACCCCCAGGCCATCGAGAGGCCAGGCACTGCCAGACGCTCACTAAACTGCAATGCACATGGGCTGGGAGGCAGAGGGGCCCCGTGGTCCCCGCACCCAGCTCTCCTGAGGGTCACCGAGCCCCTCTCTGGGGCAGGCCCTGCTGGGCTGGGGACACGGGGATCAGCGAGGTCCCTGCCCTCACAGGCCCGTGGTCTAGCAGGGAGACTGATGGCCAGCGTGAGAACACGGCTCCTGAGGAGGCAGCTGACGTGGCCAGCACCTGCGCTGCAGATGAGCCGAGGGTGTGAGAGCCATCTGGATCCCCAAGCGGGTCCCGGGAGAGCGGAGGAGGGTCCCCAGTGCGATGACTGAGCTGTGACTGGCGGCTGAGGAGGAGCTGGATGTCCGGGGAACACGGCGCTGGGAGGGAGGGAGGGAGAGGCCCCAGCAGCTAATCACACAACGGATGCCTGAGAAGCCCCTTTCCACCAGACCACCCTAGGCCAGTATGAGGAGTCCTCCCCGCTGCCCGTGCCATCTCCACCCCCAAACCAAGGTCAAGGTGCCTTTCCAGAACTTTCCCAAAGGAACCATCACTGTACACAAAGCTGGCCTGCTGGCCCCCTGAGCTCTCTTGGGAATCAGGTCATGGGTGGAGGTGGAAGTGGGGGTGGCGGGCTGAACACGGCTCAATACACGCTGGGGAGCACCAGGCCCCACTGGAGCCAACCAGGCCAGAGGAGTGGCTAGGAGGCGGAAGGACAGCATCGTGGGAGACGGGAAGTCTGGGCTGCAGTTCCCCTCGGCTGCAGCAAAAGAGAGACAGCGAGACCCAGAGGGAGGGTAGCCCTGGACAGAGACACCAGGTGAACACGCACGACAAGGCACTGGTTTCTTGCCTCAGACAGCAGACAACCCCCAACCTTTTGTCCCAATCCCTGGGGTGGCCATAGCCCCAGAAGCCCTCTGGCAAGTGCCCCTGGCCGCTCTCTCGGGACGTCCCTACTAAGCTCCTGACGGCTGGCATCATTCCGCACCTCACCCGCCCTCACCCCAGCACCCAACTCTCAGAAGCCCTGGTGGCCCCTCCACACACCTGCATCCACCCGGGTCTCTCTGGCTGCACCCTCTCCCACTGGACCACAGGCCCCCTCAAAGCCCCCTCACTGGTCTCAGCCCCTCCATGACCCCTCAGTTCTCCCTGTGGCAGCAAGTGCCCTGGCAACAACACACACCGGCTCCCAGAGCTTCCCACCAGACCCTCCAGAGGCAGCCGCAGCACTTGGGGGACATCAAACGAAGCCCCTCGCAGACCTGCGACACCTCCACCACCCTTCCCGAGAGCCTCGGGGCCTCCACGCGGCTGGCCCCTCTGTGCCTGGTTGACCCGGAGAGGCCTCCCCCATCTCCTTAGGAAGCTTCGACCCTCCTGAGACCAGGGCCATCCCTGGAACCCTCGCTGGCTGCCCACCATGAGGCCGCACCCCATGGGGGAATGGCGCTTGGCCCCCAAACGGGTAAGGGTACAATGGCAGGGCCTCGGCTCAAAGCTCAGCAAGCATGTGCGGGAGACACAGCTTGGACGGCAACTTGTTTCTTTCTCCTTTTTCTATTTTTGTTTTAAGGAATAAGTGGGGTTTTCTCCCTTAAAGTCTCTCTGGCTGGTGGACCCTGGCAAGATCGCATGTCCGCTCGGGGCTGAGGGACGCAGCGCCAGCCTCAGCCCCGCGCAGTCTGGACTCTCCTTGTTCACTTTGCTATTCCCAGAGGGGGCTCCAGGATGATCAGTGCCGGTGGAGGAGTCTATAAAAAGGATGAAAGAACCCGGGAAATTTCCACAACAGCAGAGCTAAGACACCGCAGCGGCGGGGAAGGGTGGGAGCGCCACCTAGTGGCCCTCAGAGGGCAGGACTCACAGAAGCACCTCAGAGCCACCGGGCTGCTGGTCCCACCACACGTCTGCCCGGCACCAAGAAGCACTGTCCACCCAACAAGCCGAGCTGGGCTCTAAACACACGCAGACACAGACACACATGCGTACACACACAGAAACACAGATACACAAAGACACGTGCGCACACAGTGACACACACGGACACACATACACACACATACACACAGATACACAAAGAAAGACACGTGCACACACAGACACACAGATACACAAAGACAGACACGTGCGCACACAGAGACACACGGACACACAGACACACAGATACACAAAGACAGACACGTGCACACACAGAGACACATGCACACACAGACACACAGACATGTGCGCACACAGACACACAGATACACAAAGACAGACACGTGCACACACAGAGACACATGCACACACAGACACACAGACATGTGCGCACACAGACACACAGATACACAAAGACAGACACGTGCGCACACAGACACACACGGACACACACACACACACAGACACACACACACTCTATGCAGCTGCAGGGCCACCGGGAGGACCATCACGAGCCAAGAGTCCCTCAGGACAGAGCTGGGCCTGGAGAGGAGCCGGGAGGCTGGGGACTCGCCTGGTGGCAGGACGGCTGAACTGAGGACAGGCCTCCAATGCCCAATGGGCTGCTCCTGGTGCCCACGGGCTCACCTCGAAGGCTGAGCCTCTGTGCCTTGCTCACTCCAGCCCCCTCTCTGCAAAGCGTTAGAGTGTTTCCCTGAATTTCAGGCAGACGGGAGAACAACCAGAAGCCCGGCGGCCCCGCCCAGGACAATGCTTCACACGGCTGTAGCTTCATCTCACACGCAAACCCATGCAGGGCAGCCCGCCTCTCCACCAAGACGGCAGGAAAGAGGACGGGGGGCATGGCACGTGGGCTGGGAGCTGCGTGGTGGGGACAGAGATGGGCACCAGGCTGGGATGAAGAGCCCTGGGTTCAAATCCCAAAATCCAAACCAGCCCCGGGACCACTGAGTCAGCCCTGACTCGTGTTGTCCCCGTGGGTGTCAGAGTAGAACTGTGCTCCATCGGGTTCTCAGTGGCTGACTTTTTGGAAATAGATCACCAGGGCTTTCATCCTAGGCACCTCTGGGTGGACTCAAACCGCCAACGTTTCAGTTAGCAGCCAAGCATATTAACTGTTTGTACCACTCAGGGACTTTGGTTCAAATCCCAACCCCTCCCCCCACCTCAGGATGCCTGAGGGGGGTAGGTACCAGGCGGTCTATAAATGGGGCGGGAACCCCTTCTTCCGCAGGCAAGCACCGAGGAGAAAATGTGGGTGGGCTGCTTCATAAACTCTCAGCAACCTACTTTCTTGCACAGGATTCATGCTAACGGCAGTGGGGTGGAGGTGGAAGCAGGGGTGGACGTCCCCGTCTCTCCTCCTGTGGCCTCCCTCCATGCAAAGATGGGGGCCAGGATGCAGTGCGCAGGGGTATCTCCCAGCTGGGGACCCCACACACTCCTGGAGGGAAGGGGCCACCTTGGCCAGGGTGGCCTGGACTCCCAGCCGTGTGTCCGCGCTGTATGCCCTGCGCCGTATAACTCAAGTCATTGCTGGGTTGCTCCTCCCCGCAGCTCTGAGTGGTGACGGTTACTGTGGCGACAGAACCTTCTAAGAGCTTGGGGGTGGGGGGGCGAGGAGATGCACAGCACCCAGCTCAGAAGTCACCACGGACACTCAGTAAGGAACAAAGTACACCACAGCACACAATCCCCTGAGGGGGAGCCAGATGGGACGTGAGGGCACCCTTACCACTGCCAAGCAGGGGAGTTGAGGAGATGGGTCATGCTGGATGCCTCCGCTCATGGGAACAGAAACCCTTTCTCACGTGGAGGGGCTGCAGGCAGGACCACCTCCCACAGCCCAGCCGGTGCAAGCTCCCAGCAGAAGGGGACTGCTGTGAAGCCCCAAGGTCTAAAGCTGAGAGGGGGCGAGAGGAAGCTCAGGCGTGGCGCAGCCGCTGCGCTGAGGGCTACCAGACGCTGCAGGGCCCCACGGAGACACCCAGCACCCCAGCCACACACGGCGGAGGTTGGGAAGATTCCACTGCAGCCGCTGCACTGAGGGCTACCAGAGGCTGCAGGGCCCCACAGAGACACCCAGCACCCAAGCCACACATGGTGGCGGTTGGGGAGATTCCACTAGATGTGGCTGCAGGGACACCAGAGCCACATCCAGAAGCCTGGCCCAGGAACGGCTCAGCATGAGGGATTCTGGAGGGCAAACCACATGCCCCAGAGATCTGGAAGCTTCCTTTCGGGGGGTGGGGGGGAGCATGTCTCCCCATCCCCACACCTGGTAGATAAACTGAGGCTGCTGCTGATGCCAGCTGGGGCTGGGCCAGTGGGTCTTGGGCGGCCAAAGCCCCAACCTTTGCCTCCGCACTGGGCTCAGCTGTGTAACTCGGGGGTTCACAGAGAAGGTGGTCCCTGGCCTTCCTGCCCCAGAGTACCCTCCTGTGCGGCCCTGGTCCCCAGGAGGAGCCGGGCGCCCCGAGCGCCACCCCCGTGCGCTGGGCCAGCACTCACCAGGACTTGGGCTCCCCGAAGTGCAGGTAGTTGATGCTGTACAGGTCCATGTCCTCCGTGTGCCAGGCGAAGGTGGTCTTCCACATGCCGAAGTACAGGTAAGGCGTGTTGACACCCTCGATGACGGTGCCGCACTCACGCTCCACCATGTCCAGGATGGTCTGCAGGCTCCCGATGTTCCACTGGGCCACGTCCTGCAGGGCAGCGGGCACGCCGTCAGAGCCCACACCCGCCCAGGCCGCGTGTCCGCCTGGCAACCGGGCTGCCCTAGACGCTCACGGTGAGGCCAAATCTCATCCTCTCCAAGTCCCATGGGGCTGAGTGAGCCTCCAAAGAGGGCAGGAGCACCAGGGACCCCATCAGCCCAACCCCAAACTGCCCACTCAGATGCTCGGCCACGTCCTCATGTTTAACCCCTCCAGGCGCTCTTCATGCCTGTAGACCTGGGTCTGAAGGGTTAACCACTAGCCCACACCACCCGCCTGCCCATGCCAGAACTTTCTAGGGATTCCAAGTTGAGCACGCATGGTGAGGGCCTCGGTGTAGAGTGTGCTGTTGGGTCGTGACTTACTAACATGCCTCTGGAGCTCACGGCAGAGGGGACAGTGCAGGCTTCCCAAGTCGGCCAGCAGACAGATGTCCCCAGACTCATCCACTCTAAGGCCACAGGCAGGCAAATGCCGCCTGGTCATTAGTGCTCACAGATGCACGGTGATCAGCTCGCAGACCCCGGGGGCCCTCTGAGCCCGGTGGGGTTCTCGGCAGGAGCCCAGACCTGCTCACGAACCTCAGCGTTCTTCCACATCCTCGACCCACCAAGTGCCCCCCCCAGTGGGCGGTGCAGCCCTCAGACGCAACAGGCCCAGTGGTCGCTATGTAAGTTGTACCCAGAACCCAGAAGGAGGGGGCGGTGGTCAGGTCTCCCGTCACAAGGATGGGGAGCCTGTGGTGCCTCCAGGGGCCCAAGGTCAGGGGCAGGGCGACTGGGAACAGCTCACCTCCCTGCCCAGTGCCCAGTGTGATGCGCCTGGCTGCCCAGACCACGTATTCACTATGGACTTGGGGGTGGGGGGTGGGGGGGTAGTTCACTCTGTGACCCGGGCAAGTCGTTTCTTTACTCTGGGCCTCAGCTTCCCCATCTGCAAAATGAGCGTGTTGGACCAGGCCAGGCATGGCAGACACATGGCCCCCTGGAGGCTGTGTGCACTGGACTCATGGCCACTGTCCCCAGCACACACTGATGCTGCTCAAGCAGCTTCCGGGAGGAGGCAGGAACAGTGCAGCTGGGAGCCGGGTAAAGTCAGGGGCTGATCCCTGATGTGGGCTGCTGGGACGCCGCTTCAGGCCTCACCTGCCTCACCTGGGAGATGGGGGCTTGGGACGGCTGGGCCACCTTAAACTTGGGCCAATGATTCATTAAAAACCCCACTCAGGTGGCCACACCCTCACAATGCTCCTGGGTAATACACCCCAGCCCGTTTGTGGACAGCCGGGAGGGTCCCTACACTGCTCAGAGTGTCCCAAGCTTTATTCCTACCCCCCTGCCCACAGGGGACCAGGACGGTGGGCACCACCTGCTCCACAAAGACACTGGGTGGAATGGGGAATGTTCCAGCAAGAGACAGCTCCAGCGTGAAAACACGGGGGCAGACAGGGCCAGATGTTAACCATAGGACCCTCGGTAGAAAGCAGCCCAGGAGAGGGCTCAGTTTGCTGTTGTCAGGAGCCATTGAGTCGGTTCCAACTCACAGCGACCCCATGTACAACAGAAGGAAACACTGCCCGGTCCTGCGCCCTCCTCACAATCGCTGCTATGCTTGAGCCCATTGTTGCAGCCACCGTGTCAATCCATCTCGTTGAGGGTCTTCCTCTTTTTCACTGACCGTCTATTTTACCAAGCATGATGTCCTTCTTGACAGACTGGTCCCTCCTGATAACACGTCCAAAGTACGTGAGGCGAAGTCTTACCATTCTTGCTTCTAATGAGCACTCTGGCTGTACTTCTTCAAAGACGCATTTGTTCGTTCTTCCGGCAGTCCACAATATATTCAATATTCTTCGCCTACACCATAATTCAAAGGCATCAATTCTTCTTCAATCTTCCTTATTCACTGGCCAGCTTTCACATGCATATGAAGTGATTGAAAACACAAGGGCTTGGGTCAGACGCATCTTAGTCCTCAAAGTGACGTCTTTGCTTTTTAACACTCCAAAGAGATCTTTTGCAGCAGATTTGCCCAATGCAATGTGTCGTTTGATTTCTTGACTGCTGTTTCCATGGGCGTTGATTCTGGATCAAAATAAAATGAAATCCTTGACAACTTCGATCTTTTTTCTGTTATGATGGTGTTGCCTATTGGTCCAGCTGTGAGGATTTGTTTTCTTTATGTTGAGGTGCAATCCATACTGAAGGTGGTAGTCTTTGATCTTCATCAGTAAGTGCTTCAAGTCCTCTTCGCTTTCAGCAAGTAAGTTGTGTCATCTGCATAACACAGGTTGTTAATGAGTCTTCCACCAATCCTGATGCCACGTTCTTCTTCATATAGTCCAGCTTCTCCGATTATGTGCTCAGCATACAGATTCAATAAGTATTGTGAAAGGATAGAACCCTGATGCACACCTTTCCTGAATTTAAATCACACAGTATCCCCCTGTTCTGTTCAAATGACTGCCTCTTGATCTGTGTACAGGTTCCTCATGAGCACAATTAAGTGTTCTGGAATTCCCATTATTCACAATGTTCTCCATTATGTGTTATGATCCACACAGTCAAATACCTTTGCATAGTCAATAAAACACAGGTAAACATCTTTCTGGTATTCTCTGCTTTCAGCCAGGATCCACCTGACATTGGCAATGATATGCTTCGACCAACATCCTCTTCTGAATTCAGCTTGAATTTCTGGCAGTTCCCTATCTATGTACTGCTGCAACCACTTTTGAATGACCTTCAGCAAAATTTTACTTGCGTGTGATATTAATGACGGTTTGATAATTTCCACAATGTATTGGATCACCTGTCTTTGGAACGGGCACATATACGGATCTCTTCCAGTCAGTTGGCCAGGTAGCTGTCTTCCAAATTTCTTGCCATAGATAAGCAATCACTTCCAGTGCTACATCCATTTGTTGAAACATCTCAATTGGTATTCTGTCAATTCCTGGAGCCTTGTTCTTTTACCAATCCTTTCAGCATAGTTGGGACCTCTTCCTTCAGTACCATCGGTTCTTCATCATATGCTCCCTCCTGAAATGGCTGAACGTCGATCAAATCTTTTTGGTACAGTGACTCTGTGTATCCCTCCCATCTTCTTTTGATGCTTCCTGTGGCATTTAATATTCTCCCCCTAGAATCCTTCACTATTCCAACTCGAGGACTGAATTTTTTCTTCAAGGCCATAAGCGTTCAGCTTGGTCATGCTAAAACTGGCCCCAGCAGGTCCATGCCAGGGCCTGGCTCACAGGGGGCAGGTCACCCAAATCCCAAATATGGGAAATGACTTTAAAAACTGTCCCCTGGAAAAATAAAACTCAGGCTCACACCTCCCTCTGGGTAACCTCACCCAGTCCTGGAGCGGCTCACACCTCCCTCTGGGTAACCTCACCCAGTCCTGGAGCGGCTCACACCTCCCTCTGGGTAACCTCACCCAGTCCTGGAGCGGCTCACACCTCCCTCTGGGTAACCTCACCCAGTCCTGGAGCAGCTCACACCTTCCTCTGGGTAACCCCGCCCTGCCCGGTGTCCAGTCCGTGCCCCTGGACAGGCTGGAGCACCCTGGGGCCTTCCTGCCTGAAGCAGGGACAGACTTGGACTCAACCTAATGGCTGGCCCAGCAGGATGAGGACTCACACCCATGGTTTCCAAGATGATGCCGTGGTTGGAACTTGAAAAGACACGTGCTGGGATAACCAAGAATTGATAAGAGGACCCCGGGAAAAGGAAGAAAAAAAAAAAACCTAGCAGATAATATTTTTAAAGCCGCTCTGTGGCAGGGCTACTGGAGGCAGCCCCAGAGCGGAAGGTGCCGGAACAGAATGAGTAGGACCCTCGGGATTTGGGAGGAGACATTCCACAAGACAGAAGGCCAAGGGACTCGTTCTTTCCTTGTTCTATGACTTGGCACAGAGCTGCAGTTAGAGCCTGAATGTAAAGTGCAGTAACCTTTCTGCGCAGTTTTAACTTTCTCTATTCCAGATGGAGTCCGCCCCGCGCCCCGCCGCCACCCTGCGCCCCGCCGTCCTGCGCCCCTCCCCCCATCCCCTCCCCTCATCCCCCAGGCCTCAGGCGCTGGAAGGGCCCTCGGTACTTACATCGTCGTACAAGGAGCCGCTGATGTCCGCCCCATAGATGGGTGACACGAAGGTGAGATTCTTCCAGTACTTGCGTTCCAGGTCGTCGAAGTCCTGGTGCCGGGGAGTGCAGTACCTGACGGAAAAGGACAGCAACCCAGCGTGAGGCTCGGAGCACGGGCTGGTGCACCCCGCGACCCACCCCACGGCCACCAAGGAATGCAGCGGAGCCCCGGCGCGCCTCTGGATGAACACACCCCAGGAGGAGCGAACGCATGGTCCCCGCTGCAGGGCACACGGCCCGACCTGGTAACTGATGAGAGAGGGTTTATTCCAGGGGGAGCTGCGTGCAGGCGCCCATGCATACGAGGGAGTCCTTCCCTAAGGAGGTGACGCAGAACCGAGGTGTCACGGGAGGATGTGGTGGGGGGGGCCCCTCCAGGGTGGGGGACAAGACCCAGGCCAGAGGGGGAAGCCCTCGCACCCGGATGAATGCAGTGTCAGGCTCTGCTGCCCCGGCAACACCATGCTGGGACGAGGTTCAGAAGGGCTCTGAGCACGGGCGGGCCAAGGGTCAATGGTGCCCACAGAGCGTCCAGACGCCTTATGGGGAGGTGGCGTGTGCTCCCCATCTATGCAGCCAGGGCTGAATGAACTATGTCTCACGGGGGCGGCCCCGGGGACTGCCTGCAGAAGCGTATCTAAGATACAGTAGGTAGGGCACATGCCCTGGGCACCATGGGAAGGGAGTGCCACCGAGCAGCTTCTATTAGCCCGGCGTCCTTCCTCAAGCACAGCAGACACAGGGCTTAGCGCTGACTCCCCGCCACTATCCACGTCTATTCATCTTGAAATTGGTTGGGGCAGCTTAGGGATCGCCCCTGGGCACTCAAGCTGGGGGGAGAGGAGAGACGTAACTTACGCGTGCTTCACAACTTTGCAGGGGCGTGAGTCCAGGGCTGGCCCTACGTGCTGTTTCCCTAAATATGCCTCTGCCGCCTGCACACCTGAGGCCCCCGCGGCCCCCGGAGCAGACACGCTGGCCCTTCAAGGTGCGGTTCCCCCTCCCCTCGGATACAGCGTGCCGGGACCTGGCCTCAGCACCCGCCCTGGCCCTGCCTGCCGGCCCGGCCCCGCATACTTCTCGCTGTTGGCCAGGCGGCGGTACTCGCCCACGGTCATGGCCTTCTTCTGGATGTTGTACTGCGTGAAGAGGCCCGACTGGCCCGTCACCACCTGCTGGATGGGCGCCGGGATGACCACGTCGTCGATGTCATCGTACGTCTGCCGTGGCTTCCACTCCTTCGGGGGGATGATCTGCGGGGGCGAGCTGGGGTTGGATGCGGGCACAGCACAGCCTCCGCCACGCCCTCCGCAGCACGCCTCCCTGCGGTGGGGCAAGGCAGAAACAGCTGCCCGCCCCCCCAGGGCACCCAGGCCCACCCGGACCCACTGAACCAGAATCCCCCACAGTGGCGCTGGGAATCTACGTGTATTTAACGCTCCTAGGACTCTGGTAAGGAGCCCTGGTGGTGCAAAGGTTAAGCGCTTGGCTACTAACCAAAAGGTTGGCAGTTCGAACACCAGCAGCCCCATGGGAGAAAAGATCTGATGATCTGCTCCCGTAAAAATTACAGCTGAGAAAACCCCATGGGGCGGTTCTACTCCGTCACACAAGGTAACTGCGGGTTGCAATCAACTCGACTGCCCCCAAGGACAATAACAACAGGTCTGTGGCGCCGGGCAGACATGGGCACCCCCACCAGGGCAGAGCTGCGTCCTTGCCTGCAGCTGGGCCCCGGGGCCTGCCCACCTGGAAAGGCACCCCCAGAGCATCAAGGGTCAACTCCAGTACAGATGTGCATGACGATCCACTGAGCTAATATGAGACAGGATTGTTGGTTCAAGGCAGAATTCTTGCCTTCCAGGCGGGAGACTTAGGTTTGCTTCCTGGCCAGTGCACCTCACACGCCGCCACCACCCATCTGTCCGTGGAGGCTTGCGCATTGCTATGCTGCTGAACAGGTTTCAGTGGAGCTTCCGGACTCAGACAGACCAGGAAGAAAGGCCTAGAGATCGACTTCTGAAAATCAGCCCATTAAAACCCTCTGGATCCCAAAGGTCGGCTCTGTCACCAATCACGGAGATAGTGCAGGACTGGGCAAGGTTTCATTCCGTCGCGCACAGGTTGCCGTGAGTCAGAGGCCGACTTGGCAGCTGACAGCAACGAGCTGGGGTTGGGTCTGCGTGTGTGTTGGGGTCTCAGAAATGTGACCTTGGACGTGCTCTTTAAACAGACTCCACTTGCTCTGTCAGAGAAGGCAAACGCTCCCACACCCACGAGGGCCATAACACAGCCTGCACTCACACCCCACACGACAGCTGGGATGACTGCCTGGCCACGCAGACCTTGTAGGCCAAGGGACTGAAGAACTAGGTGGCTGTATTCATCCCAGTCCCGGCTTCACTGAGCACCTGCGGGGTGCGAGGAGATACAGAGAGCACAGACCCCTGCCCTCGGGGGAGGTACATTCCACACAGGAGGGCAGAGGATCAACACTCGGGATAGACAAGCACACAAGGTACTAAGTGAAAAAGTTTTAAGTACTGTGCTGGGTTGAAAACAGTCCCCCCAGATCCATGTCCGCCTGGAATTTCAGAATGTGACCTCATTTGGAAATAGGGTCTTTGCAGATGTAATCAGGTTAAAATAAGGTGACACTGGATTAGGGAGGCCCCATAACCAATGACTGGTGTCATTATAAGAGGAAGAGGACAGACAGACAGACACACAGGGAGAGGTCGTGTGAAGACGAAGGCAGAGGTGGAGCAATGCACCTACACGCCAAGGATCGCCAAGGATCACCGCAAGCCACCAGAAGCTGGAAGAAGCCAGGAAGGATCCTCCCTTAGAGCCTCGGGACAGAGCCAGCCTGCCAACACCTTGCTTTCAGACCTCTGGCCCCAGAACTGTGAGAAAATAATCTTCTGTTGTTTAAGCCCAGTGCGTGCGCTGTGGTGCAGCAGCCCCAGACGCTCACACAGGGACTACGGACCAACTACCGAGGAGCGGGGGCCAGCGCTCAGAGCCTGGGGCCGTGGGGTGACACCCCAGGCAGGACGACCGGGCGGATTCCCCGGGAAGGTCACTTTGAGTAAAGGTGCAGCTAGTTCACTGGCAACCTGGCCCAGCCAGGAGGCACTGTCATGCCTCAGTACTGGGCAGGTTCTAGCTCCTTCCATGGGGGGAAACCAGGGGCTGGCAGGAAGGGCTGGGTGTCTGTGCTTCTGGGAAGTGCCCCAGCCGCCAGGTCACAGGGAAAGGTCCCTGGCCTGGGCGCGGGAAGGGGGTGCTGCGTCCGACACCTCGGGGCAGGGGCAGGACATGCTCCCTCCAAGCTGGGCCTTGGGCCCAGCATGTCCATCCCTCACAACAATGACCTTAGAAGGAGGTACAGCTGTGGTCCTATTGATAGCTAAGGAAACTGAGGCACAGAGAGAATAAACAACCCGCTGGGAAGTGGTGGAACCGGGATTCGGGCCCAGGCTCATGGCCACCACATTCTAGCGTCCTGGGGAGGCCCCAGCCCCACTGAGTCAGCGCGAGCTGGGCAGAGCTAGCTCAAGAGTCGAGACACACAAACAAGGCAGTGAAGGAGAATGATGGTGGTGACCTTCTGAGGCCAGTGGCAGCCAGGCTCAGACGCTACCCGTGTGCTGGGACTCTCCCCACCTTTGTTCTGGGACCACCTGCTCTGGGGAGCCTTGGGGAGGTGTCTTAGCCCCATTCAAGAGATAAGGAAACCGAGGCCACCTAGGGAGCGCGTGCATCCTGGTTCCCAAGCCCCTGCCCTTCTCCCCCAAGCCACCCAGCCTTTCCACCACCTGTTTCTATCCTCGGGTCGGGGTTGGGCCTCGGGGGCGCTGGGCCACACCCCCAGCTGGCGCTGCCGGCCACCTAGGCACTGGGCACACCCCACGCAGTCCCCACGGCCGATGCACGCTGGTGACTCCTGACTCTGGGGTGAGATGGGCTCCAGGACTCAGGCTGGCCGCAGACCAAACCCCCACTTCTAGTCCATCAGCCGAGGGTTCTGGGGGTGTGGGAGGACGGCCATGGGAGAAGGAACCAAACCCCTGCTTCTAGTCCATCAGCCGAGGGTTCTGGGGGTGCGGGAGGACGGCCGTGGGAGAAGGAACCAAACCCCTGCTTCTAGTCCATCAGCTGAGGGTTCTGGGGGCACGGGGTCCTGCCCAGCTCAGGGCCAGCACAGGTGAAGGAACCAAACCCCACTTCTAGTCCATCAGCCAAGGGTTCTGGGGGTGCAGGGCCCTGTCCAGCTCAGGGCCAGCACAGGAGGACGGCCATTTGTGCCGACACTCCCTGACAGCTTCCGGAGCGGGTGGCATCCACCGTCCCCAAGGACTGTGGTATCACGTCGCTGTAAGAACGTGTTTTGTTTGGCAGCGAAAACACTGATCCTCCAGCTGCCTGTTGACAACAGAAGGTGCTGCCCCCGCTGTCAGCAGGCAGGGGGTACTTCCCAAAACATAACAGCAACAACAGGAGAAGTCAGGGCTTCTCAGCCGGCCAACCCTGCCCCCAGGGGACACTGGGCCATGCCCGGGGACATCTGTGGTTGTCACGACTGGGGAGGGGCTATGGCATCGAGGGGGTGGAGGCCAGGGATGCTGCTCAACATCCTACAGTGCATGGGACAGCCCCATGGCAGAGAAGGATCTGGCCCCCGTGTAAGCAGTGCCGGCGGGGAGACACTCTGCATTCGTTATTTGGGAGAATATTGAGTTCAATCCCTGCCCACCAGAATAAATACCTGATGGGCAGGACAGTGTAAACCAGGGGGATCCTCCAGCTCCTGTGATTTTCCTCCTCTCTCCTCCCCACTCAGTGTATGGATTTAAATGTGGGCAGTGTCCTAGGACGTCAGTAGGTCAGATGATTACAGGACACACAGTCTCTTGAGGGGGGGGGTCAGTGGAAACCCCTAATCCAGGGGTTCCCACCCGGGGTGATTCTGCCCCCAGCGGACACTGGGCGATGTCTGGGAGCATGTGTGGGTGTCACGCTGGGAGGAGGTGCTACTGGCATCGAGTGGGTGGAGGTCAGGGATGCTGCTCAACACCCTACAGTGCACAAGACAGCCCCTCCCCAGAGAAGGATCCAGCCCCCATGTCAGCAGTGCCACAGGTGAGCAGCGCCGGTCTAGCATTAAGTGGGGATGGGCCACCTCCCGGAGACGTGACCGTCCCGTCAGGAGCTGGGCTGTGGCTGGGCCTTCACTACCCCCTCTGCACCCAACAACAGCCACAGTGCAGCAGAGCCCTGTGGCCTGTGTCTGTACAAGGCCATGAGCACAGGGCACAAAGGTCATAGCCTGCAGTCTACAGTTAAGACTCTAAGTGGGTGAGCGTTATCTACTAACTAGATAGTAGATAAGAATTATCTTAGGTGAAGGGAAGGACAACACACACTACAGGAGAGCCAGCACAGCTGGACTAAACCAAAGCGAAGAAGTTCCCTGAATACAGTCAAATACTTCGAGGGACAAAGTAGCAGGGGTAGGGGTCTGGGGACCATGCTTTCAGGGGACATCAGGTCAACTGGCATATAAAGTTTATTAAGAAAATGTTCTGCATCCTACTTTGGTGAGTGGCGCCTGGGGTCTTAAAAGCTTGCAAGCGGCCATCTAAGATGCATCAGTTGGTCCCAACCACCTGGAGTAAAGGAGAATGAAGAACACCAAAGACACAAGGAAAGTATTAGCCCAAGAGTCAGAACGGGCCACATAAACCAGAGACTTCATCAGCCTGAGACCAGAAGAACTAGATGGTGCCCGGCTACCACCACACTGACAGGGAACACAACAGAGAGTCCCGGGTGGAGCAGGAGAAAGCTGGGGTGCAGAACTCAAATTCTAATAAGAAGACCAGACTTAATGGTCTGACTGAGACTGGAGGAACGCTGGAAAGCATGGCCCTGGATTCTCTATCAGCCCAGAACTAAAACAATTTCCGAGACCAACTCTTCAGACAGGGATTGGACTGGACTGTGGGACACAAAGTGATACTCGTGAGGAGTGTGCCTCTTAGCTCAGGTAGACACAAGAGACTAAATGGGCAGCTTCTGTCCGGAGGTGAGATGGGAAGGCAGAGAGGGTCAGGAGCTGGCTGAACGGACATGGGGAGTCGGGTGGAAAGGAGGAGTGTGCTGTCACAGTATGGGGAGGGCAGTTAGGGTCACATAACAACCTATGTGTAAATTTTTGTATGAGAGACTAACTTGAAACATCAACTTTCAGTTGAAACGCAACAATAAACAACAGCAAAACACTCTAAGTGGGAACTCTGACGAGTCAGGTGATCCACTGAAACATTCCTGACTGGAGACGCAAACAACAAAAATAAGAAGGCCTCCAGGACCCAAGACAGTCTTACAGAGAAACGGATTATACGCGTAGGAGTCATGAATTTGAGACGCTTTTTAGTTACACAGGCAACACCTCCTCGTTCCCGGGAGCCTGAATTTCCCGCTGCAGGGAAGACCCGTGGGCCTTGCGTCCAGAAGCCAGGGGAGCTCCGAGTCCTTGGTGAGGGGAGCCTGTGAACTCCCCACTTAGCTCTAGTGGAGGAAACGCAGCCAGAACCCCAGCCTGCTAAAGGAACAACAACACTTCGTTCCCCAATTTTTCACTCTCCCAAGAGAGCCTTAGGCTACTGGGTTCATTCACAGCCTGGGTAACGGGCACGGGGGGAGCAGACGTCTGGAAACCAAGGACGGCTGCGCACCCCGCCCCCCCACGTCTGGTCGGCATACGTGTAAGCCACACGTAAGGAGCACTGGTGGTGCAGTGGTTAAGCGCTCAGCTGCTCACCGAAAGGTTGGTGGTTCGAACCCACTAGTGGCTCTGCAGGAGAAAGATATGGCAGGTGGTATCTGTAAAGAGTACAGCCTTGGAAACCCTGTGGGGCAGTTCTACTCTGTCCTACAGGGTCACTAGGAGTCAGAATCAACTCAACAGCGATGGGTTTTGGAAACCACACTTCCACAACCCGTCTCTGTCAGTGTGTCGTGCTGTGGTGGCATGCCGTGTTTCTGTGATGCTGGATGCTATGCCACCAGGATTTCAAATACCAGCAGGGTCACCCATGGTGGACAGGTTTCAGCTGAGCTTCCAGGCTAAGACACAGTAGGAAGAAAGGCCTGGCAATCCACTTCTGAAAATCAGCCAATGAAAGCCCTATGGATCACAACAAAGCACTGTCTGATATACCCGGTGCTGGAAGGTGAGCCCCCTAAGTTGGAAGGTACTCAAAATACACAGCGGCCGCAAGCACAGACTCGAGTGTAGCAGCGATCGTGCAGATGGCACAGGACCAGGCAGCGTCTGGTTCCTCACGTGACTGGAGATGGCTCGACAGCCAACTTACAAGAAACCGCACTTTATCTGACACATGATCAGCAGAGTCAACAAAGGCTACCTGCACACAGGGTCTCCTACAGCCGGTCTGAGGCGTGACGCTTCTAGAAAAATCCCTCAGGACGGAAGAAACGTGTTGGAGCCTAACACCCTCACATTTCTGCCAAGACTGGGCCCTGAAAGGAGGATCTTTAGACAGTCAATATTGGGGGAATCAGCCAAAATGATTTGGGGCACCCTGACTGCCCGAGTGCTACACAGGCCAGGGTGGCACCCGAGCTGGCTCCCGGGGGGCAAGCGCCAGCCAAGTGCAAAGAACGGGAAGGCCAAGCACCTGAGGTGGACAACGGATGCCTGGCGGATGGCTAGTATAACCCTGTGGCCCAGCTGGCAGCATCTGGGCAGCTGGTGGAAGGTGGGCGGCCTGGTAAGAGGGCAGGAGGTGAGGGGCCGGCCCCTGACTCGGAACCCACCTGCCCCAAAGCTGTTCCTCAGGCAGGCGGGTCAGAGCGGCTGGAGACCTCCCCTGTGAGCACCTGCCTGGCTGCGGGACCACCCTGGTGGGTGCCTCTGAGCGCTGCAGAGGATGCCCAGAGCATCTCAACACCCCCGGAAGGACCCCAGCACTGCCTCGTCTCCCGCCACCTACACCAGGTCCCTCCCACGGCCTCTCCTACCCCAGAGCTTCCCTGTGGGCGGCCAGGGAACCAACCAGGAACTACCCCGGGGGAGGTGTGTGACCCAGGCCCACTGCAGGCCAGCCCCACGCTCTACAGCCCGGGATGCACCCATCACCCTCCCTCTCATCCCCCCAAGCTGTACGGATCTCTGGGGGGAGGTGAGGGCTGGGGAAGACGACCAAACACAGCTCTGACACAATGACGAAGCTCCCCACAGCAGACAGGCGCGTGGGCACACACATACATACTCCTCCGCACATACACACACACGCAGGAGCGTGGTCCAGGCCCACGAGGGCAGGCATGGGGGGGACCCAGGTCAGGAGGCTGGCACCCTGAGGGGCAGAACCCAAGGCCCCTGTTTGAAACAAGCGGGCATGCCCAGGGCCACGACAGACACTTCTCTGAGCCATCTGTCCCTGCAGAGTGACAGAGAGGCTGGCCAGGTGGCCGGAGGCGCTGAAGTGTCATCCCTGTGAAACAGGAAAGGAGTAGGGGTGGGGAGACTGCAGGTGTGGGTGTGGGTGTGGGTGTGGGTGTGGGTGTGTGCATGTGCGTGAGTAGAAGTATGTGCAGGTGTGTGGGTGTGCATGCAGGGTGTGTGTGTGTGTGGCTGTATGTGGGTGTGCGTGCAGGGGTACGTGTGTGTGGTTGTGAGTGGCCTGTGTAGGCATATCGGTGTGTGCGCAGGGTGTGAGTGTGTGCAGGTGTGTGAGTGTGCACAGGGTGTGAGTGTGTGCAGGTATGTGAGGGTGTAGGAGCGGGCTGTGTATGAGTGGCGGGTGTGAGTACGCAGTTACGTGAATGGATTGTGCAGGTGTACGTGCAGGATGTGTGTGTGCAGGTGTGTGAGTGGGTGTGTGTGCGCGCAGGTGTGAGTGGGCGCAGGTGTGGGAGTGGGTGTGGGAGTGTGCGCAGGGTGTGAGTGTGTGCAGGTGTGAGTGGGTGTGTCAGTGTGTGCAGGTGTGTGAGTGGGTGTGTGAGTGGGTGCAGGTGTGGGTGTGTGAGTGGGTGCAGGTGTGCGAGTGGGTGTGTGAGTGGGTGCAGGTGTGTGAGTGCGCAGGGTGTGTGTGCAGGTGTGTGAGTGGGTGCAGGTGTGTGAGTGTGTGCAGGGTGTGAGTGTGTGCAGGTGTGTGAGTGGGTGCAGGGTGTGAGTGTGCACAGGGTGTGAGTAGGTGCAGGGTGTGAGTGGGTGTGCGAGTGGGCTGTGTAAGCGGCGGGTGTGAGTGTGCAGTTACGTGACTGGGTTGTGCGGGTGTACGTGCAGGATGTGTGTGTGCAGTTGCGAGTGGGTGTGTGCAGGTGTGCTGGGGAGTGTATGAGTGGGGTTAAGTGTGCAGTTGTGTGAACGGGTGGTCCAGGTGTGGGGTGTGAATGTGTGCAGGTGTGTATGCAGATTGTGGGGGTGTGCAGTGTGTCACACGTGATCCTGCAGTTGCCAAGGCCTCTCAGCGGACTGCAGGTGTGAGCTGACTTGGCTCACTCCACTCTGACACGCGCCCACGCCCACCCAGGGCTCCTCCATCACCCAGACCTCCTGGCGGGGCCTCTCCCCACTGCCCTGCCCCCTTAGCAGGTTTCGGAAAGAACTCCCTGCATCTAAAGGCAAATTTCAATCCAAAAGAAAACAGCAGATGGAAAATCCATTTAGGAAGCATGAAAAGAAAGCGCAACACAAAAGGCGGAGGAAAACCGGACGCCTGAAAACCCTTGCCTCACAAAAATACCCAGTGCAGACGGTCTCCGGTCAATTCCAATCAGCAAACGACTGGTCTGGCTGAATTAGAAGCGCAGAGCCGAGAAATGGGGACACGGAGGAGGTGGAAAGGGAAGGCGCCCACTGCGGGGATGGCATGGATGAGGGGACACCTTGGGAAGGAGGACAGGAAAGGCGCCAGCGAGGGGATGGCAAGGATGAGGGTGCAGGTGGCACCTAAAGCAGTAGCAGCGGGAACAGAAGTTTCCAGAATCGGCCAGGGACGGGGAGGCCAGGCCCGGACAAGAGAGACGAGTGTGGGGAATGACACGAGGGAACAAGGCAGGGGGGACCTGACGGGGGGGGGAGGGTGATCCCAACAGAGTGGGACCCGACGGTGTGGGACCTGAAGGGGTGGGACCTGACGGGGTGGGACCCGACGGGGTGGGATCTGCAGAGGAGAAGAGAACAAAAAGTCCAAGCCAGGAGCTCACGACAACTCTCCTGGCATCAAAGGCAACTCGAATCCCCAAACAGAAAGGCCCACTGCCTCCTGGGCAGATGGAAACTGGTCCATGTACATTTTCAACAACAACAACAAAGTGTTAGTTTATCATTAAAGGTAGGAAGGTAAGCAGCAGCAGCAGAACTATTATTGGTAACGGGGGAGAGTGGAGCGTGGGAGGAGGTAGGGGGGTGCCAAGGTCCTCCTGCAGCACAGGCACAGATACCATCTAAGGGGTCTGCAAACTACAACCCAGGGGCCAAACCTGGCCCGTGGGCCAAGCCCGACCTCTGCCTGCTTCCGTACAGTCCGCGAGCTGAGCATGTCTTTTATTTTTAAACAGTTGATAAAAATCAAGAGAAGAATAATGTTTCACAACAAGTGAAAATAATATGAAATCCACATTTTGATGTCCAGAAATACTGGCACACAGCCATGCCCGTCTGGGTACGTGTTGTCTACCACAGTTTTCAAGCTACAATGGCTCGAAAATGAGTGCTTGTGACAGAAACCATATGGCCCACAAAGCCAAAAACATTTACAATCCAGCCTTTCACAGGACATGTTCGCCACCCACTGTTCTAAACAATAGTCCCTGGGTGGTGCAAGTGGGTAACACACTCAGCCGCTAACCAAAAGGCTGGCAGTTCAAATCCACCCAGAGGCACCTCGGAGGAACGGACTGGTGATTACTTCCAAAAAATCAACCACTGCAAACTCCAGGGAGCACAGCCCTGCTCTGACACACGGGGTCGCCATGAGTCGGGGTCGAGTCGACAACAGGCCCGTCTGGTTTGTTGTTTGGTCTAACCAACAGAGAGCTAGGTGTCTCAGATAAAGTGACAGTCACACAGGATCCAACCAGAAGACCCAGAACAAAGGGCATTAACCTTCCGTGTTATCGTGTGGCAATGGCCTCCCCACACAGACATGGTGTGTATCACACAGGGATACACACACACAGACACACACTCACACTCACATACTGTTATGGATCAAATTGTGTCCCCTAAAAATATGTGTTGTAAATCCTAAACCCCTATACCTATGGGTGTAATCCCAGGAGGAAGTAGGACTTCCTTTGTTACGTTAACAAACCACACCAGTGGAAGGTTGTCTCAAACCAACCACCTTTGCAATGTAAGAGCAGATGAGGCACAGAGAAGCACGCAGAAACGGAGAGACCAACGCCACGCGGAGATCACCAACGGACGGAGGAAGAGAAGCTGAAAGAGACAAAGACCTTCCCCAGAGCCCACAGAGAGCCTTCCTCTAGAGCCCGCGCCCTGAACGGGGGCTTCCAGCCTCCAAACTGCGAGAAAATACGTCTGTCTGTTAAAGCCACCCACTTGAGGTATTTGCTGCAGCAGCGCTAGGAGACTAGCCGCCCACGTAAATACACAGAAACACAGACTGCACCATCCGTCAAGGTGCAATGGGTGTACACAGAGCCGTACGCTAGCGTTTAGATCCGAAAGCAACAGAGGGCATGCTGACGTGTCTGTGTACCCCCCACGCCGTGGAAAGACACGTACAAGACTGGTCATGGGGCTGCTTCCTGGGAGAGGAGCTCTGGGACCAGAGGGGAGACACCCTGCTCACCTTGACCCTGTCACACTGTTTGAACTCACCTTGCCTGTGCCTTAGTGTCTCCAAAACCAGAATCTGTTTAATGAGAGGCGGAAAGGCAAAAAGGCAGGCCTCCCCACCATCGACACCCCCAGAAAGCCTGCCGCTCCTCCCAGGATGCCCTGGGCAGGCGTCTGGCCCCAACCCAGCTGTCCACACCCTCAGGGTGTGCCCTGTGCTTTTCCTTTCTGAACTCCACTCCCTGGAACAGCACCTGGCCCTGAGTATGCACTCAGTGTTTGCTGAATGACCAAGGTTCAGACGGCCACCTGTGGAGACACATGCAGCTCACACCGGCTGGTGAGCCTTGCTGGGTCCCAGCGGGAGGTGGAGCAGGGTGGAGGGGTGAAGAGTGGGGCCGGGTCCTCACCCACCTTGGCCAGGCCTGCGCGGTGGGCGCCCTGGGACTCGATGTAGGCCACGTATTTGTTGAAGTCCTTGAACTCCTCCATGGTCGGGCGGAACGTCATGATCTTGCAGCTCGGGTTCTGGGCACCATGGTCCTCGGACCCCATGGCTGCAGCTGGTGGGGGGGCGCCACACCTGCGAGGAGACAGAGGGGAGAAGGTCAGGGCACCACATTCTGGGTCTCCTCTCCCTGGGAGCATGCGCAAATGCCCGGGCTGCAGGGAGAGGGCATACCTTACTCCTCCACACTGAGCACGAAAGTCCACGGCGACTTTAGCTAATTAAAAACAGAGGCGTCCTGGTTTTGGAAGCCATGGCAACACGGAGTCAGTGCACTGATTCTAACCGAGGGCCCTTGGAGACTGGGGCCTCGTCCGTGTGCACTGGCATCGGCTTCCCATCAGTACATTCACTCTGCAGCCAACAGATGGCAGCACTCGCGGGTTTCTGTAGGGGAGGGGGGCTGTGTGTGTGAATCTGGGCTGTTCACAGTAAGAACTCGTGGGCAGAGGGGTGCGTGACGCGGGCAAGGTCCCCTGTGGATGGTGCATGTGTCCACGGGACTGGCCTGGCCAAGGGAGTCCCGCTGGCAGCACAAGGCAGGAATCCTGACCAGGAGCGTATGAGGCCCAGCCTGGACAGCCCGCTTCCATGGCCTAGATGCCCGAAGTCACCCAGAGGAGCCTGGTCGGCTATAAACCAGCCCGGATGTTTCTGCAGAGCCCTGGGTGAGGCAAATGGTGAACGTGCTCACCTGTTAACCCAAAGGTTGGAGGCTCAAACCCACTCAGAAGCACCTCAGAAGAAAGGCCTGGTAATTTACTTTTGAAAACTCAGCCATGGAAAACCCTATGCAACCCAGTTCTACTCTGACACACACGGGGTCGCCAGGGGTCGCAGGCGACTCCATGACACCTGGCTTGGTTGGGTTTTGGCCTGGACGTTTTGATGCCGAGTGGGCAGTGCGGCCCAGGGTGCTCGCCCCACGAGTGAAGTGGACAGCAGGGTCAGGCTCTCCTCTGAGGAGCTGGCCGGAGGGGCACGATCCTGTCCTGGCATCAGGGGACTCAGAGGGAGGCTGGCGGCCCACCTCCACTGGAAGGGGCCTGCTTGGCAGATGAGTCTCCAAAAACTTGGTGGGAAGGCCACAGACTCCCTGCAGGATTGGGAAAAGGCCAGAACAAGCACACACAAATGCGAGAGCTCAGAAAGAAACTGAACAAGTCCACTGTCCCTGCCTGCCTTCCCACCCTGCAAAATGAGCTGGGAAGGAGAGAGAAAGTCAGCAAGCCTGCCAGCCCGGGGAGGGGTTTCACACTGCCACCACGCAGCCCTCGGCTCACCAAGCGCGCTCCACCCAGTGGGCACTAGAGGGCAGCATTGCCCAAGGACCGGCGTGCGACGCGCGGCGCTCCGAGGGACCTGGAGGCTAGGGCGATCCCCATCCCCTCAGAAAACCCTGTACGTTGGTGAATGTACCAGAGGAGAAGGGCTACATGCAAACTCGCTAACGGCGGCCGGTCCTACAGGGCGAGACGTGGGACACGGGGGTGGAGGAAAGAGGGGGACTTAACTTGCAACCATCGTTTGGATTTATCTCCATACCACACTACCAAAATATTGTTGTTTCTGTTATTGCTGCTATCTGTTGCTGACGAACTGATTCTGACTCATGGTGACCCCCGCATGTGCAGAGTAGGACTGCTCCACGGGGTTTTCAAAGCTGTGACCTTTCAGAAGCAGATCACCAGGCCTGTCTCCTGAGGAGCCTCTGGGTGGGTTTGAACCTTCAACCTTTCACCTAGTAGTCGTTCACGCCCTCCAGCTTGAGTGTGACTCTCGCTGCTGTGTGGAGATCCCTTGGCCCAGGACACAAGAACAAGGACTAGTTAGGAGGCCACCGAAGGGGCGCTGGGGCTCAGTGGAAGAATTCTCACCTTCCACACAGGAGACCTGGGTTCAATTCCCAGCCAGTGCACCTCACGCACAGCCACCACCCATCCGTCAGTGGAGGCTTGCGTGCTGCTGTGATGTTCAACAGGTTTCAGCAGAGCTTCCAGACTAAGACTAGGAAGAAAGGCCTGGCGATCGACTTCCAAAAGCCAGCCAGTGAAAACCCCCTGGATCACTACAGTCCTATCTGCGACCGATCACGGCGACGGCACAGGACTGGGCAGCATTTCTTCTCACTGTGTGTGAGGTCACCATGAGTTCTGGCACCAACTCGACGGCAGCTGACGACAGCAGGAGGCCAGCACAGTACCCAGGTAAGGCATGATGGCGGCCTGGACCAGGCTGGTACCACTGCAGGTGGTAAGGCGTGCACAGATTCTGGATACACTCTGAAGATAAAACTGGCAGGCACCCCTTTCTCTGCCAGCTCAGAGAGGCAGATGTGGAGAGAGCACAGTGCTTCCCACCTCAGGCTCCGGCGCCATCCGAGCTGGGTGCTGCCACCACCCCCACACTGACGAGCTGGGCAAGTAACTTCCTCTGCACCTCAGCTTCCTGCTCTGTGCAATGGGCTAATAATCACACCTGCCTCAGAGGGCTGTTGTGAGGCTTTCTCAGGAAGGTGAACACAGCCACCCTATGACCCAGCAATTCACCCCCAGAGAAGTGAAAGTTCACGTGTACACCTGTGTTCGCTGCATCCAGGAGCAGCCAGCCCTCCCCGGGCCACCGCCCCCTCACAGCTGCTGCCCCCCACGTCTCACCGGCCAGAATCCCGCTCTGGGAGGAAGCCTCCAGAACCAACAAGGAAGGGCCACCAGGGGGCAGGTGGCTGAGGCTCGACAGCAACCTAGAGCGTGGGTGAGAAACAACAGAGGGGGCACCCTCGCTTCCGGGGTGACAGCCCTCGGCCACCTGCACGCTGTTTGTCTGTCTGCCTGAGAACCAGAATTTGGAAACGCGACGACCGGCACGGGGCCACCCTTTTCCGACAAAGCCAGGTGGAGTTTTCTGCTGCATATGGTGCTGAGGGTGGACTCTCGGGGGGTTACAGGTTCTCTGGCAGACGTTTTACAGAAACGGAACAAGTAAAATTTGTAACGTGGAGGTTTTGACACACGGTATTCAGCATGCCGGGAAGTAGGTCCCCTATGCGCATGCAAACTTACGAGTAGAAAAGTTTACACACAGTACATTGCTTTTGACCTGGGGACCTTGGTCCTTCTCAAACCAGCCTTGAGGGAGAGTGTCTCCCCCTCTCTCCCTCTACTCTGGCACCACCTCCCACCCCCGCTCTCTGTCCCCAGGAGGTTCGGCCATCAAGTGAAGCCCCAAACCTCCTCAGTGAACCCTAGCCAGCCACCTGCTCCCTTCTCAGCCCAGTCCCCAACAGGGACGGTGACAGAGGAGTCCCTGAGCGAAGACAAGGCCCCAAAGGAGTCATTTATCCTCCACCAGGATTCAAGCCCAAACTGAGCACAGAGGCGGCACAAGAGCCCCCTTGGCCCCGTCCCCCACGTGTGGCCGGCTGTGTGTCCACGGGTGGCTCTGGAAAGCTTGCTGATGGGAGGAAGCAGGCCCCTTGTATCCAGTGCAATCTGCATGCAGGGTCTGGTGCAGAAGCGAGAAAAGCCTGCTTTCTGCAGACAGACGCACGCTTGGTTGTCCTCTGCCTCATCTGCGTGCAGCTACGTGCTGGGCTCCCGACAAGGCAGGCACATGACCCGACCTCACACGTGCAGTGTGAGCACCTGCGGCCCCACTGTCACCGCCACCCTGGCAACAGAGAAGCCGCGGCCCAGCCAGCTTTCCGGAACACAGTGCCAAATCGGGGGGCTGGAGAGGGAGGCCAGGCCCCTGCCTTTGTATCTGCTGCCTTTGTACCTGTTCTAGCTCCTGGGTCCTGGCCTTTCCAAATGGCAGCAGAGCCAGGTGGAGGGAGCCCAGGGCCCAGAGAGCAGGCCACCAAGCCAACAGTCCAGGAGCTGCCCAAAGGGGACATGCCATACCACAGGCATCCCCAGATAGGACAGCTCCATGGAGGACGCCAGGCCTGACCCAGCTGGGCCCCACAGAACTGACTGGGTGGCACTACCCGTGGGCACGAGAGAGGGACAAGGCTGAGGCAGAAGCACAGGAGACCGAGGCTGGACAGGCCAACTTAGAAATTTAAGTCCAAGGCAAGCGAGGCTGGTGGGGCTCACAGCACCGAGAGAGACTCAGGAGGGTGCAGCAAGGGTACCAGGCTGACAGCCACCTAACAGTTACTGCAAAGACACGTGAAGTCCGAGAGGCAGAAGGAAAAACTACCCCGGAGCCTGTGTATCGTGTCCCACAGGTGCTGTGACAAATGGCCACACACTTAGCGGCTTTTTATAACACAAACTTATTCTCGCGTGGTTCTGGAGTCCAACAGTCTCACTGGGCCAAAATCAGGTATCCGCTGGGCTGGTTCCTTCTGGAGGCTCCAGGAGAGCTGGACTTTTCCAGCTTCTAGAGGCCGCCCACATTCCTTGGCTTGTGGCCCCCTCCTCCGTCTTCACGGCCTGCAGCGGAGCATCCCCCAACCTCTTTCTCTCTGACCTCTGTTCCCATCCTCCCATCTCCTTCTCTGACTCTGACCCTCCTCTGCCCTCTTGTAAGGACTCTGGTGATGGCACTGGGCCCACCCGGCTCATCCAGGGTCATCCTCCATCTCCAGAGTCTTCACTTAATCCCATCTGCCAAGTCCCTTTTGCCATGCAAGACATTACAGTCACAGGTTCCAGGGATTCAGATCTTGGACATCTTTAGGGGACCATCATTCAGTCTACCACAACCTACCATGCAAGAAATACATTATGCCAAGAAATAAGTAGCAATCACCACGTCCCTCCAAGCCCTCCCCAAACTGGAGACTGCAGGTGTCTCAGGGAAGATAAGCATGCGGACCTGGACTCATTCAGACAAAAGCAGTTTCTAGAAAGTCAGATATGGGATCAAGCTGGACAGAGGTCTATGCCACTTTTTCTCCACTTTTGTCCATAATCAGAGGCAGACAGCTTTCCTGGTTCTACAGACAAAATGCTGTTCCATCCTCAGGACACGGCAAATGCATGGAACCACCCCCAGCAGCCACCCTGCTTGCCCAAGTGGTGGACACGCAGCTGTCCCTAGCTGTCTGCTCTTCCAAACCCCCTTGGCCTTGCATCCTTGTGTCTATGCTTGCATTTGCTGCAGGCTGGACCCTGAGAGGGGGCTTCTGGGATTGTGAGGTTGAGCCCCGAGACAGAGGAGACATGAATGGCAACCTGGGCTCAGCCCGCTGGGCTGCCCTGCAACCTCTGTCCACACGACAGCACCCGTCCTCTCGGGACAACCAAGCCCCTTCCCGCAGTCACCCAGCACTAATCCCAGAGGAGGCGCGTGATGCCCAGGGACCATGGCAAGTGGGGCGGTGCTCACTGATGGTAACACAGAACTACGGCACCTGGCCCAGGAGGCCTCCCGTCACGGAACAAACAAGCCACGTGGCTCAAACCCAAACAAACCTCTCTTCTTCGGCACTGCCTACGGAGGCGTGGTGTCAGCCAGCAGCACTGGCCGCCCTCAGACCCCTCGTGAGATTCAAGGGCGTCAAGAAGAGGACCAAGGAGCTCACCGGGCACCGGGCACCGGTCAGACTGATGTGTCAAATGTTGGCTGCGGGCGCAACAAGAACACGAAGCACCTGCGCCCCGGGGCTCCGGGAACTTGCTGGCCCACACTGTCAAGGCGCTGAAGTGCTGATGACACGACAATCCTCCCTGGGCTGAGACATCGTGGGGGAACCGCCCAGCTGGCCCTCAGGTACGGAGCCCAGGGCCGGGCCGTGAGTGAACAAACAGCGCATGGGTAGACTTGACGACTTCCAAACCAAGTCAGCCACCCAGCCCCAGGCAGTGAGTGAACCTAGACCAGGGCCAGCAAACACTGTCACATTTGTAGGCCAGACGATCTCGGCTGCAATGACTCATCTCTGCCATCACAGCGCAAAAGCCACCACAGATGACAGGTAACTGAATGGGTGTGGCTGTGTGCCAATAAAACTTTCTTTACAAAAACAGACAAGGGGCTGGATTTGGCCAGTGGCCCAGAGTTTGCCAACTCCTGACCCAGATGCATGCAGCCCACCTCTCGGAGGAGCAAAACCTTTACTCCACTCCTTCCAAAAAGGACACTGAGCCGTGCCGCCTACCTCCTTGATGTCCTAAATCATGGCAGACCAGCCCACACCTGACCCTAACGAGCTACATGATCTTGGACAGGGACCTTCACCCCTCTGGAGAAGGTAAGCACCACAGGACCCAAGAGCAACACTGAGCATAGGTGCCTTTTTCCGGTGGGCACAGGGTCGTCAGGACCAGCCAGCAGGGAGTCACCTCAGGGAGCCCATGGTACTGTTCATCCCACATCGACGCCCCTCCCACCCCGGGCCACCCCCACCCCCACCCTGTGAGCGTGACCTGGGACATGATTACACTGTGTCCCTCTCTTATGACTGGTCACCTTGGGCCACTATCTGAGACCACCTCTTTAATCCCTGTCCCTGGTTTGTAAGCAAAGTCCAGTAGAAGGTAGATATCATAGAGTCAAAATCCTGAACAGCTGAGCAGTGGTATTCTTCTCAAAGTAGTTTTAAAATAATCTTCTATTTTTAATACGTGTCCAGTTGCCTCTGTGAACAACTGCCTCCTTTGCCACGAGACCAGAAGAACTGGATGGTGCCCGGCTACCAATACAAATGTTTACATCAAGGATTCTACAGAAGAATCCTAAGCAAAAGGGGGGAAATGAGGAACAGAATTTCAAATTCATGTAAAATCCAGACTTTCAGGAGACATGGAGGCTGGATGACTCCCTGAAACTATTGCCCTGAGAGAATCTTTAAACTTTAAGCCAAAAACATCCCCTGAAGTCTTCTTTGAACTAAATAATAGTCTAGCCTAATTAGAAAAGAATGTCTGCATTAAGCATTATGCACTTTTAAAGAATTATCTATATGTGATTAAATTGACAACAGCAACTTGAAAGGGCAGATGAGAAGTTTAGGGGGCAGTGAGTTTGTGTTGATGATGGTGGAATGGTTTGCAAAAGGTTGTTGAGAAGGGTGGCACAGCCTGAAGAATGTAACCAATGTCAGTGAACTGAACATGCGGAAATTGTTGAACTGGTATATGTACCGTTGTGTATATTTTCACCAAAAATAACAATAGTAATAATAATCTTCCCATTTTTAGAGGCTCCCCACTGTAACTAGTGACCATTTCCTATGGTGGGTGGGACAGGCCAAGTGTGCCCCAGGAGCCCAGAAGGAGTATCCTGGGGGCCTCACCCACACGACACAGACTGGGCAGGACATCCTGGGTGATCCCAGTGTCACCGGGGTTGGTGGTTCTCAGGGTTTCTGGAAGTAAGGGACAGGCCTTGAGAGGCGGGAGGGCAAACCTGGCACATGCGGACTCAGGGAAGGAAGGAAGGCCCAGCAGGACCACGCCCAGTGAGCTCCAAGTTTCTTATGAGTTGAACTGTGTCCCCAAAAATATATGCTGAAGTCCTGAGCCCAGGACCTGTAGCTGTGACCCTGTTTGGAAAGAAGGCCTTTGCACATGTTATCAGTTAACACAACATCATACTGGAGAAGGGTGAGCCTAATCCAGCATGACTGGTGTCCTCGTAAAAGAGGAGCACGGACAGGGAGACAAGGTTAGACAGCAGAGAGCGTCCACGTGACCACGGAGCTCAACGCAAGCCAAGGAACACCAAGTACTGCCGGAAGCCAGCAGAAGCTAGGAGAGAGGCACAGACACACTCTTCCTCAGAGCCCTCAGAAGGCATCAACATGGCTGATACCCTGATTCGCACTTTCAGCCTCCAGGGTGGCGGGACAATACAGCTCAGTTCTCATACGCCACCCAGCAGGTGGCCCTCTGTGACGGCAGCCCAGGACACAGATACCTTGGTGGATACAATTCCTCTCAGGGCATCGAGACCCCGACCATGCCAGGCTGCCCCTCCTCGCACAGCCTCCAGACCTGACAGCGCTGGGGGAGCCCGTGGGTGCAGTGTCTCAGGCTAGGGCAGCAGGCGAGGCCAGCAGCCGACTTCACTTACTTTGGAGCTCTGGGTGCGTTCTGGACAGGGGAAGGTGCTGATGCCAGGCTCCAGGGATTGGCTAGGATCTGTCAGGCACCTCCAGCAGTCGTGACAGTACCTAAAACGTGCAAAATACAAGCCCAATTAACTCAGTGGGTCGCATGCTTAAATTTTAATTCTGAATCTCCGCAGCTGCATGTAGCCCAGGGATGCTTGCCTTTATTCAGACAATTCCAAATGCTTGCGAATGTTCGGGAACAGGAAATCCAGAACTATAAGCAGTTTACACATTCAAGTCTCCCAATGACTGCTCATTTTAAGATCAGTTCCTAAAAACCAGTACCTTAGCAAGCAGGAGGCTCAGTGAACAATTCGATTAAACCAGAGAAGCTTCTGGAAGCCTAAAGACACAGGCAGCTACCGAGAGATTTTCATAAAGAAGCTTTGTCTCCTCTAAGCACCCCCAACCTAGGAACGCACCCCTTCAAGGAGTTAAGTCTTATGGAAAACGCCAGCATCTTCACCACCCTGGAGGCAGACAGAGCACAGGAAGAACGCTACAGAGCACAAGAAGCTCAAGGCAGAAACCAGCTACCTTGGAGTCGACTCCAACTCATGGAGACCCCACGCATGTCAGAGTAGAACCGTGCTCCATAAGGCTTTCAATGACTGATTTTTTGCAAGATCGCCAGGCCTTTCTTCCGAGGCACCTCTGGGTGGACTTGAACCTCCAAGCTTTCAGTTAGCAGCTCACAGCATTAACCATTTGTGTCACCCAGGGATTCCAAGTTTGAGACAGGACCCAAATGATCTGTGAACGCACAGTCCTGACAGACTCCCACACCTGCTGAACGGATGTAGGACAAGCTCTAACACAGATGTGTTGCCAAGGCCTTTCCCCATCTCATCTAAGACTCCTCGGGCCTTGCCCGCCCACACTGCCCAGGCACCCCCAGAGCTTCCCTCCTTTTCAGATGCCCTGATGCCCCTGATGGCACGTGGGTCTCCTGGACCCTCCCTGGCCTCAGTGCCTTTGCATCCTCCATTCGGGCTGCATGGCCACTCCCTCAGATGTGACTCGAGTGTCCCCAGGTGGCCTGACCTTGTGGGCAGGAGGCTCGCCCCCTGCAGCCCTGGCTTTCATGCTGCCACCGCACTTTCTAGAACACGGTTGTTGTTAGCAGCCGTCAATCAGCCCCCAACTCATGGCGACCCCACGCACAAAAGAACAAAACGCTGCCCAGTCTTGTGCCATCCCTATCATCAATTGCAGATTGGCCCTAGCCTGGAAGGCAGGGCCAAGATGGTGGAGTAGTCAGATGCTTCCGGATGACCCTCTTACAACAAAGACCTGAAAAAACAAGTACTTTGATTATATATGGCAATCTAGGAGCCCTGAACATCAAAGGCAGAGTTGAGGAACCAGACTGAGTGGCAGAGGGGAGGGAGAGACAGTTAGGAAGCAGTGAGGAGTTGCCAGACCTGACCTGGCGAGAGCCTGAGCCCTTCAGGCCTGATCAGCTCAGGGGTGAGCAGGGAGGCAGGCAAGCAGCCATGCTTGGGAGGTGTGTTTTCCGCACCGGGAGAGACCCAGCATGAAGAGAGTCTACACGGCCACCCAGAACCAGTGAGAAGCAGCCTTCCATGAAAGGTAAGTACTTGCGAACGACTTACCGTGTGGATCAAAAACACCCCTCTTAGGGAAAAACCTCTCTCCCATTTACCTCCCCGCTCCCTGCTCTGCACTGGGTCCCGGACCAGCTTCAGCAGTTGCTCAGCCCCGTGGGCCAGAAGTAGGATCTGTCACACGCCCGGAGCCATTCTCCCTGCCTTGGAGAGTGAACAAATTAACAAACAGGAAAAAATAAACTGCCGGCTCCCCTAAGCCAGGAACCCAGGGTAGCCACAGCTTCTTTGGCTAAGCACACGCATGAGGGATCCAAGGACTTTGAGTGCCATTCCCCCTGCACAGACTTGTGTGGGCCCATCTCAACAGCATAAGCCCTCATTACTGCAATACAACACGGCACATACCGGAACTCTAACTTCAACGGTTTCAGCTGTGAAGTGGCATGTTCTTGACATTTGACACTGCTCTGCCCATTAAGCAGGGTTTTCACCTACCCACATCAGGGGCCTAAGGACTGGTGGCTCCACCCACACCACCTAGCCACAGCATTAGGTGCTCATAGTCCAGCTGCAAAACGCACACACCTACGTGCTCTAACGAACAGGGACACACCTTCTTCCTGGACACTCGGGGGTGGCCATCAGCCCCCTGCCTTGCTCAGAGTGTGTCCTCCTGCTGCAGCCAGATGCTTGTGCCTACACCAATCACCCATGCCTGTCTAAGACTGTAAGTGAGAGCCTACACCACAAACTTGGTGGCTATCTACCTGCGCACCTGAGCTGAATCCATACAGGAGGAGTGGGCAGACTCCTGACCTCTCATACCTAGTAACAGATCTCACCACCTGGTGACAGGACGTGAGAGCTTCAAAGGTGCCAGTAATCAAACTAGCTCATATAAGCAGCCTATTTGGGCATATCAAAACAAAACATGAAGCTAGGACACAGTAAGCGCACATAAAATAAATAACTTATTGATGCCTCGGAGACAACAATCAATATCAAACCACATAAAGAGGCAATCCATGATGGCTTCAGCAAGCTCCCAAAATAAAGAATCTAGAAATTTTCCAGAGGAGGAAAATTTCTTGGAATTACTGGAGGCAGAATATGAAAGATTAATATACAGAACTCTTCAAGAAATTAGGAAGAAAATTAAGCAAAACACAGAACATACAATAAAGGAAATTAAAAAGATTAGAGAAGAGCATAATGACAAATTTAACAGGCTGCAAAAATCCACAGAGAGACAGCAATCAGAAATCCAGAAGATAAACAATAAAATTTCAGAATTGGACAACTCAACTGAAAGTCATAGGAGCAGAATTGAGGCAATGGAAGTCAGAATTGGTGAGACTGAAGATAAAGCACTTAACACTAACTTATTTGAGGAAAAATCAGATAAAAGGATTTAAAAAAATGAAGAAACCCTAAGAATTATGTGGGACTCTATCAAGAGGAATAACTTAACGAGTGACTAGAGTACCAGAACAGGGGGGAATAACAGAAAATACAGAGAGAATTGTTGAAGATTTGTTGGCAGAAAACTTCCTTGATATTGTGAAAGATGAGACGATATCTATCCAAGATGCTCACCGAACCCCACATAAGGTAGATCCCAAAAGAAAGTCACCAAGACATATTATAATCAAACTTGCCAAAACTACAGATAAAGACAGAATTTTAAGAGCGACTAGGGATAAACGAAAAGTCATCTACAAAAGAGAGTCAATAAGAATAAGCTCAGACTACTCAGCAGAAACCATGCAGGCAAGAAGGCAATGGGATGACATATATACAGCCTTGAAGGAAAAAAACTGCCAGCCCAGAATTATATATCCAGCAAAATTCTCTCTCAAATATGACGGTGAAATTAGGGCATTTCCAGATAAACAGAAGTTTAGGGAATCTGCAAAAACCAAACCAAAATTACAAGAAATACGAAGGGAAAATCTGGTTCGAAAATCAGTAACATCAGATAACAACTCATGACTAGAACACAGGACAGAGCAACCAGATATCAACCCAGACAGGCAAGTCACAAAAGTAAACCAAAGCTAAAACACTGAAAATAGGGAAATAGATGTCAATATGTAAAAGATGACAATATTAAAACAAAAAAGAAGGACTTAAAAAATGTAGACGTAGATTTTTCATATGGAGAGGAAATCAAGGTGATATAAAGAAAGAGAAGACCAGTATAAACTTAGAAAAATAGGGGTAAATATTAAGGTAACCACAAAGGAAACTAACAATCCTACAAGTTAAAATAAAAAACTAGAAAAATATAAAGACTCAGCAAACACAAAATCAACAACAACGAAAAAGATGAAAAGAAAATACATAAAAACGACTCAGCACAGAAAATTAAGGGGAACAAAGAAACTGTCAACAATACACAAAAAAAGACATCAAAATGGCAACACTAAACTCACAC